>NC_133337.1:2000400-2600400 GCF_030506205.2 Paramisgurnus dabryanus
GTTTTTGTACATTAAAGCTGTTGAGTTTCTCCCGCGGACTTTTCCCCCTCGCGCTCGGGCACGCTGTCTGCACGCTGTATATGAACTTGAACGCACCGCCTAAAGTCGAGGGCAGGGCGCACACTTCTAGTTCTAAACAGGTTAACTGAAAGCACAATGACATTAAATGAGCTGACGCCTATTTCGTTTTTTTTTTTCGCAGACGCGCACAGCTCCAGTCAGGACATATTAGCCAGTTTTGTATATCAGTAGGTTCCAAACTATTGAAACCCCATACGTATTTACAAGACCTACATTTTTTTATAGAAATATATGGGAAAACACATTTTTTCCCTTTTAGTAGTTTTTTAACAAGTTTACTTAAATAATATTAAAATATAGGGCTGCACAATTATGGCAAATCATAATTGTTTAGGCTACTGTATTTGCACTGAATTGGAAATGATATATTAGAAAAATCCAATGAATTTTCAAGGCGGCAGAGAACAGTATAGCAGATATGGCTCCTGAGGATTTAATTATATTATTTTAATAGTCAGCGAGTCCCACTCCGGCCCTCATTTTGAGTGTCTAGCTTGGTGCACATTTTTACCGACTTTCTTTTTCTTATTTTGGTAAAAAATTAACAAGTTCTATTATTATGTAGCATACATTGTTTTTTTTTATAACAAATATGACTGACTTATTCATTGGCAAATGCAGAACAATGAGGAGAAAGCAAAGGTAGGCTACACGCCTTTCTCCCTTATATGATTAAAGGCTTAAATGTCATTTTTAAAACGAAAGCACATGCTTGTCAAATTTATGCTGGCTGGATAAATGCAGAATCAACAATATCTTAATTTTTTTTTCGATTTATTTGTTCGTATTCATTGACCCTTTTTTTCTTGTGCCAATTAGCACGATTTTCTTTTTCCTGTCACTCAGCACGAATTTCTATAGCCTATATTGTTTTCCATGAATACAAATACATATATCAAATACTGCCTGACGAAATTTTGTGACCGAGCCAGCATAAATTTGACAAGCATAAACAGTCCGCTTTCGGTTAAAATTTGTTTTTAAATTAAATACATTTTAAAATTACATTTAGCTTATGTTCCCCATGATTAATCTTCTCATCGCAAGGTAGAGGCGTGTCGCCTATGTTCTACATGTTCCTTGTTGTTCTGCATTTGCCAATAAATAAATAAATAGGCTACTTAGTTTGTTTAAAACTGTCATATTTGCTAGATAATAATAGCAAAAGAACTTATTTATTTATCACTAAAGGAAGGTTCCTTCAACGCCACAGTCATAATTTTGATTAAATTCAGAATATGCCTGCCTATTCTACTTTTTGTAAAATGCAAAAGGGATTAAGTGAAAATAATTAATCAATACTTGATAAATGGATAGCCTAATCAGTCCTGACTAGAGCTGTGTGCCAGTCACATTGCAAACAAACAGGGCTGGGTTTCCCGATAACGATTAAACTTAACACTTAAGAGCGCTTTCTACGAGCTACTTAACGAACATTCGTTGTTCATTTACGTGTCATTTACGTGCGTTTCCCAAAGATGCACGTATAACGATCGCTCGCAACTGGGTAATGCAATATAATCCTTAATAATAAATAAACATAGATAATAAACAACAAATAAAAATATAGTGCATCATTTTTGCATCCACTTTTTAAAGTAAATTTTACATGGAATTTTTAGTAGGCCTAATTGCTTCTCCATGTAAAACTTACTTAAACATTGCAATTGCTTAAATTGCAAAGGCTTAAATTCAATGTAAAACTTACTTTAAAAAAGTGTATGTAAAAATGATGCACTGTATTTTTTTTTTTTTTTTTAGTAAATCCAGCGTATAATTTTTTTTCATATTATTTTTATCAGTGTACTTAGTTTGTTTAAAACGGTCATATTTGTTATTAAAAATCATCAATATATGCTACGTAATAATAGCAAAATAACTTATTTATTTTTCACTAAAATAGGAAAGTTTCTTCATGCCACAGTCATAATTTTGGCTAAATGCAGAATATGCGTGCCTATTCTACTTTTTGTAAAAAGCAAAAAGGATTAAGTGAAAATAATGAATCGATACTTGATAAATGGGTGACTTGTTCATTATTGTAATATAAAGAAATGCATTAAATTTTTTAAAAACAAAGCCGCCTTTTAATCTTTCTGACTAGAGCTGTGCGCCAGGCAAATTCCAAACGAGCAGGGCCGGGTTTCCCAAAAGCATCGCTAAGTAAGTAGATCGTAAAAACAATCTTAAAATTCATTTTAGAATTATGGGCCGTTTCCCTAAAGCTTTGTAGCTTAAGTAGCACTCGAAAATCATCGTAGATCTACGAGTGCTCTGGAGTAATCGTTAATTTATAAGTGCATCGTAAGACAGCAGTGTTACAAGGTCACCTGCAGGACAACCAGCAAATTGCACTCCAGCAATAACGATAATGTAATGTTTTAAATGTAGGCTATATTTATTTATTGGGTTTTTTTTCTTTGTTTATTTGTTTAAATTACTTTAATATAATATATTTAAAATTCAAACGAGAAATGAAATTTAAATGACTAAACATAAATTAATTAAGAAGGAAAACGTATTTGGTACAATTTTGGTAAAAGTTGGTACTAGCGAATTGATAAATGGTTCCTACCAATTGCTGCTATAATTCATCTAGGCTACAGTAAAAAAAATTTTTTTTGAAGGGTATGGCATCTGATTAAAGAAACCAAATAAATATTTACGGTACAATGCAATAATCCTTAATAATAAATAAACATAGATAATAAACAACAAATAAAAATAAAAATCTAAACTATATTATAAAATGCAGAAGGCATTGCGGAGTGGGACGAGTCCTAACTAAATATGAAAAAGAATATTTCATGATGCACAAATTATTAAAACATTTAATAAGTCATTGAAAAATAATTAATAATATTTTAAAAAATATATTATAATAAATATTAGTGCACATCGGCTGAAGATCATTAGCCTAAACAAGCTTCTGCTTCAATTACGAGTCATTCAGTAAGTGACATTTCAGCACTTGACAAAGGGATAGCGACATTCTGGAAACAGTTAAATGTTTAAGAAAACAGCGCGATTTGTAAGTGCATTCCGGTCACGGTAACACCGGCAAGGGTAAATGGCAGTGAGCCCAGCTTTTATTTTGAAAAGAGCTTATTGAGGGGGCGTGGCATTACTTTGAAGCAATACACCTGATTGGCTGACTACACGCGTGGATCGTAGTGACAAACTCTGCGGAAAGATAGTGCCAAAAAGATCTGTGTAGACTTGTGCAGAAGGATTCGTGAATGCCCTGTCATTTGCAAACACAGATTCAACACTTGCATGCTGAACTTTGCACAGAATGTGTAAGAATGTCTTTTTACAATGGTTGGAAAATACAAGTTAGACTGTGTTTGTTTGCAAATTGTGAGGAGGGCATTTGTAGATTTTTTTAATGGAAAACAGCGAAACAGTTGTGCCAAAATTCTGAAAACAAATGCAACACAATCTACAAACAAATAATGACCCTCATGCGCAGACAAATCACTTTGCATTCATTTAAATTCTGTTTGTCAAGTACAAGTCGATGATTTCTATTTGTGAATCATAAAGAGTTGGTTTGCGGATTTTAAATCTATTTGTAAATCGCATTTTATATTTGTATGTCATGAAGAGTCTGTTCGTGGATTTTTATATATTTGTAGATCTCGTTTTACATTTGCGGATCATGAGGAGTTTGTTTGCAGATTTGGAACCTATTTGCAGATTTGTTTCGTGTTTACAAATTGTAGTCTCTTCATTTTCAACGATTATGGCATTATTTTGTCACCAAAGCGAAACAATAGTGTCAGAATTCTGAAAACAAATGTGACACAATCTACAAATAGAAAATGATATTCATCTGCAAAGAAGTCACTTTACATTCATTCAAATTCTGGTTTTCAAGTACAAGACACTGATTTCTTTTTGTAAATCATGCTTTATATTTGTGGATCACAAAGACGATTCGTAGATCTTGTTTTACATTTGCGGATCACGAGGACTGTGTTTGTGGATTTTTAATTTATTTGTAGATTGCGTTTTGTGTTTACAAGTTGTAATATCTATTTGTGACTTTTAGTCTGTCCATTTTCAATAATATTGGCATGAAATTACCCCCATAGGAATCGCACTGCAAGGGCACATGTTGGAGAACAAATGGGGTGAGTCTTAAGATTTACATTTTAAATGGAAATACAAAGTTTGAAAAGACGAATGATAGTGCACATCAATGGGGAAGATCACGCGATAACGGAGTTACACTCCCACTAGATTTTTTAGTGTCACTCAGCAATACATGTACTTAAAAAGTAACACAAAATGTTCTGGTGAAATAAAATCTTAATATGATTTTAATGAAAGAAAGTGCTCTGTAACAGAGTTACAATTGCTAAGTGGCATTAAAATAATCTAGTGGGAGTGTAACTCCGTTACCCCGTGATCTTCCCCCAATGCAACTTCAAAAATGTTATACCGTCTGTGCAATTACATACAGTGACCGGGAGGGGACATGTTCTGTTAGCTTAGTTTTGTCTTGCGAATTTTAATTTTCCAGCTAACAGAAAAAAGGTCTAAGAACGTTCCTTGAAAGTTCCCAACATTCCCAAAAATGTCCTTTTTTTTGATGTTCTAAGAACGTTTCTGGGTTGTCTGAACGTTAGAGGAATGTTACATTCTACCATTTTCAAATGTTATGACAATGTCATGTTTTAATGTTCACACAATGTTTAAAACAATGTTTGCTTGCTTGTTATGTAAATGTTAGAGAAAAGTTGCATTTTATTATTTTAAACTGTTATAAAACATTATTCTGAATGTTCAGTAAAATACTGCTGTAAAAAATATTTTTCCCTTATTAGGTTTAGATGTTGATGTTCTGTTTCATTTTAAGTCACCATTATGGTGATTAGTGTGTGTTGTATTTGGACTGTTGCCTTTTTGCTTGCTAGTTTTTCCCTGGTTGTGTTAACTTTGTGTGTATAAAGCACATTTGTTATAGTAATGTAAAGTTAGTGCAATTTTGTAGTGGTTGGTACATAATAACGAAGATCACACACAGTATAATTAGTTGATTTACTCATCAAGTTTCTTGTCTGTCAGTAATGTATATGAGATCCAGCAATCTTACAGCAGTTTGTCATTGAGGATATTTAAAACTATGGACAAAAATTAACTGCTTTATATTTGGGACGCTCAAACATCAAGAATTAGAGTATGAATCTCAACCATGGTGACAATTAAATGAAAAGCTTCATGCTGCAATGCATGCTTGGTATTAACAAATTATAAATCTCATCCAGGACTCCCAGAATGCACTGCAGCATGGATAAATAATTATTGTTAGTGACAATTTTCTTTGTCACCATGGTTGAGAATCATACTCCGATTCCTAATGTTTGTGCAGCCCAAATATACAGCTGTTAATTTTTAAGTTTCTAAAACTCCTTAATGACGAACTGTTGTGATAGTGCTGGATCTCATAGACATTATTAAAAGAAAAACTTTTGATCAGTAAAACAATTATTTACATGATGATCTTTACCATTACATTCTAACCATCACAGAATTGCACTAACTTTACATTACTGTAACAAATGTGTTTCATAAACACAAAGTAAACACAACCAGGGAAAAGCTAGAAAAATGTCAAGAGTCACAATAATGGTGACTTAAATAATTGTGACTTAAAATAAAAACATCAACATCTAAACCAAATAAGTGCTGTTTTCTACAGCAACATTTTTACCGAACATTTAGAAATATTTCTTGTTTCTTTTAAATAATAAAATGCAATGTTTCTCTATCATTTACATAACAAGACAACAAGTCAAAATAAAAACAGTTGTTTTAAACATTGTGCGAACATTAAAATCATGACATTTTGTAACATTCCTCTAACGTTCAGACAACCCAGAAACATTCTTAGAGCGTCAAGAAAACTGGACACTTTTTATGTTGGCAAAACATTTTTGGGAAACGATGGGAACTTTCAGGGAAAATTCTTAGAACTTTTTTTGTTAGCTGGGTTGTGGGAACATATGATCCTAATATGATCGTAGCCAAAAGATATTGAATCATGGGTTTTCTAAATATTCTGACCTGTCTGAGATTAAAACAGGTAAGTTCACCCAAAAATGAAAACATTTAATTAATTACTCACCCTTATGTCGTTCTACACCTGTAAGACCTTCATTCATCCTCAGAACAAAAATTCAGATATTTTTCATTAAATCCGATGGTTCAATGAGGCCTGCATTGACAACAATGACATTTCCTCTCTCAAGATTGATTAATGTACTAAAAACATATTAGAATCAGTTTATGTGAGTTCAGTGTTTCAATGTTAATAATTTAAAGTGACAAGAATATTTTCGGTGTACCTAAAAAACAAAGTAACAACTTATAGTAATGGCTGATTTCAAAACACTGTTTAAGGAAGTATTGGAGCTTTTATGAATCAGTGTGTTGAATCAGGTGTTCGAAGCACCAAAGTCACGTGATTTCAGCAGTGTGGCGGCTTGACACACGATCTGAATCATGATTCGACACGCTGATTCATAACCGCTCCACTGCTTTCTGAAAAACTGTTTCGAAATTAGCAATCACTATATAAGTAGGGTTCTTTTTAATTTGTTTTTTGCACACAAAAAATATTCTCATCACTTTATAATATTAATATTAAACCACTACACTCACATTAACCGTTTTAAATATCTTTTTAGTACATTAATGGATCTTGACAGAGGAAATGTCATTGCTGGCTATGCAGGCCTCACTGAGCCATCAGATTTCATCAAAAATATCTTAATTTGTGTTCTGAAGATTAACAAAGGTCTTACCAGTGTGGAACAACATGAGGGAAAGTAATAAATTACATTATTTTCATTTTTGGATGAACTTAACCTTTAAAATAATGTCATGAAGGGTAATTTTATATATTTTTTTCAAAGGGCCGTTGGAACAGCGACAACATAGGAGTGAAGAGCTGCAGTAATGTTGTCTTGTTTGTGAAAACCTTTATTTTAGATTTTTCTGATATGCATATATAAAAACAAGTTTTTCCAAATAAAGTTTTGAATTAAAGCGTTAGTCCATCAAAAAATGAAAAATCTGTAATTAATTACTTTTCCTCATGTCTTTCCACACAAGGCAAAACCTTGGAATGACATGAGGGTAACTAATTAATAAGAGAAATTTAAATTTTGGATAAACATAACCCTGTAAATGTAACTTTTTTCCTTTCTTTAGTTGTGTTTTATAAAGTTTTAAATGTACAAGTCCTAATAGTCATGTTCAAATTATTAATAAACTGCATAATGAAGTAAATCATGAACTGCTGTTTTCTGTTTATTGAATACACTGTAAAAAACATATTGTGAAATTCACAGTAATTAACTGGCAGCAATTGACAAGTAACTTACTTTAGAAAAAGCACAGTAAGTTACTTGTCAATTGCTGCCAGTTAACTACTGTGTTTTTTCTATAGTAAGTTACTTGTCAATTGCTGCCAGTTAAATACTGTGATTTTGCCGTACTGTAAGTTACTTGTCAATGGCTGCCAGTTAACTACTGTGATTTTGCCGTACTGTAAGTTACTTGTCAATTGCTGCCAGTTAACTACTGTGATTTTTCCGTACAGTAAGTTACTTGTCAATTGCTGCCAGTTAACTACTGTGATTTTTCCGTACAGTAAGTTACTTGTCAATTGCTGCCAGTTAACTACTGTGATTTTTCCGTACAGTAAGTTACTTGTCAATTGCTGCCAGTTAACTACTGTGATTTTTCCGTACAGTAAGTTACTTGTCAATTGCTGCCAGTTAACTACTGTGATTTTTTCGTACAGTAAGTTACTTGTCAATGGCTGCCAGTTAAATACTGTGATTTCTTTTCCACAGTAAGTTACTTGTCAATGGCTGCCAGTTAACTACTGTGATTTCTTTTCTACAGTAAATTACTATTGTCAATGGCTGCCAGGTAACTACTGTGATTTTTTTCCACAGTAATTTACTGGCAGTCATTGACAAGTAACTAAGCAGAGATTATATGTTTTTAATATATAGTTCATTGTGGTTTTCCCTACAGCATTTGATTGGTTAGTTATTTTCTGTAAACATTCATCAATGTTAAAATAAAGTTGTAACGGCCAGCCTTAACGGTTGAGTTACAATTATTTAAAAACTCAAGACTGTTAAAAGAAGGAAATACAAAAAACAAATCTAAAACAATATAAAAGTCCAAGCGTGTTAAAAGTCCAAATGTGCAAAGTTCCCTTTCAGTCGGTCACTACGACGTCACGTCGTGACCGACGAATTGGGAACTCGGTTAGAGAGACCAATCTGCTTCGAATACTACTAAAACGCCAATGAACTTGGCATTGAGATATTTGCATAATGCTGGCGCCGCCCCGCCAGGTGCGTATATAAGCAGCAGGTGCAAATAGGGAAATTAGCTTTTTATCGCTTCGAAAGCCGGCAGTATCTGCTACTGAGAAGCTACTTTACTCTGTTGGGATTTGATTGCTGAAGTTGGTTGAACTAGCAGTATCACAGCGGACGCTTCGCTTATTCCACGGCTCTACATCTGTTTATTGTTTTGAGTTTAGTGTGTGCGTTGCCTTCCTGTGCGCTCATCAACTAAGCATCTGAGTGAATTTCCCTAAAAGAGTGATACGAGAGAGCTTAGTGCCTTGTTAAAGGCAGCCACTCTCTCGTATATGCGGAGATCAGCGTCCTTTTCAGGATAGCTTTTCGCCCGTGCGATCTTGGATGCGAGAAGTATAAGGGTTCCAGTGACGGTCACGAGCGCTGTCTTCGTGCTCAGGCATCGAGCACTCCGGGGCTGCGTTCGTGGAGAGTTTCTGTTCTCTCTGTGAGAGCATAACCCTCTTGGATTGCGGAGACGACTGTCGTTTCTACGGGAACGCTGTCCGCGCCTTTGCAGTGCTGACGCCGCCATGGTGCGGCTGTCAAGCGCTCGCAGGGCGCCCTTCGCGTCACTACGCTGAGTAGGACGGAGGATGCATCCTCCACCTACCGGCCTTCTCATCCTCAGCCGGTCGAGGCTCCGGTGGAGACTGCAGAGTCGTGTTCTACGATGTCTGCCGAATCCATTGGACCTCCTTCTGGTCCCGTCACTTCTGCAGCATCAGAGGGGAGTCCATTTTTTCTACGAGGCAGAGTCGTTCCGGAGATGGCGGCCGTGCCCGCTCGAGCGGCGGAGACGGTAGAGTTGGAAAGGTTAACCCCTCTCCGCCCGAACCGTCCCGCCCACGTGATTGGTACTTCGGAGCTGCTCGGGCCTCTCGGTCCTCTCCTCCTGTGCCTTTCTTCCCCGACGGCACGAAGAGCTGACGTGATTTGCGGCCGTCCGGCCGTTCAGCTTTCACCCCTCACCTCCCTCACCAACGGAGCCGCTAAGGGCGGGGACCCCTTCAGTGGAGCGGGATGCGTTCCTGGAGGGACCACCCAACCCTTCCCTCCCGTGTTTGTAGACAGTCGTCCGGTTACGGACGCTGCCCATCAGGCATGCCGGAGAGGCGGCTTCAGCCCTGCACGTAATAACGTTGCTGCAGGCTCACCAAGGATTTACCAGGGAGGCCGCGACCTTCAGTCGTGCGATGTCCACCTCAGTGGTTCAAGATTGCCACCTTTGGCTGTGTCTGGCTGACATGACGGATGCAGACGAGAACAACTTGAATGCTCCTGTCTCACAGACCGGCCTCTTCGGCGAGCCAGGGGATTCGTACAGCTCCGCTGCGCAGACTGAGGCGATCTCCTAGGTCATGCCCCGGCGGAAGAGAGCTGCCCTTGGTCCACCACGCTGGCTCCTCAGTCTGCCTCTCGCCGTCGGCGTCCTGCGGCGACCACCTCCGTTCCCCTCCTCGGACCCCATCTCGGCAGCGCAGGGGAACCGGTCGTCAGCAGCTCGCCCCGCCCGCTTAGCCGCTTCCCGTGAAATTCGGGAGTTTAAGTGGCCAGTGAAGGGCGACCCGGATTGGCAGAGGATCACTCTTCAGGAGATGGAGCTCCTTCCCCCGATAGAGGGTCGGGTGGAAAATCCTTGGTTTGCATATGTTCCACCGGCTGTTCGGCCGGTACCCACTTAACCACACATAAGAGTGCATTCCTCTTCCCTCTCTAGGTCTCCGGAGGATCGAGAGAGCCGTGAGCGGGTTCACACCAGCTCCCCTACCTCTCCTCTATCGCCAGCGGGTGACCTGAGGAGTCCGAGCTCTCCGCTGAGGAGACCGGACCACCAGCACCCTCATCAGAGTCTGCGCTCTCCGTAGAGGAGACCAGACGACCGTTACCCTCAGCGGGCTCAGGTCAGTGTCACACACACATACTGTAGATGTTTATGCTGTCACAGCAGACGCACCGGCAGTCCCACCTGTCTCGCTTCGCTGCCCCACCGCGGGTACTTCGGTAGTGTCGTTATTTCTCCTCGTACGGTGCCTGGGTGCTTGGCTTCAGTTCCCAGCCCGTTTCGTTGGGTTTTACGCACGATCCGCCTCGGTTACGAATCCGGCACACCCCAAATTCGGGCTTTCGTTTCACTGTGGTGAAAGCGTCCGATGCACATGTACTGCGTGCAAAAGTCGATATCCTGTTGGCGAAGGATGTTCGAGCCGGTCCCTCTTACCGAGATGATGATGATGATGATAGGGTTTTTCCAGCCTTTATCTCATAGTACCCAAAATACGCGGCGGGTTACGATCGATTTGATTTACGCACCGGCTCTACGAAGGTGTTCTTTTTGGATGATAACGCCGAGGCTCGTATTTCAATATTCAGATTAGAGCTGTAATCGGGCCTTAAAAGTTAGGCCCGAAATGTCCGAAGCCCGACAGAATGCAGCCCGAACCCGAACGTACATTTAGATTGACAGCTTTTTAAAAGCCCGAACCCGTTTACAGCCCGACATTATTTAAATGTGCGCACACACACAGCTTTTGTCAAGAATGAGACATTTACACAGGTTTTAACATTATTTATTCATGACTAATAATCTACACGCCACTTGGAAGTTGAAACAAAGAAATAAGTCATCTGTAACATTGTAACATCTCATTCTAAATAGGCTTATGCAATACACTATAAATATGCCAATAATATTATTATTTCTTAACTAATTAAATTAAGATAATACATTCTGAATTAAGATGGGTATTTGGCAATAACGAAATTAAGAGTCAGGCTCCGCGGGATTTGCGTCGGCACTTCTCTCCATTAACCTCCTGCCAACATTAGTCTATATCCTCTGTCTATTATGTAAGACTCGATTCATATTTAGTTATACATTGAAAAACCTACTCACCAAGATTAGGCTACATGTTTTTGATGAGGAAAATCATTAAATCCACTGTAAATGAATTCAGCGCGATCCTGCGCTACTGATTTGAACTTGACCGCTCATTTACCTCACAAAGCCGGAGCGGAAGCCCGAGCCCGCCCCGAGCCCGTGTAAAATGTTAGAAATGAAGCCCGAACCCGCCCGAGCCCGTCGGGTCCCGACGGGTCCCGTCGGGTTCGGGCAAAGATCTTCAGCTCTAATTCAGATCGGTTTGCAGCCTTAGACCTGTAAGACGTGTACTTTATGTGTCCATCTCCCCTCGCTTTAGACCGTTTTTTCGCTCTGCGTCGTGGGGTGGGCATATTAATACTAAGTACACCATTCGAGCTGTCTCTCTCTCTCCGTGTCTCCATGTGCTAGTCACGGCATTAAAATGTCAGAGAGAGAGCGTTGTTCGCATTCTGCTTTTTTCTACGTCGACTTATAATAGCCCGTTCTTGGCAGACGTGCGCGAACACAGAGAGTTAATGCTTCGGCATCTCGCTCGTTTAAGTCTTCAGGTCGACTGGGAAAGAGCAACTTTGCCCCGTGCAGAGGATCCTTTTTCTCAGTATGGAAATAAGACTCGATCGACTAATTGGCGTGTTTAACAAGAGCGCGCAACCAGTCAGTTCTGACTTGCCTCGGTTTAATTCGAGGGAAGTACGTGGTCCCTCTGAAACAATTTCAGAAGCTCCTGGACATATGACAGCATGCTGCGGCTGTGACACCGCCCGAGCTGCTTCATATGAGAACGCTTCAGCGTTGGCTTACGATCGAGTCTCGAGGAGAGCGTGGCACACCGACATACACCGTGTAAACATTGCACCTGCGTGTCATTTAAATTTTTCCCCGTGGTAGACCCGGCATTTCCGATAGAAGATATGCCCCTGAGGGGTCTCCTGGCATTCTGTATATTGCAATGCCCTCAGCACGGGATGATCAGCCACGTATGACGGGCTTGCAGTCTCAGGGGTGTGCATAGCACCCCAACTGCCGCGAGCGGTGCGCTGTATATCTGGGACTTGTACGCTCCGCTATGGAGATGCGAGGGAAGGATGTATTAGCCGACACCAATAACATTGCGACTGTTGCGTTATTTACCGTTAAGGTACTGAGGAACTGAGGAAATCGTCACCTCCTCCTTTGGAGTCAGAAGTATCTGAGGTCCCTTCGTGCCATTTACATTCCGGGTTCGCTCAGTACAGCGGCATACGCGCTTCCCGAGCTGCGCCCCCGGCGAATGGCGACTCCACCTCCAGACGGTCCAGCTAATTTGGAAGAAGTTCGGTTGTGCGTAGATAGATCTGTTTGCGTCGCCGGACGATACCCACTGTCGCCTATTTTATTCACTAACCGAGGGCAGCCTCGGCGTGGATGCGTTGGCACACAGCTGGCCGCGGGGGGTGCGTAAATACGCATTCCTTCCAGTGAGCTTTATTGCGCAGACACTGTGCAAAGTCAGGCAGGACGAGGAGAGCCTTTATTAATCGTCCGTACTGGACGACCAAGAATTGGTTTTCATAGTTAATGCTCCTCGCGACAGCCCTCCCTGGCGGATTCCCCTGAGGAAGGACTTTCTTTCTCAAGGAAGGGGCACATTGGCACTCGACCTGTGCGATCTCCATTTATGGTCGTTGAGCGCGCGCAAGGTTTAGGTGATTTATCGCAAGCGGTATCTAACACCATCGACGCGGTTCGAGCACCGTCCACAAGACGGGCTTACGCGCTTAATGAAACCTTTTTCGTCACCCGGTGCTCTTCGCAACGCGAGGACCCCAGAGAATGCCCATTAACATTGTGCTTTTATATCTTCAACATAGGTTAGATGGTAGGCTGTCCCTCCGCCATTTAAGTTGATATCGCCGCTATTTCTGCTCATCACTCACTTATCAACGGCAGATCAGTTGGCCAGCATGATTTAATTATTACATTTTAAGAGGCGCTCGCAGGCTAAACCCCTCGCGCCCTCCCTCTTTTCCTGAGACCTGTCCATGGTGCTGAAGCCTTCAGGTCTCCCTTTTGAGCCTTTGCAGTCTACGAGTCTGATGTTTTTATCAATGAAAACTCTGACCCTGATAGCATTGGCCTCCATGAAGAGAGTAGGGGATTTACATGCATTCTCTGTTGACGTTTTGTGCTTTTAGTTTGGTCCTGCTGTCTCACTGAGACCCAGACCAGGCTACGTGCCCAAAGTTCCCACCACTCCCTTCAGAGATAGGTGGTAAGCTTGCAAGCGCTGCCCCCGGAGGACGCAGACCCAACCATGGCTTTGTTGTGGCCCGTACGCGCACTGCGACTCTACGTGGTTCGCACGCAAAGCCTCAGGACCTCAGACCAGCTCTTTGTTTGTTATGGTGGCCAGCAGAAAGGGAAAGCTGTCACTAGCAGAGGATGTCTCTTTGGATAGTTGATACTATCGCCCTGGCTTATAATCTTCAGGGTATTCCTTGCCCCTTTAATTTGAGAGCGCACTCCACACGGAGCGTTGCCTCATCTTGGGCTTTAGCTCGTGGTTCCTCGCTAACAGACATCTGCAGAGCTGCTGGTTGGGCGACACCTAATACGTCATTAGATTTTACAGTGTTCGTATCGAGCCTGTATCCTCTCGTGTTCTTTCCCCACCAGGGAGGGCACGGAGAGCAGACTCGCAAGTCGGCTTGCAGCCTCCGACTGAGGCTCCTAATTGAGTTTCAGTATGGAAGGCCATCAGAGCAAAAATGCGTAATGGTTTGAATTGCTCTTCCTCCGCTGCCTTGGCAGCCTTTGTTGCGGAGCATTGGCTGTCAGCCTTTCACTAGCTGTATTCTTACGAACCTACGTGTTTGGCTTGGGCTCCACATTGTGTCCCAACGGGTTCCTTTGTGAGTATTATTCCGTGGGGTTAATCCTACCAGCCCACGTTTCCCTTAGCAGAGCACTGCTTTGCTTACACAGCCACGGCTGTCATTTTTACCTCAACTATGGTTGACTTTCGCCCTCCATTAGCCCTTAAGAGGGGCGGTGGCTTCCGCAGCGTTCCTATCCCGCTCAGGTAGGGCGCTTCCCAGTCGCTGGCACTTCTGTGGGGTTAAAGGAACAACTAGTGCCCGGCCTTCTGCCTTAAAACCTACCTCCTCCTCCTTAAGTGGAACCGGAGGGCTTTTACGCAGACACTGGAAGAGGTCAGCCCCTAGTGGCGTTTTGGTAGGGATTCCCAATTCGTCGGTCACGACGTGACGTCGTAGTGACCGACTGAAAGGGAACGTCTCGGTTACGGATGTAACCCTCGTTCCCTGAAGGAGGGAACGGAGACGTCACGTCCCATCGCCACAGGTGCTGCCACCTGCTGTTACGGCCGGTCACACTTTCCGGCTTTCTCAGCGAAAAAGAAGCTAATTTCCCTATTTGCACCTGCTGCTTATATACGCACCTGGCGGGGCGGCGCCAGCATTATGCAAATATCTCAATGCCAAGTTCATTGGCGTTTTAGTAGTATTCGAAGCAGATTGGTCTCTCTAAGCGAGTTCCCAATTCGTCGGTCACGACGTGACGTCTCCGTTCCCTCCTTCAGGGAACGAGGGTTACATCCGTAACCGAGACGTTTCCACTGTGTATATAAAATCCAAGAAAGTGATATCCAAAGTCCATAAAACATAACTGGACAGGTAAGCCCAAATACACAAACTCCACACACCAGCAACCGCTTGTTTTAGCTATAGCGTCAGCTAACCATGTGCTCCCGCTCCTTCCTTTTATACAAAGTTCCATGTCATGTGACCCCTCACATGACAGGCAGACGAAGCAAAATAAAAGACATACACACATAAAATAGCAAAAGGATAAAATGGCTAAGAAAACATGTAAAACTAATTTAAACTCAAATATACATAAGTCACAATATAATGAGTGGTAAAACATGTATCTTGTGTGATCATGTCACAACGTTAATGATCTAATTTAAATATGCTAAATTACAAAACAATACAATAAGTTTTCTGATTTGAGGGAAAATGCTACTGTTTCACAGATATGTACTAGATTAAAAACATTTGTAAAATAACATTTTAATTTGGATGAAAAAGTATGAATTCCCAAGAAATGTATCTTAAAACATCTTAAACTTTTATTACAATCTAAAAATATCTAAATATAATTCAGTACAATCTGTAAATAAAACTAAATAATTAATTATAAATCAAAAGTACACTACAAGTAAACTTGTGTATAATTTGAGAAGACCAGCAATGATGGAAGTAAATAAACAGCGACTTATGTTGCAGTTTGAGTTAAATCACTCCTCAACATGGCTCATCTTTGTTTTCACCGTCTCAAACGGAAATACCTATGACGCAGTTTTTTTTTACCTGACGGGAGGGGTTCTGGTGGACCAATCACAGCGCTTGCGGTCTGCGTAGATCTGACGCGCTGTTAAAAATTTTGTGAGGTGCGCGTCAGGCTACGCAGAGCTATGCACAGGCTACGGACCTACGCACGACTATAAATCGCCCTTTAAAGGAGCATTTCACCCATAGAAACATTAATCTTTATTGAAAGTGTGTCATATTTGTAGTCAAAATGTAACATACATTTAGAATTTGGTGCCTATCTGACCGAGAAAAGGGGTGTTTGTAGTCTCACTCCCTCAACAAAGATATTGGACTTCCTTCTTTCAATGATGCAATATGCTGATTTTTACATCATTGAAAGAAGGAAGTGCAACACTGAAATCTGTATTTCTCCTGTCTCAGCGGCAACTGAGGAAATGATGCATGACCATTCAAAAACATGACTGGGGTTCTAACTATACAAAGCTTAATGCAAATGGGTGAAGTGTCCCTTTAAACTGACATACTGGGTGCATCCCAATTCAGGGGCTGTGGCCTTCCAAGGCCGTATCTGAAGGCAAATGACATCACTGGGCTGTGACGAAGGCTGTCACAATTCGAAGGCTCCTTCATATAAAAGCCTCTTACTGTGGCCTTTTCCCCACTGAAACCGAGTTAGGGCTGTAATGCTATAGCTTTTCCCATTATAAAGACCTGCCTGATTATGCATCAAAAATCATAATCATTCAAAATAAAACAAAATCATTCAAAATATTCTTTATTATCATGAAAATATCTGAAACTATTTGAAGAACAGCAATATAAATATTCCTGTAGACATTTCCTGGAACAGCGTTTGCAACGCTAGCCTACTTCTTCTGTGGCACAAAGTTAGTTTCTGCACGAGAGCGCCCCCTGGCTTTTGGATGTGGCGGCATTTCACCGTAATTCATACAAATTCATTAATTGAGAAAACGTGCATTTGCACGATAAATCGTTACAGCCCTACCGAGGATCCATAGATGTATCCTTCACAGCCTTGGCTATCCCAAAATTCAATATGAAGTCTGGGTATTTTGAAATAAACATTCAAAACTGTAGTTAAATAAAATTGTATATTTTGCTAATTAAAGGTCCTTGTGTCTGTTTTACTATTATAAATGATGTTTTAGTGATGTAAATTAATATTATTGCTGCAATGTTGTGTGTTGCGTTTTGCTTTTGTATATTTCTAAGGTTGGTGAATTTTACATACTGTTGGATAGTTTAATCTGCATCAATGTGTTATATTTTCTAAAGTAAAATAAAAAAAATCTGGCACCATATTTATTTTTAAAAGTCTGATAGGTCTCAGCTTTTGTGTCCCAGTGACAAGCGTAGTGGGCGGGAAAAGCAAGTGATGCCCCCGTAGGCTAGACCGTCTCATTTCATTTCACTCCGTGGCGTTTAGAGGCTGCTGCCTTCAAATATTGAGCCTTGCCTTCAAAGTCCGCGGCCTTAAAAGGATCCAGACCCTGAATTGGGATGCACCCTCAGTTTGTTCAAACTAAACCAGTGCTCACACAGCAGTCATTGGTCAGTTTACTGAATGACAGTCATATTAACCAATTATACTCAAAGCAACATGACGAGTCAGCCAATACAATTTGGTAACACTTTTTTTCGATAGTCCACTTTAGACATTTTACTAATTATACGTAACTTTGCAACTATTTATCCTACCAATCTTTACCGTATTAGTAGACTGTCTGCTTAATATCTATTCACACTTTATTGTGATGATATTGTGATAAGTATCTTTGCAGGTGCATGTCAACTTATTCCACTAACCCTAACCTCTTCCCTAACCCTAACAGTCTACTAATACTCTAAGG
Source organism: Paramisgurnus dabryanus (assembly GCF_030506205.2). Lineage (NCBI taxonomy): Eukaryota > Metazoa > Chordata > Actinopteri > Cypriniformes > Cobitidae > Paramisgurnus > Paramisgurnus dabryanus. The sequence continues at coordinate 2,017,967 of NC_133337.1, forward strand.
ACAGTTAGACAGTTAGTTGAGATATAGTTGCAAATTAGTGAAAGTTGGTTGACATACTTGAAAACTTATTTATAGTTGTATAAGTATTAAGTGTAACCTACAATTTATTTCAGTGTGGTAGCATATTTAATGGAATGTTGTGTGTACCATATTGTAGACAAAACAATAATCATAGTGACTTTCTCCTTTAAAGAAATAAAAAATAAATCTAATTTGTCATTACTAGCATAATACTAAAATATAATATAATAAATGTACTTTAAAATGTATTCCCAACAAAGATTATTGAAGAAATAATTTTCTTCAATTTATTTTGTGTATCATGACATCAGCATGTTGCTAACAAAAATTGTTGTTGACTGGACTTAAATACATTTACTGTAAAATGTGCTGTAACACATCATGAAGTTTGATTTCTCAGAGTTTTTAAAAATAAAAGTCAATCGGGTTTAAATGTCAGGAGTTCCTGTCGGGATGAAAGTAACACTTGTTACTCTTCTCCTACTGCCAATACTGTTGCATTATGTTGAAAATTTATATTTTTTTATTTGATTTAATTTTATTGTGTTCAAACTGTTAAAAATGTTTTTTTTTTCAACAATTCAAGTTTGTACTGTCAGGTTGCTTTAGAAACATTTGATGAAACCAAAATTTAACCAAAAATACATCAGATCATAGTCATGTTTATTTACTAAAAACAAGTGTAACACAAAAATCTATCTTGTTCTGTTCTGCTTTTGAGCCACTTGTGTGTTACTTTCGTCCCTGCTGACAGAGTCTAAGGCCATTTTGTTTCCAAAATTTCACCTGGAATTCATAGTCTACACTTGAGTTCTGATCACAGCAAAAATGTATCTGTCTAAAATCTTTTAAAATTAAGTTTTTCTGAAAAATTTTACTTTCGCCCCTGCTCACCCCTACTGTGAGTCTCTACAGTACAATGTTGGTTACTGTGAGTCTCTACAGTACATTGCTGGTTACTGTGAATCTTTGCAGGATATTTTATTTACTGTGATTTTCTACAGCACATACATTTTTACTGTGATTTTTACAGTTTAAAAACACTACTGTGATTTCACACTGAATGCACTGTAATCCACTGTGAACTTTATTACAGTTATTTGCTGTGCATGAACACAGTTAATTACTGTAGATTTCACAAGCATTTTTTACAGTGTAGCAAGCTGTCAGAAGCATTGAGATGCGGATCACTGCTAACAACACACATTAATTATATTACCACTGATGCACGAAGAAATCTCTTATGTCGAAGTAAATTAGCTAACTATGTAACAAAATTCCAGCAACGTTGGTACGCTAGAATTGTTTTTATTTGAGCATACGCACCAGTTATGTGCACCCCTGCCTATTATCTCACCCACTCTGAAGCGACACTAAACTGTACTGGAAAAGCAACAAAAGCGAGCTGAGCTGCATCGTGCCGAGCAAGGTTGTACCCTACATTGGAAAAGCGCCATATCATGACATCGGACTCTGGAACACAGAAAAGCATGAGACAGTAAAAAGCATCAGATGTTAGGTTGTGTTTGAATGCTTTCTCTGAACAATTTCCCCATGAACTATGCATGTAAATGAAATTAAACTACCTATTCTTTCTTTCCCCTTTTTAAACATCCTTTAAAACCATAGCCAGAAAACTCAATATCTCAGCTTGTTATTAACAATATCCTTATTTGTTCCAACAAATATAACTATATAACTTCAATGTAACAAATTTCTGTAATTTCTACAGCAAAATTTTACAGAAACTTCTTGTTCTGTCATTTTACAAAGTTTAGCTGTACATTGCAATGCATTGTGGGTCAAAAAACTATTACAGAAGTTGACAGCTTTTTCCCACAATAAATTACAGGCATATTTTGCGCTTGATTGTAAATTATGCCGTATTACAGTTATTCACTGTTGAATGCATTGCACGAGGCAGCTTGCCACCATTTTATGTCGGATTGCAGAGGAGCAGTCACGTTGCCACGCCACTCATCCACAATATGTAAGTATACTATTATAAATTGTTAATGTTGGTTGAAATAACCTAATTTTACAGTGTATCAGTCGAGTGCAAGCCCCACAATAAAGTTAATTTATATGGCTGGAGACTTTTTCGAAAAAATTTTGAACAAGCAATGCCAGGTGAAGCAGTTTAGTGGTTTAAATAAAGTAAATTTATAGTGGGTATAACTTTAATGTTAACGGTTTTAATATTTATATTTAATTTTGAACTAAGCGTAACGTTATAGGTTTGTAAGTTAGTGGACTTCAATGTCTGTGCGTTAACGTCACTCAGGCATGCAGCAGAAGTAGAACACTAAACGGTCAGGTCTTTGGTAAGTAACGTTACAATGTTTTATTTAGCTATGTTTGACTGTAATACATTTTTTCGTCGTTCTAACGAATAATAGAGATGGCTCACTCTCATTAAAACCTCTTGACACGCACTAGCTCGGCGGCGGGATGACGTCAGTTTTTTTTAACGCTGCTAACAATATCTATATAGCCTACTACGGTCTACAAACATGAATAATTTTAACATTACATCGTTTAAAAGGTCAACGGGTTTAGCATCAGTGTATGGTCTCTGTTTTGAGATACAGATGCATGATAAATGTAGTAACGTTATTTTGTGACAGAAGTCCATTGACAACATGCAGAATATAAACGGGACGTCTTACCTTTGTGTTGAAATAACGATAGCTAATCGAATCCAGTCTGTTTTAGATGTGTGAATAACTCATGAAAAACAGCATATAGAATACTTCCAATGATCATTTTTGCCCACAAGTGCGTATAATCCGTGAAATATAGATAAACTGTCCATTGTTTACATCAGATTTCAAACCCGTTTTTAAACTTTGTTTCTAAAAAGTAGGCGGGAGTATCATACATAATATCCAAACAGCGCTGTCAAATATCGTGACGTCATCTGACTCACTCGTTCCTCCAATGACTTCATGAAAAATATTGATAGACAGAAAGTGTAGCCAATAAGATAGCGAATCTAACGATCTTTGTGTGACGTTTTAAGGAGAAATAATAAGAAGAACAAACGTGTATGCATGTAAACAAAACTTTTATTTTGGGGCTTATACTTTAAATAGTTTAGTGAAAGTAGGTCTTTTCATGGTTTGGGCCAGGATGAGGGTGATTTTCAAGACTTCTGAGTTCTGAACTTGTTGCAGTTCCACTCTGGTTCCATGTGAAGGCGCCCACGTGACGAGTGCAGAATGAATGGAGCTCTATGGAGCTATACCCCTCAAAACCCACTTTTCTCATGATATAATTTTTTGTCTAGTAATTTGAATGTTGTTTTTGAAAGATAATGCAAAGAAATTACACATCGCTGAGTGTTAGATTTTTTAGAGTCACTTGTTTGCTTTAAAAAGTCTTTTAAAATATCAATGACGTCATTGAATCAGCATTCATTAGCAGAATGCTAGCGTGTTATGGGCAACAACAACTGAACCTGTAAGAAATCGAAAGCAAATAAGTACTCGTTCATTCCACTTTCGACCTATAACCCATATTGAACTTACAAAACCTAAAATCAAATCAGAGATTTCTCAACGGCAATCAGGTGAAATAGACAAGTTTAGCCGTCTAGCTTCATAGACTCCCATTCATTTTGCACTCCGGGTGAGCGCCCCCAGTGGAACGACAAGCAAAATTTTGATTTTTAATTCGGAGTTAGCAGGCTTCTCCTAGACGGGCTCTGGCTCGGCCGTCACGTGATATATGGAGACTTCGGTTAGTTCCTGGAGGCAGTGAGCCATTGAAATTGAGTTTGATTTTTTTTTTATTAACTAATAGTCAAGAAACGCATTGATTTACAATATTTATCACACAATATGTGTAAGTAGTAATGTTATGTAGTTTATCAACAATGTTTTCTGACAAATAAAATCTATTAATAAAGGAAGATTAGTATGGCTGCTGATATGTGCCTTGTTAACATGTTTTACACTGCCTCCAACAACTTTAAGGCTTTAAAATGCATCACGCTGTGTAATATGTAAGATTTTAATGTTCATGCATGTTTATAATGTACAATTGAATGTGTTATCTCATACTGGATTGATTTATACAAAGAACAAGATTTGGACTCAAGGCACATTTAATTTATTATGAATTATGATAATACCACTGACTTAGTGTCGTTTTCTTTTTGTTGTTAATATAAAATCTGATGGGAAATGCTATCTTCAACACTTTCAATTATAATTAATCCCTGAACGTATTAATATATACATTTTATTAAAACAGGTTAATAATAATAATTAATTTATTGCATTTAATTTAATTAACCAGCAGAATCACAGTGTCAAAAAATGTAGACATTCCATAATTGCGATAGTTAGTTATTTTGCTGATATTGGGTTAGATTTTAGTTCATGTTATACTAGGCATCATTAACGTTGGGTAAGCAGTTTAAATGTGCCCAACCTATTATTAACCAAATGTGAAGCTAAGCCAATATAACATGTGTTTTTCAACTTTTTCATTGTTTAGCCAATAGCTACGGGGAGGAGAAACATCCTAAAAATAGTGCCATCGCTGCACTGTGATCAACAACATACATGACTGAAGACGAATTTCAGGTAAAAACATTTGTCATTTATGTGATTATGCATGATCATGTAATAATGTTCTGTGAAATTTATATATGTGACATTTTGGGTGTGGGTAGAGAAGCACTAGTCTTCAGTGTTGTTTATATAATTAATGGCACATAAGTGGTTAAAGCTGTGTGTGTGGGGGGGGGGTTGTTTTCTTTGGGCACAACCTTCATTACCTTTTTCTGTTTTCTGTCTTTTTGTTTTTCTTACACCAGCAATGTATCACTGCAAACAGTGTGCCTATGAGAGTAAAACTATAATAAGTTTTACTCAACATATGAAACTTCACAGTAATGCACCGAACTGCCTTTTTACCTGTGGTGTACCTGATTGTACCCGTGCATTCCGAAAATTTGCAGCCTTCAAGTCTCATCTATACAGGGATCATAAGGGGTATACGACTCACCGAAATGCTAGGGTTGAACAAATCGGAACAACACTGATTTGTCAGATTGAATTTTGTCAGATTACATCTACAAATCTCAAGGAGCTTCTTAGTCATTTGAAAGGCCATATACAAGAGGGCAGGAAAATAACATGTCCTTTTAAGGGTTGTGAGAAAACATTTAATGTAAAATCCACATTTGCATCTCATATTTCGAGAATGCACAAAGACAGTTCAGTTGAACATGTACATGAGGCTGTGTTTCAACAACAATCCCAAGAAGGACAGTTTGAAAACCTGTCCCAACCTCTGACTCAGCCCTCCACCTCTCTCACTGAGAATGATGAAGAGCTGGAGACAGGGGGACTTGATGATAGTGTGGATGAAGACCTCTTTTTAAAGAACTTGTCTATGTTTTACTTGAAGCTTCAGGCTAAGCTACTTTTACCAGCATCAGTCATTCAGACTATCATTGAAGAGGTCCAAGAAGTACATGATGTTGCTCAGTCGCATCTCTTTTCAAAACTGAAAGAGAAATTGTCTGTGCTTGGGGTTCCAGACATGACTATTACAAATGTCATTGAGGATCTCACAAAAGAGGACATATTAAAAAAGGGCAACAGCATTTTACGTACTGATCAGCGTCGCAAGTCGTTGTTTAAAAATAGCTTTAATTATGTTGAACCTTTGCCCCTGTACTTGGGTACAAATGAGTCAGGAAAGGAATGCTTTGCACAGTATGTGCCAATAAAGGAAACTCTTAGTTCCTTATTTGAGTCTGAGGCTTTCAAAAAGCAGTATGAAATGACCCATTCTCGCATCTCTACCCATGATGTGTTTGAGGATATATGGGATGGACAGAATACCACTGAAAATGTATTGCTTAAAAGTAAAACATCATCATTAGCCTTGATCCTTTATCAAGATGCTTTTGAGGTTGTCAATCCGCTAGGGTCAGGCCGAAAAAAACACAAGGTACTGGCAGTCTATCTGACACTTGGAGACATATTGCCCTACAACAGATCAAATATTGATCATATGCAGCTTGTCCTTCTCTGCAGGGAAAAAGACTTCAAGTTTTTCGGACAGGACATGATTTTCAGTCCACTGATAAAAGATCTCAAGGATCTTGAGGACAGTGGTATTGTTTTGAAGAATGGCATAGTTATTCGAGGTTGTGTATGTGCTATAGCAGGAGATAATCTTGGTTCTCATTGTATTGGTGGCTTTGTGGAAAATTTCAGCAAGAGTTCCTTTTTTTGTAGGTTTTGTGATATAGACAGACAAACATTTCAGTCAAGTCCATTGTCTGCTGGTTCAAATAGAACAAAACAGTCATATCAGGAGCATGTACACGAATTAGGAGACACAAACACAGAATCGCTGTGTGGCATAAAGTTTGACTCCATATTCAACCAGCTACGTTACTTTCATGTTTGCCAGCCTGGTCTTCCACCATGCCTCGGACATGATCTTTTTGAGGGCATTGTTTCTGTTGACGTGCCGTTGTGCATCAACCACTTGGTAAAACAGGAAAACCAGTTCACTTATGTGGATTTGAATAGAAGTATAGGTCAGTTTACCTATCTTGGAAATGAAGCAGATGACAAACCTCCTGAATTCAGCCCAGGTAGTGAGAAGTTAAGTGGTCATGCCGTCCAGAATTGGTGCCTGTTGAGAGTACTGCCTCTGTTAATTGGGGACAGGATCAAAAATCCTTGCGAAAATGATGTTTGGAAGTTGATTTTGCTCTTGAGAGAGATAGTCGCTTATGTATGTGCACCAGCAATTACTGCAGATCAGATTGCTTACTTGAATGTCCTCATTGAGGAATACATCCAGTCCAGAGTTGAACTTTTTCCTGACCACCCACTTAAACCAAAGCACCATTATCTTTGTCACTATCCTGAGCTCATACTTAAGTTTGGACCTCTCATCCGTCTTTGGACGTTGAGATTTGAAAGTAAGCATACTTTCTTTAAACAGTGTGCCAGAAAACTGCACAACTTTAAGAACCTGTGTGGTACTCTAGCAGAGCGACACCAACTCCTTCAAGCATACTTAAGTGCTGGCAGTCTTTTTCCTCCTGTCGTCCAGGTTGAGAAAGGAACAGCATTCTATGTTGGTGACTATAATGAGAGAATCAAGGCAGCAACTGCACCATATAACTTTTCCCATGACACTACTGTGGTGACTAATGCTGTCACTGTGAAAGGGACAAAGTACAAAAAAGGAATGCATGTGGTTCTACAACGAGATGATGAGGGCCTTCACGTGGGTGAGATTATGTTGATTTTGATCCATCATAGTGATGTTGCCTATTTTATTGTGGGGAGGCAGAAGGCTCTGGAACTTGTTGGTTTGGGTATTCACAGTCTAACAGACCATGACTCAAACTACATGTGTGTTAAACAAGAAAACCTTCTTGATTATTATCCACTAATGGGGTACAAGCTGAATTGCACATCAGTTATAATATTTCATCATTCCCTCAAAGAGTGAAATGGCAGCACTCGGGGAGGACATTAGACAAGCGGTGTTGGCAGTGCTACCTAGCCTACCAGAGGATAAACTTCAGTCCATCCTCAATAAGTTGCACACTATTGGAGTGGAAACCAGATCTGATCTTCAGTTCATCAAAGAGGAGGACCTCCCTGACAACATTTCACCTATTCAGTGTCGGAAGCTTCTAAATGCATGGCAAAACGAAGGTATGTCTTAGATAATGTTTACAAAGTCTTTAAAACAGTCCTTTATTAAGTTAAAAGCTGGTTACTTTTATACACTATACATGTTATTTATAATTTTGTTGAATGTTGGATGGTATTGTATTTAGTGGTGCTATTCTAACAGAATGTTCTTTCTCTTCTTTTTTTCTCGTAGAGAAAACAACATGTTTGACACTGACTCCCGTAGAACCATCTGAGATTTTCTTTAGCCCCACTACAGAAGAGTCTCTATCTTCTGAATTTACAGACACCTCCACCACTCCAAGCCTGCCTAGCAGTAATAGCTCCAGTAAGACTTTGGATTTAAATGCCTGGCCTGAGAACTTCATTGTTCCATGGAACCAAATGCCTGCTGGTATCAAGACCGCCATTGCACAGGGGAAACGTCCAACTGCTAAAGACCGCAGGGAAATGGTACGAATCATCATAAATGAAATGAGGCTGACTGAATTAAATCCGTCAAAATCTCAGTGCCTGACAGTGGCCAAGATGATTGTAAAGCAGCATCCTGGAAGCTTTGCTGATGTCATGAGAGATGGCACTGTAATTGGGAGTGGCTATGGATCCCTCTTGAGTCAACTAAAAACACGAGTAGAACATGTTAATCGTGGAAGTGTTCTCTCAAGACGAAGGATGCTGAAACGGGTTCCAAATTCAGCTGCAGACATGCCTAGAGGACCAGTTGACCAATATGGTTGCGTGAGATGGCAGCCTGACTGTCCACAAGGAGAAACTGAAGAGAGCCTCAAAGAGAAGCAGAGTGAAATGAAAGACCTATACCGTGTTGAGGGTCCAGCTGGTGCAGACAGGGGATATTTGAGTAAGTTAATGGAAACAACCTACTTCCTTCAAAGAAAAGCCATCAATGCCAGCCCACCTCCTTCAATTGCTGAGCTGAAAAATGAGTGGCCCTATCTTTTCACACCGAAAGAGCTGTACAGCCATTTCAAATTACTCACAGACATTGTTGTCCTGGATAAGATGGAGGAAGCTATGGAAAAAAAGGGGAAGCTGATTCTTCAGTTTTTCGAACAGAAGCCAGCAGGGACTAATGCAGATGAGGTGAAGCGGATCCTAGGGATGTACAATAGAGAAGAAAAGTGCGATCCATGGCCAGTCATAATTCTCCTGCTTATGGCACACTTTAAAGAAACATCCGAGGGACTCTTTCTGCAGGCAGATGCAAGTGTGATATTATTATTATTATATTATGAAGCTTTCAAAATTGATATGACATAATTATATAACATAATTGGTATAAAAAATTACTGTACATTTGAATCCATTTTTCTTTGTCTTTTAGGTGTTGGCAACAGCAACAGATGTTGAGAAAACACTTCAGCTTCCTGACTCTCCAAGACTAATTGTCTTAGGTAGTCTATTTTTTTGTAATGAGTTGTAAAGCATTGCAAAGACAGAGGCTATGAAGGACACACATTAGTTTAACGTGGATATGTTTATGTGGAAGGCAACAGATATTTTTTGCATATAAACCATTTGTTTATGCTTAGGTGAATTGCTCACAGCAAGTGTTTGGATGCTGAGCATCGAGGGTCAGGTGGTTGTGCCTCCACATCCCAACTTCGTGGCTGGAATGGCAGCTTTGTTTTCTACCTACTACAACTTTAATCTGGTGTACCAGGAGCAAGCATCTTGCACACTGGAGTTCATTCAAAGGTAACTATGTGCTTTAAGTAGAATACGGTTGATCATTATTTTGTAAAGTTTGCTATTATGAGTAACAGAGATTTGATTTTGCTTTAAGTGTACTTACAGGAAATCCCTTTAACATGATTTTTTGTTGATAAATAGGGTTAAGTTAGCAGTTATTTACCCAAATGCTTTATATCATTGCAGAACCAATTCATTGTAACATTCAAACATTGACAATCAAGATCTATTTGATTTTATATTTTGAAAAGTATATAATCAAATAGATCTTTAGATTTTTGAAAAGCATTGGGGTAAACTGAGCATTTAGGTAAATAAACTGCTTTGTTAGTTTGAAAAAAAAACACTCTTTTGCACTCTTTTGTAGAGCAGTTAAGGCACTTTTTCATAAAGTTTATTTTCATGTGATTTTTGTGATTTCAGATGCTTCATTGGACTGAACCCCTCCAGTGGGACCAAGACAACAAAGGTGTTAAGCCATAAAAGCGGGAAGGTACAGGAGAAAAAGAACAACTGCGTTAACCCTCACGTCTCCTCTCTACTCAAGCGACTGATTGATTTTGAATGGCTTCAATTGTAAGTCTCAAATGACTTCCTTACAATATGAATGGCCATTGTTCTAATGGTTAAAACTAGTATTTCATCATTATTTTGTTGTTGAACAGTTTTTGTCATCAAGTTCCTGATTTGAAATTGGGTCTTTAACCCTCATGTTGTCTTCTGACAAATTTGAAGTTTCTATTGCAGAAATGTTGGTTTATTACAACCTAATTGCTCAAAAGTAATGCAGATGGTTCCCCAAAATGCTCTTCACAAGTCAAATTAAAAATCAGTTCACTAAATTATTGACTTTTAGGTGTTTTACTCATGTTATAGCATTATTCTGAATTTTATTGAATGTTAAGAAAATGAATAGAATATGCTGTTAAAAAAAGACCTTTTGAAAATGTACAGTAATGTAACACTGTATTGTGTTTTAATAATAAAATTGTATGATATTGCATCTTTGACTATGGTTTTATTTGACAGTTGAAGAGAATCTGATGCATGATGTTTGGATTAAACACAAGCCTGGTCTTATTTAAAACACTTTACAATAGGCATCAGCAAAGATGCAAATTTAAAAAAACAAAATGAACTATTTATTTTTTACAACAACATAATGTATTGTAAAATATTTACAGATCTTTGCTGGTAACTCGAGTTGGCAGCAAAAAGATGTAATTATTTCAAAACACAATATATTGTTGTAAAAAAGATTCTACAATAACATATTGTATTGTGAGGAATTTACAGATATTACCTGGCAACTCTAGTTGCCAGGTAATATCTGTAATTTGAAAAGAAAACAAGATAATGTTGTAAACTAAATTACAATAAAGTGTTGTTTTAATATAAAAACCTAATTCTTAGCTGTAATTTATGTACAACAATAACCTGTAAACGAAATCCAGTATTATACTGTAATTTATTTTTACAGTTATTAAAAGCAAATTCACAAGACTTTACAAGATTTTACTGGCAACTTTTTTGCCAGGTAATTACTGTAAAATCTACAGGCAAATTTGTTACAGTGTTGCTATACAAGTTAATTATACAAATATAACTCAATAATAATCTTATTAACAAATATTACCAAATTAAATTATTTTAGCCAGGAAAACTTAAATGTCCCTACATTGAAATGTCATATATGGTTATAAAAGTATATATTTTGACTCACATCTCGATATGGTGGCCTGCAGGTCTTCATTCTTGATGGGATTCAGAAACTGTGAACTGTCTTCACAGACAAATAATCCAAAGTCAGCCTAAGAGTGTGGAGTAAACAGCATCAAGCCTCTCTTTAATAAGGAACTCATCTACAAAAAACAAACAAATACTTGTTATACTTTTATGAATTGTCAAGTTGTACAACACACAGCAATTAAGATTAAGACAAACAAAAAAAAATCACTGATTTTATTAATTCCATTGTTGTGTCTAATATATAGAAACAACTTGTGTTGTAAAAGGAAAGATGACAGCCAGATGACGTCAAAGTATCGCGAGAGCGACACGAAATATGGTTTCTTGAATCCTTCTCGCGGTACTCTGACGTCATCGGGCTGTCGGTCTTGCGGCGCCGCATGAAGTCAAAGAAGCCTCCTGACTGCGTGTGAGAACATTTTGAATTATCTGGCACAAGGCATCACACGTCAAACTTCAACTGACACAACGGTCTCGGTGAAGGGAATAAGCAAAAGCTCCTTTAAATTTCGTCATTTTTTATACACATCCCGTTTATTTTGTAGTTAATTGTTAGATAAGTAAGTAATTTCGTCAAGTTTTCGTTACAGAGTAAGATTTCGTTATCATCGTTACCATATACAATATTTATATTGGTTCAAGAGCGCAGTTTGATAACTCATTCGAGGTTTGTAGCCATATTTAAGTTACTCGCTTACTTTGTTTAAGTGTTAGAGTAAATGTATAAGGTTTTAAAGTAGTATTAATATAAGTAACTGCGCCTCAATCCGAAGGCTAACCACTGGAGGTAGCATTTGTAGGCTGTATAACTTTTACGTCATCAAGACTGTCATATTTAAGAATATTAACAATTATAAAGCTAACTATTATTCTTAGTTAATTGTAAATTGTTGTAATATGCTTATGACTTGCGAATGTAATGTTTATTTAACTGAAATTGTCATGAAAAACTTCGGAGTCAAGTGCAAGTTAACAATATTTATTTAGAAAATAGAATGAGAGATCTGGAGAGCAAAGTCACTGGTAGATCCACACACGGCACACGCCCATTGACTCACTCTGGATGATAACACTACTGTGAGAATGAAGCACTCCCACAGTAGGAGAGAGTGAGTCGGCGCTACACGATAGTCCAGTACAGATCCGAAGGGAGAGAGAGAGCCACCCACGCACTCCGTCGAGAACACCAGCACAGTCACCACACGCAACAGAAGGATGAGACACGCCGCCCTGAAGGTGGATGACAGGCGGAGATGGAAGGTGGTAAATCCAAGTTCTCAGACGGGTAATCCACTGTGAAATCCTGATGTAGATGAAGCCACCCGGCTCCAACTGGTCACCGCCTAAAAACAAAGCGAACCAGCGGTTCCGAGAAACAACAGTCATTAGAGTCAAAGTAATCCACAATGGTAAAAGGTGTACTCCACTCACGGACCGATGAGAAACCGAGACAGCTGGTGTACCGCCTAGAAGAGGAGTCCCCGAACGCCGAAAACCAAACCTGGGGTAACAAGAGGAAGAGACAGAGAGCAACTGACAAGGCAGGGCAGCAGGACTGTGATAAAACAATGAGCGCGCAACGAAAGCAAGGACTACGTGCAATATAAAGGAAAAGGTAAACGAGACACCACCGGTGAACAATTACCGAAACAAGGGGGCGGAGTTAGTGAACACACGAGGAAATGGCACCACAGGTAAACAACACACACACACAGATCACACAGCCATCGATCACCCAGCAGTCATGACAGAAATAAACCAGGCTTGATGACGTATGCAGCCTGCATATTCGACCTCCGGAGGATGCAGCCTTCCGTTTGAGAAACGGCCTACAAGTGTGAGCGTGCGCGAGATTCTGCCGAATTGATTCTTCAATAATGGCAAAGCAAAAAGTTACTGTCATGATGATAACCCACATTTTAAGGTTTAAATTAAAACTCCTAACTTACCTTTCCAGGGGTTTCTGTTCCTGCAGTCTTCCAGCAATACTGGCGCGTATGACGATGCGGACACGAACTGCACACTACAGTATACCGCCGCCTACTGTACTGTAGTAAAATAACGTGAAGGATTGAATACTGTGGCAAACGCAGTAAAAAAAGCCATTTCATTGTAAAAACAATGGGCATGCCAGTTTAAGTAACTTGTGGGCTAAATCACCAAAATAAGTTTGTAGATGTGGTTCAATTATTTTTAAAATGTGTAGCATAATGGACCAGCCTGAATGTATGTAGCCTATAAATATATCGTTTAGACTTTATTTTTAAACCTTTATTTGGTGGTATATGGTTAAACCTTTTTAATGGTAGCAATAGGCTTTATGCCCAGCTGCACTACTTCCTGAACTTCAGCCAGCTCCTTGTTTCCTGTCTGCCATTATTGGACAAACTGATTAATCCAGGTGTGCCTGACCTCAGTAGTCACAACAACAATAATCAGACAGACCTGGATTAATCAGTTTGTCCAATAATGGCAGACAGGAAACAATGAGCTGGCTGAAGTTCAGGAAGTAGTGCAGCTGGGCATAAAGCCTATTAAATAAAAATCTTAAATTGAATCAAATCTCTTATAATAATACATAAAAGCTCTGGGAGGGTTGGGGGTACATCTGGGTAACATTTTAACATTTAATATATTTTGATGTGTGTGTATATATATTAAATTTCTTTATTTTGTTTTCTCAGCCTTTAAACATCTAAACATGTCCTCCAAAAAGGTAAGTTCAGCAGATCAGCTTATCTTATTCTGTAATATTGATACTGGTTTGAGAAAAACTTAGATTAAACAACGTACATGTTTCCAGGAAAAAGGGAAAAACATTGGAAAATAATTTCAGCCTAAGGTTTGAGATGGCTAACTGTGTACATTGCCTTTGTGTACTGCAAGCTGAACTTACAGATTTATATGGACTTTACTTACAGGTTTCCTGTGCTGTTTTGCTCCATTTTACAGAACAAAATAAGGCTGAGGTAGCACCATCCTTGTGGTTAGAGTGAAAGAATGTGGTAAGATTTTGTTCATGTTTTATAAAATACAAATGATAAACATGAAGGTCAGCTACATATAAAAAATAATCAAACATGCTTGTTTCTATCTGAAGGGTATTGAGACCAAAATAAATAATGTGCCATTCTGGACAAGCAGCTGTGGACAATATATGCAGTCAGAGTAGCCCATTTTCTCACACAGGTAAAGTATGCAAAGTAATACCAAACTTCTTTTTAACCTTAACAAATACTGGCAAGGCAAATATACAATGTTTATGTGAGGTACTGTGCAAATGTCTTAGGCCAGTGGTTTTCAAACTGGGGTCCGGGGCCCCCAGGGGGGCCGCAAGATGGTGCCAGGGGGGCCCCAGTTTTATGACATTTTATGAAATACATTAATTTATCATGAATTATGTGTAATTAAACCTAAACAAAATAAGGCTACTAACCAAAATCACTACTTTTTTGTATAATTTAATGTTCTTTTATTAAAATGTTGAGTTTTAGAACAGTTTTTTGTCACTAATTTTCTTTGGGGGGCCGCGAAGGAATGCACCATTCACAAGGGGGGCCACACGCTGAAAAAGTTTGGGAACTTCTGTCTTAGGCCACCATGCTACCATTAGATTTGTTATTTTTGCAATTGTATAGTGATCATATATAATTATTTCTCAGTCTCTTTATTAGAATACAACCAGAAAATACAGGATATGTGTATGTAGTATTAAAAACAATATAAACGTATAAGCTGAGGTGTCAAGTGTTTAGGGTAAACTCTCCTTCCACTTGAGCAATAGCAGGCAACTGCAGGATCTCTTAAACCTAAATGAAATTAAATCCTAATTTCTAATTCTAATCGAATGACTTCAGGACTTCATTCTCCTCAAAAAAGCTCAAGATGTGTTTAGTGCCAAGAGAGGTCACACTAAATACTGACTGATGTCTGAAGAAGACATTTAGTTCTGAAAATTGTTTTGTTTTTAATTTTGTGTACATTTTTCCTGTATTTTCAGTTTGTATCTTAATAAAAAGAGTGAAAAATAAATATGGATGGACATTAAAACTTTGCTAAAACAACAAAGCTGGTGATGGTGTCCCAAGACTTTTGCACAGTAATGTGTATTGACCAAGAGTTGTAATGATCAAAACAAATGCATGTCGTCTATTATTTTCTTTAAATGCACATTTATTCACAGTTCAGTAGGACAGTAAATTATCTGAAAGTGAAATCATTATTGAAGGTGATATCATTGTCACTGCATTCATTGTTACATGATTTTAAACAGTGGGAATCATTGTGTAAGTTTCTTAATAATATCAAATACTACTTTTTTGTCTTGTTGTTTCTAGACCTGAGGATAAGATTTCCAGTTTGAAGTGAAGAAAATGAATCATTATTAACAGCAATTAGGAGTATTTCTCAGCTGAAAAGCCAGGTGAAACTATAAGGGCACTATGATTTACTTTCATATTATCATTCTTTTATAGATGAGGAGCAACCAGTAAGAAAAAGCAAAAAGATGTTTTGATGTTGCCTGAGGCACCTTATTGTGAGTACATTTTAATGCTATTAGCCATTTAAATTGTTATACTTCTGTGGAATTAAGAAACAATATACTTAATCCTAGTGTACAGTATTTGTAGTATAATGATGATTACTTGATTTATATTTATTAATTTAGCATATGCCTTGAGTGACTTACAAATGATAATGCATTCAACATTTTACAACAGTTACTACAATACATCATCAATTTTTAAATCTAATTAATTTTTTTTTATCACAAATGCAGCACATCAGTCAATTTCTTCCAATACTGAATCAAGGTACAGTATTTTGTTTTTTTATCTTAAATTATTAATATTGATATTTATATTGAATATTAATATATTCTTCCACACAGACTTATTGTTCATTTATTTTACTGGTGTAGTTAGTAATGTTATTAATGTTTCAAAACTCATTCTTGAAAGAAATCCTGGAGTGGAGAATCATTCTGAAAGTAGACCAAATACAGGACAACACCACAGCAGTGGTTGGAAAAATGCAGGAGACAATGAGCAAGCCAAGCTGAGTTTCAAAAGATGGTATGTGCCATAACACATGCAAAATTACTAGTCACTGCTGACGTTTTACCCATGTTTATTACGGATTGTTTTTGTTTGTAGATTTGTTATCTGTTTCTTCAAAGGGGATGCAGTTTGGGAGATGGGAAATAGGAGGATGCTACAGTTACACAGGGCGAATTTCAGCAGCTCAGTTTCACACTTGCAACTAACAATGAATTATAGTGAGTCTGTGTGAATCCCAAACATCTCAAAATTATTTTGGTATATATATTGTATGTAAATTGTAATGTTGTAAATAAGAATGTACATTGTAAATGTTAATAGCACATAAACATTAATAGCAATTAATAGTCTATTTTTAAAACAAAAATAATGTTTGATGCTTTGGATACATATAGTATCATATACTCTACATAGTATACTTCAAGATGACTTTAACACAAAAACCTACAATAATATCAAAGATCAATGTATAAGACAACTTACATTATTTTATGAAATAGTAAACTATTTTTATACTCTGTGTGACCTTTGCTCTCTCTGAGATGTGTATGTTCATTTTGTAGCTGGTCAGGGTAGAAGACCAGCTGACGTACCAGTTTTGCCAGGTTGGAGGACCATCTTAAACCAGCTAAGACAGCCAACCAACTTAGCTAAGCTGGTATATGCTGGTGGGTCATCTGGTCTTCCAGCCTGACCAGCTACAAAAGGCCAAAACCCCTCTAAAACAATCCTGCTACACCAGCCTGACCAGCGAAAACCATACTGGGAGAATTCATATTCATATTGATTTGCATTTACACATAAAATGGGTAACATACATTACTGTGCAAAAGTCTAAGGCCACCATCATCAGCTTATTTGTTTTAGCAAAGTTTTAATGTCCATCCATATTTATTTTTCACTCTTTTTTTAAGATACAAATAGAAAATACAGGAAAAATTTACACACAATTAAAAACAAAACAATTTTCAGAAGTAAATGTCTTTTTCAGGCAACAGTCAGTATTTAGTGTGACCTCTCTTGGCACGAAACACATCTTCAGGACTTCATTCTCCTCAAAAAAGCCTTAAGTCATTTGATGATTAGAATTAGAAGGTTTAAGAGATCCAGCAGTTGCCTGCTATTGCTCAAGTTTAAGGGGAGTTAACCCTAAATACTTGACACCTCAGCTTATACTTCATACTGTTTTTAATACCACATACACATTTCCTGTATTTGCTGGTTGTATTCTAATAAAGACACTGAGAAATAATTATATATGATCACTACACAATTCCAAAAACAACTAATCTAATGGTAGCATGCTGGCCTAAGACTTTTGCACAGTACTGTCCACATTTACCCACCTTTACTTTGAGTGAACTGTAAGCAACAATAATGCCATAGCATGAAATACTAGGTAAAAGTGAGTTGTGCATGCTTTCTAGTTTTAGCACAGAATTCTGTCTCCCTTATATTTAAAATGTTTGCTACAGATATTTTGCAAGACATTTTAAACATATCGGGGCGGTTTCCCAGACAGGGAAATCTTAAAATACATCAGTGCCCTTTGTTTAACATCATAATGCGCACAAGTAATGTTTTTAGTAAGGCATGTTTGTTAAAACTAGTTTTATTTCATATTTAAACTGAGGCAAAGTCCTGGTTTAAGCTAATCCTTGTCTGGGAAACCACCCCAATAAATAATAACTACTTAACTTTTAAATGTGTTCATTTCGTTGTTTAAGGCTAGAAGACAACGAAAATATTTGACATGGGAGTCCAGCAGACAGCCAGGGACACGCACACACACGGAGCTGAAGCGCGTTTGACTGACGCGTACGGGAGATCAGGCACGCGCACGGGAGCTCGCGCACGCACACACAAACACGGAGCACAGGAAAATTACAACTGTTCAATTAAAATAAAATAACTTTGTGGTAAACAATGTTTAGCGTGTCTGATTTAATTTGTTGTAATGAAATAAAACGATGTGCTGAGGACTTTAGGCGAACGTCCCCTAAAAGTCCCGAAAGTCCGCTGACCGTCCTGCAAACGTCCTTGTGAAAGTCCGGAGGACGTCTTCGCGGACGTCCGCTCGACGTAACAGAGGACCCTACACGATAACGTCCATTTCCATTTCAGAAAGGTGGCAACCCTATGTAAATCTTTTGTGCCCATGTGTAATCTCAAGTTTAAATTTTAGCAGTTAACTGGTATATTCCTTAACAAAGATAATAGCGGCAAAAACAGATCTATATGCAATGTTACCCAATTTACGCTTGTAAAGCGACGAAGCAGTCGCTCTGACGCGTGCACACATGTATCCGTGTCCACGCGCGTCTTTGCGTTCCTCCGCGCGCGCAACTGCATCCAAAAGGGGACGCCACGCGAATGAGTTAGTATGAAAACATGACGAGAAGTAAGTTTCTAAATCATAATGCTAATTTTATATTTACTCGATCAGAATTGGCTTATGTAGATGGACATCAGAAATGTTTTGTGCAAAGCAGGGATAGGGAAGGAGAGATTATGAGTTTAAAGGAGGAAAGACAAACTACATCCTCACTCTGTCAGGTCTCAAACATTAGAGGAAAAATCTCAGGAAAACCTTTTGTCAAGTCTATAGGATTGCATTGTTGCTGAGAAAATCAACAGATGTATGTGTTATACTGTTCTGTATTTGCAGATATGAAATTAATATTTAGTTTACTAATATTTAACTCTAGGACACTAACTTACATCACAGTTAGCAGTAACTGTGACTGAGATTATTTAGTATTGTCAGGAAATGAACTTCGGAGTCAAGTGCAAGTTAACAATATTTATTTAGAAAAATAGAATGAGAGATCTGGAGAGCAAAGTCACTGGTAGATCCACACACGGCACACACCCGTTGACTCACTCTGGATGATACACTACTGTGGGAATGAAGCACTCCCACAGTAGGAGAGAGTGAGTCGGCGCTACACGATAATCCAGTACAAATCCGAAGAGAGAGAGAGAGACACCCACGAACTCCGTCGAGAACACCAGCACAGTCACCACACGCAACAGAGGGATGAAACAAGCGAACCAGCGGTTCCGAGAAACAACAGTCGTTAGAGTCAATGTAATCCACAATGGTAAAAAGGTGTACTCCACTCACGGGTGATGATGCAAACCGGAGAGAAACAGAGACAGCTGGTATACCGCCTAGAAACGAAGCGAACCAGCTGTACTGAGACAAACAAAGTCAATGAGTTCCAGTAATCCACAAGCGAGCGGTCCGGGCGAAGACGAGTCCCCGAACGCCGAAAACCAAACCTGGGGTAATAAGAGGAAGAGACAGAGAGCGACTGACAAGACAAGGCAGGGCAGCAGGACTGTGATAAAACAATGAGCGCGCAACGAAAGACAGGACTACGTGCAATATAAAGGAAAAGGTAAACGAGACACCACCGGTGAACAATTACCGAAACAAGGGGGCGGAGTTAGTGAACACACGAGGAACCGGCACCACAGGTAAACAACACACACAGATCACACAGCCATCGATCACCCAGCAGTCATGACAGTAGCCCCCCCTCCACGACCGGCACCAGACGGACCGGGAGACTCACCCTGTCGCCGACGGAGGTCCTCGATCAGCCCAGGATCCAGCAAATCCCGACCCGGAACCCAGCTCCTCTCATCAGGACTGAAATCCTCTGCCCCTGCGGCGGGAGTCTAGTAACCTCTTAACAGTATAGACAGGGGCACCATCCACTAGACGAGGGGCGGGGGGATTAGGGGCAGAGACAGGAGGGTTATAGCGAGCAAACATCACAGGTTTAACCTTGGATACATGAAAAACAGGGTGAACCCGACCAAGAGAAAGGGGTAACTTAAGCTTTATCGTCACCGGATTAATGACCTTAGAAATACTGTATGGCCCAATGAATCTCGGAGCCAGCTTACGAGAAGGCTCACGGAGAGACAGATCCTTGGTAGAAAGCCATACCTTTTGACCACAAACGTAACGGGGTGGAGGTCGCCGATGACGATCAGCTGCAGCTTTGGTTCGTCTGGAATTAGATAATAACAGTGTCTTAGCTCTCCTCCAGGTGCGTCTGCACCTGCGTACGAAAGCTAACGCAGACGGAACGGCTGCCTCGGGCTCCTGTGATGGAAACAGGGGAGGTTGATAACCGATGGAAAGTTCAAACGGGGATAAATTGGTAGACGTAACGGGAAGAGAATTATGAGAATACTCAACCCACGGGAGCTGATCGCACCAGGAATTCGGATATTGTGACGACAGACAGCGGAGCGTTCTACCGAGATCCTGATTAGCCCGTTCGCATTGCCCATTGGTCTGCGGGTGATAACCAGAAGACAAGCTGGCCGTGGCGCCAATTTGTCTACAAAACTCCTGCCAAAAACGAGAGATGAACTGAGGACCCCTATCTGACACTACGTCAGTCGGAATACCATGTAACCGAAAGACGTGATTAATCAAAACCTGAGCCATCTCTTTTGCAGAAGGTAGCTTGGGCAGGGGAATGAAATGAACCGCCTTCGAAAAACGATCCACCACAGTTAGAACCACAGTGTTACCATTAGATGCCGGTAAGCCAGTGACAAAAACAAGGGCTATATGAGACCAGGGACGGGAGGGCACGGGCAAAGATTTAAGCAGACCAGCGGGTGGTAAATTAGATGCTTTATTACGAGCACAAACCGAACAGGCTAGTACAAACTGTCTGACGTCAGTGGACATAGAAGGCCACCAAAAACGCTGACGGACGGCAGCCAACGTTCTCCGAATACCTGGATGGCCGACAAACTTGGACTCGTGACCCCACCGGATGACATCGGAACGTAACCGCTCAGGAACCCATAGGCGACCCGCTGGACACCCCTCCGGAACTTCCCCCTCCCGGCCGGCCTCTCTCACCCGCTGTTCGATTCCCCATACGAGGGCGCCGACCACCCTCCCCTCCGGGAGAATGGTCTCCGCCCTCTCCGAATCGGACTTCTCGAACAGACGGGAGAGAGCATCAGGTTTGGTATTTTTCGAGCCAGGCCGGTACGAGAGGGTGAAGTTGAAACGATCAAAGAAGAGTGCCCAACGAGCCTGCCTAGATGTTAGTCTTCTGGCTGAACGGATATATTCAAGATTTTTATGATCCGTCCAGACCAGAAAGGGCTCCGAGGTTCCCTCCAACCAGTGACGCCATTCACCCAAAGCGAGTCTGACCGCCAACAGCTCCCGATTCCCTATGTCGTAATTACGTTCTGCTGGGTTTAACCGGTGAGAGAAAAAAGCACACGGATGTACTTTCCCATCAATAGACGATCGCTGTGATAAAACAGCGCCTACCCCGACATCAGATGCATCCACTTCCACTATAAATTGTTTAGCCGGATCGGGAATAGAGAGGACAGGCGCAGAGATGAACCGGGACTTTAACACATCAAAGGCCTCCTGAGCCTCTCTATTCCAACGGAAACATACGTTAGGTGAAGTGAGAGCAGTAAGAGGCTTAGCGATATGACCAAAATTTCTGATGAAACGCCGATAAAAATTGGCGAACCCCAGAAATCGCTGAAGCTCCTTCCGAGTGTCGGGTACTGGCCAATCGGCAACCGTCTTAACCTTAGCGGAATCGGGACGAATTTCTCCCTCGGCAATAACAAAACCCAGAAACGAAACCGACTTCCTGTGGAACTCGCACTTCTCTGCCTTAACGAATAGTTAATTCTCTAAAAGCCGTTGTAAAACCATGCGAACGTGCTGAGTGTGTATCTGCATGGAGGGAGAAAAGATGAGAATGTCATCGAGATACACAAAGACAAATCTGTTAATCATGTCACCCAGCACTTCATTGACCATGGTCTGGAAGACAGCTGGAGCGTTACAAAGACCGAACGGCAGAACAGAATATTCCCAGTGTCCTGAGGGTGTATTAAAGGCTGTCTTCCACTCATCGCCCTCTCTAATACGTACCAAGTGATAAGCGTTGCGCAGATCTAGCTTGGTAAATACGCGCGCTCCCTGTAATAACTCGAATGCTGATGACATTAATGGCAAGGGGTACTTATTCTTAACAGTAATGTCATTCAGCCCTCGATAATCAATGCACGGACGAAGAGACCCGTCTTTCTTCTTTACAAAGAAAAATTCCGCACCAGCTGGAGACGAGGAGCGGCGAATGAGACCGGCTTTAAGAGCGTCATTAATGTATTTATCCATAGCCTCTCTTTCTGGTTTAGCTAGGGAAAATATACGACCCTTAGGCGGAGAAGTGTTGGGAAGTAGTTTGATCTCGCAATCATACGACCGATGAGGAGGCAGAGAAGTGGCCCGGGACTTACTGAAAACCTGATACAGATCCGAGTACTCCTCCGGGACTCCTGAGAGATCGATAGCCGGAACCTGCGAGACAGAACAAGAGACAAGAGAAGGAGCAGGACCAAGACAAGAAACATAACACGAAGACTTCCAAGATAACACAACATTGTTCTGCCAATCAACGTGAGGATTATGTTTGGATAACCAGTCATGACCTAAAATGACTGGTGATTGTGAATCCTCTAAGATGTAAAACTCAATTTCCTCACGATGATTGCCAGACACAAACAAACTCACAGGGGGTGTGCGGTGCGTGATCACAGCCATATGCTGGCCCTTCAATGTCCAGGCAGACAAAGGAGAGGAGAGAGGGATGAATGGGATACCCCAGGACTTGGCCAACCCAGCATCCAAAAGACACGCCTCTGCACCGGAATCCAGCAACGCCTGTGAATGGAAGGAATTAATGATGACAGGAAGTGTTGTGCTGCTTACGGGAGACTTAAATGACGATGCGCCCACCGAGACTCCCAAGTTCATCGGTGGGCGTGAGCTTTTTACCGGACATGTGGCCGCCAGGTGCCCCGGCTTGCCACAATATAAGCAGAGGCCATTAGACAGACGACGATTTCTCTCACCAGCAGAGATACGAAACTTGCCCAGCTGCATAGGCTCCTCGGAGGGCGTCTCTGAAGCGGTCTCCCCTGGTTCCGACATCAGATGGCGAAATGAGCGACGCAGATCTCTCTGCCGATGGCGAGACTCAACCCTCAGAGCCAGAACGATGGCAGCTTCCAGTGACGTGGGTGGCTCCCTCAGTGCAATCTCGTCTTGAATCCCCGGTGTGAGACCCTCGAGAAATTGCGCTCTTAATGTCGCGTCGTTCCAGTTGCAGCAAATAGCGAGAGTCTTAAATCTTATAGCAAAGTCCGTAACGAATTCATTACGTTGCCGTAATCTCACCAACTTAGCCGCTGCCATGTCCCCCTTGAGTGAGCGATCAAACAATTTTAACATCTCCTCCTCAAGAGCCTCGAATGAGAATGTAAATGGAGCTTTAGCCCCCCAGGCGGCCATACCCCAGTCTCTCGCTCTTCCCGTGAGTAACGTCAGAACATAGGCCACCTTGGAAGTGGATGAAGAAAATCGACGGGGTTGGAGCGCAAAGACGAGAGAGCACTGTTGCAAAAAGGATCTGCAGGTGTTGGGGTCGCCATTGTAGGTGGGGGGTGTTGCCGTGTGTGGCTCCCGTTCAATCGAAACGGCTCCTCCGGATGAGGCTGGAGCTTCATAGTGAGGAGTCACTTGGTCCAAGCGATTGCTGAGCTCCTTAAGTTGCTCAGACAAGATACTGAAATCTCTGGCAGCAGCAGACAATAATGATGAATGTTGATTGATGGCCGCCCCCTGGTGGTGAAGGGCGGTCTGCACCTCCAGACTCTCTAAACTTGCTGACTCCATAGTGGCGCGCTCATCTGTCAGGAAATGAACTTCGGAGTCAAGTGCAAGTTAACAATATTTATTTAGAAAAATAGAATGAGAGATCTGGAGAGCAAAGTCACTGGTAGATCCACACACGGCACACACCCGTTGACTCACTCTGGATGATACACTACTGTGGGAATGAAGCACTCCCACAGTAGGAGAGAGTGAGTCGGCGCTACACGATAATCCAGTACAGATCCGAAGAGAGAGAGAGAGAGCCACCCACGCACTCCGTCGAGAACACCAGCACAGTCACCACACGCAACAGAGGGATGAAACACGCCGCCCTGAAGGTGGATGACAGGCGGAGATGGAAGATGGTAAATCCAAGTTCTCAGACGGGTAATCCACTGTGAAATCCTGATGTAGAAGAGCCACCCGGAAACCACTGGTCACCGCCTAAAAACGAAGCGAACCAGCGGTTCCGAGAAACAACAGTCGTTAGAGTCAATGTAATCCACAATGGTAAAAAGGTGTACTCCACTCACGGGTGATGATGCAAACCGGAGAGAAACAGAGACAGCTGGTATACCGCCTAGAAACGAAGCGAACCAGCTGTACTGAGACAAACAAAGTCAATGAGTTCCAGTAATCCACAAGCGAGCGGTCCGGGCGAAGACGAGTCCCCAAACGCCGAAAACCAAACCTGGGGTAATAAGAGGAAGAGACAGAGAGCGACTGACAAGACAAGGCAGGGCAGCAGGACTGTGATAAAACAATGAGCGCGCAACGAAAGACAGGACTACGTGCAATATAAAGGAAAAGGTAAACGAGACACCACCGGTGAACAATTACCGAAACAAGGGGGCGGAGTTAGTGAACACACGAGGAACCGGCACCACAGGTAAACAACACACACACACAGATCACACAGCCATCGATCACCCAGCAGTCATGACAAGTATAGCAGGCATAAAATGACTGGTTTCTTAAAATATTCTTGTAAAAATAAGTTATTAATCATTGCTATCATTGTATAATGTAGAAAATTATTTCTCTGCTGTCATTATTACCAAACATGTTATGCCAAGTATGCCTCTAAACATGTTAATAATGTTAGGTATGATGAAGATTACACTTATATTGTAACATATTTTTAAATACATATTTATCTTTCGCAGTACCTGTTGCACTGTAGAATAGTTGGTTAAGCAAAGGCCATTGTTGCACACTTCTTGCACACAGCAGGCTTTCAAAAAAAGTCTGCAAAAAATGGGGGGCCTGTGCCCCAGTAAAGCTTTATGTCTATCGACAGAGAAATGAAGAAAGCTTATGTTTCATCACAAAAATGTTGTCATGTTTTGTCAGGATTGTCGCATGCACGCAAAAGAAAAAAACGAATCATTGTTGCATTCAGTAGCACTCATAATTTCTCTTATTTTCACCAGAAAAAATTTGGCTAGTGGAAATGCTGATTGGCTGGTAACTTTAGAAAGTTACCAGCCACTTTGGCTGGTGGTCAAAAAAGTTAATTTAGAACCCTGTTTGAAACCCTTTCAAACATGAGATCACAAAACAAAGTTTTTGAAATACCTATAACTACCTTGATTCCTAAACTTTTATTTTTGCATTTATTTGTATTGTTCATTTTATACTTGTTATTCTCTGATTTACACATTTTGAGCTTTGTATTCATCGTTTTTTTTATTGCATTATACTTGAAATGTCTGTACTTAAACTTAATAATAAAATAAAAAATAATTAAAAAAACAAAGTATTATTTTAAAGATAAAAATGTCTCCTGACACTATTAAAGTTAAACTAATTTTGTACTTTCATTTAAAGTACATACCAGACATGGGGACTTGTGACTTGGTGACTTGGACTCGAGTCGACTCGAGTCGCTATTTTTGTGACTTGTGACTTGACTTGACAAAAAATAAAATACTTGAGACTTGACTCGGACTTGGAAGTTAAAGACTCGGGACTTGACTTGACTTGAGACATGATGACTTGAAAGACTTGAGTGTTAATCACATCATGTTTTCAGTTTGAATATAAAATATATAAATTATTTAAAAAAATAAAGTCGACCGAGCTGGAGCGCAGGCTGAGAATGGTGTTGTCATGACTGAATCACGACACTATCATCAGTCATGCCCTCTCGTACCTTACGCACACCACGCCCACTTAGATCAGATATCAACATGTCAGCCGGATGGGGACAAATGTGGGCAAAATAATTTTGATTTATTTTTTAAAATACTTTTTATTTTTTAATACTTCTTTTTCAAGTTTGCCACCTGAACACACATACAGAGAAAAATTACTTGATTCTACAATGTTAGTGGCGGTTCACATGTCGTGTCTTTTGCGCGCTCAAGTTCGTTATTTCAGATTTAGGCACACGAACGAAAGAGGTGCGATGCGCTCGTTTTTTCTGGGTGCATGTTTGAGAGAGAGAGAGAGAGAGAGAGAGAGAGAGAGAGAGAGAGAGAGAGAGAGTCTGTGTGTGAGAGAGAGAGAGAGAGAGAGAGAGAGAGAGAGAGAGAGAGAGGGGAGAAATGTAACAAAGTTTAATGTTGTACGTGAACTGTGTTTGAGAGAAAGGGAGGTGTTCAGAGAGGGGTCTGTTGGATGTTAAGCTGTTATTTGTTTTACAGTATGGACTCAATGTGGAAAATTTAAAACACGGTTGGCAGAAGTGAAAAATAAATAATTTATGAAGTTACAATTTTGTTTGATTCCATTATGTATTTTATTGAACATGAGTATTTACAATGCAAATCCAAATTATTGTAATTTACTGATAGTTACTTACTGTATATCTTGTCACTTTATTAAGATCAGATTCTGCAGGTAAAATTACAATAATAAGGTGACTTGACTTGGACTTGACTTGACCTACTACAGGACTTGACTTGACTTGACTTGACATAGCCTGTGACTCGACTTGCCCAAGGAAAAAAATACTTGGGACTTACTTGAGACTTGAAGGTTCAGACTTGAGACTTACTTGAGACTTGCACATGTGTGACTTGGTCCCATCTCTGGTACATACAAACTAAAAGTAATGTTATTTTTATAATAATGGTACAGCAAATGTTTTTGCTGTATAAAGGCATATACATGTTAGATCAAACACTGACCATATAATTATAAAATATAGTAAAAACGGTTTAATAAACTTCTTTTAGATGACATTAATCAATTAAGCAAAACAAACACCATTCTATCCAAAAAACATTTATTCCGTAGTCATCTTTACAATTATGTTTTTAAACGTCAATTGAATTTGTCCTCAAAGGCTTGTGGCTTTTAAAGGCTTCTCAAAGGCTTTTATTGAACAACACCAGTGTACTGGCCAATGCCGCCCTTGACAGCCTTATAGGGGCGGGACTTCCGCTACTATACAGCCTGTTTAGGTGGCAAAATACTCAGATTCTTTCGATTGAACGAACAGTAGAGCTGATGTGAGCAGTTACACGGTGGCTTACGCAATGTCTCGTTCCCATCTCTCAGGGAACCGAAGTTACGATAGTAACCGAGACGTTCCCTTTCGAGAGCGGTCACTCGACATTGCGTCCACTGACGCTTTGGGGGATGTATTCAAACACGCCGTGAGAACAGCAAAGAGCAGCTCCAGTGAAGCTTACTCAAGTCCGTGCACCGCAATGCTTAGCTGAATCGGTGCACAATCCCCGCCCAGTCTGTGCAAGCCAATGCACAGTAGATTGGAGTCTCTAGGGACTTAATCAAAAGCTCATTCAGAACAGAATGCATACAGTCACAGGCTGCATGTAGGTCTTATTAAAGCCCTACAGCAGATAAGCAACCTGTAACATTACAACAGCAACGGCTAGGCCGACCCAACGTGGGTGGTAGCAAGCATATCCGCGCAGAGTATTTGCTGGTATTAACATATGATGCACGATGGCCAAGATAGCTAGCCTGAAAGTACAAGGAAGAAGCGAAAACGCGGCTCCATATTAATACATCAGCAGTAATACAGCTGTACTGGCAATCCAGTACAAACTAAGAATAGGCGTCAGATAGTGCGACTGCCGAATTAGAATAACACCGCTATGCCAGTGTGGCAGTAATATGCTGCCCTCATTAGCACCTAATGATCCAGTGAACCCAGCTGGATCCCAGCAGCTGATTGCTTAGGTGGAGCAGGGAAATTTCTTAGAATGAGCTGGGCAGGTCACAGCAATCGTTAACGAATGCCACATCCCATCTCTGAAGCATAAAGAGTTGCTCTAACAGTAATGTCAGAGCGGAGTGCTTAGATAAATGTATAACACCCCTACCGGGCACAGCTCACATCAGCTAGATGGGAAGGTAGAAAGCAACCGTCTATGCTCTAACTGCGCTGAGGGTGGTTTTGGCACATAGTCCCTTAAGGGCATATACAGCCCATGACGGCACTAAAATAGGCAAATGATTGGCCACTTCCCTCACTTAAGAGAATTAATTGTGGCCACTGCGCGCCCAAGGCACTAGCATGAAATGCAGCAATAGCTGCATGAAAACCCTTGGGGTAGACAGCCTACTTCTCTTCATCTGCTCACTGCTGCAAAGAAAGAACGTTCGACACGTGACAGTGCACCGGGTCATAGTCATTGCTTCACACCGTTACAGGCGCTGCGTAAAGAGGGCATCATGTAGAAGGGGCTCGCTGTCCTTACTGATTTTGCGTGTAAAAGCAGCAAAACCAAATTGGGGCAACACGTAACTGTCACGGGGTGACTTTTTCAGGGCGGAAACAAATGTTGGAGATTTGTTCTGCCCGGACCGAAAAGCGCGAACACCGGCACTTCCGGGTTTTCTTTGGAGGGAAAATCAGACTCGATTAGACGCAGGTGTGACAAACAAACGTGGCGATTGTGGATTGGAGGACAGGGAGGAGAGGCGAAGGATATAAGGGGCTGCAGAAGTGACCAACAGGAGTTCGTTCTTTTGTTCAAGCCGATCCGGTGAGAGGAGGTGATCCGTGGGAGCGAGTGTAACACTGAAAAGGCGGAGGAATTAACAAGTGACTGGGTGAAAAAGGACAGAGGCAAACAAGAGCTGGTTGAGTATTTGAATGATGCAACAAAGATGTGTGTGATCTAATGTGTGATTCGAATAACCTGTGCTAAGTGTGTGCAGTAGGATTACTTTTTCAAGTGTCAGTGGGAGAGGAGTTCAGGCAGCGGGAGCCCGCCGAACGGAAGATTTCAGTTGGCCCTGGAAAAAGAAGGAACGGGGGCGTCAGGACGGCGACGATTGTCGCTCATCTGCAGTAGGGACGGCGCCCAGTGCACCCCAGGACAAATATAAGTCAGTTGTTGGTTGGTGACCTTAAATCACTTAAGTGTGAAGAGTGCAGTGGGTGAGTCCTTGTCTTTGGAGTGAGTGTGGGCACGTGAAAAAGTTTGCAGTGCTGTGCTGTGCTGTGCTTGTATTGTCAGTAACCACCACCAGACAGAAGGAGTTCTGGGAAGCCAGTGAACGCCGGATTCTGTGCAGTTTCCATCTAAATTATGTGCCACATCTGACTACCTCCTTGTACGACCACTTAGTAAGAACGATCTGGTCCCGGAGCTCGGTGTGGATACTCTGGGCAGACATCGCGAAAATTCCCAGGCCTGGTAAGGCGCAGGAGAGAACGAACAAGGCAAGTGAGACTCTTTGCACTAAAGTGGAAATTATCTGTAAGCAGAAAATTGATTGTGGAGAATAGATAGTAGCGGTGTGAGTACTTACATCTGGTGTGGAGCCCTTCAAAGTTCGCCCCTGTCTAGATCTCTGATCCCGTCAGCTGGAGGAGAGGAGAGGGAAGCGTTCCGCCCACCATTACAGTCTCGAACCTTACCATCTGTAGTGGAGCCTCTGTACAAGCCGACACTTAGACATCCACCGCTGCTCGAGATCTGTAGATTTTCTTCCACAAATCCTTCCTGTGTCTCACCCGCCTTACGCCCATTCAGTGAGGGAGTAGGGGTTACGTCGCCCTGTGAAAGTGGAAGTCTCAGTTGCCAGCTAAAGTACTTACCTCTCGCCCATAGCTAAAAGCTATCTTGTTGTTCCACGTCGCCCTGTGAAAGTAGAAGTCCTAGTTGCCAACCAAAGTACTTACCTCTCGCCAATAGCTAAAAGCTATTTGTTGTTGTTCTACGTCGCCCTGTGAAAGTAGAAGTCTCAGTTGCCGGATAAAGCACTTACCTCTTGCCAATAGCTAGAAGCTATTTGTTGGTTGTTCTACGTCGCCCTATGAAAGTGGAAGTCCCAGTTGCTAGCTAAAGTACTCACCTCTCACCAATAGCTAAAAGGTATTTACCCCTCGCTATAGCTAAAGGTCATTTTGCTTGTGTCCTACGTCGCCCCAGAGAGAGAGAAACGACCCAGTTATTTGGAATACTTACCTTGTGTTTACCTTTCAGAGCCACCCCGTATTGTCACAGTATCCTAAGGAGAGAAACGTCCCAGCCATCGGAAATACTTATCCCGTGTTGAACCTTCAGAGCCATCACGCAGTGTCATAGTGTCCCAAAGAGAGGAACGGCCCAGTTATTTGGAATACTTACCTTGTGTTTACCTTACAGAGCCACCACGTATTGTCATCGCATCCTAAGGAGAGAAACGTCCCAGCCATCGGAAATACTTATCCCGTGTTGAACCTTCAGAGCCATCACGCAGTGTCATAGTGTCCCAAAGAGAGGAACGGCCCAGTTATCTGGAATACCCACCCTGTGTTTACCTTTCAGAGCCACCACGTATTGTCGCAGCATCCTAAGGAGAGAAACGTCCCAGCCATCGAAAATACTTATCCTGTGTTGAATCTTCAGACCCATCACACAGTGTCATAGTGTCCCAAGAGAGAAATGGCCCAGTTATCTGGAATACTCACCTTGTGTTTACCTTTCAGAGCCACCACATACCGTCACAGTATCCTAAAGAGAGAAACGGCCCAGTTATCTGAAATACTTACCTTGTGAATACCTTTCAGAGCCACCACGCAGTGCCACAGCGCCCTAAGGAGAGAGAGACGTGTCAGTCGTCTAAGCCCTACACCTCTCTCTCCACCTCCAGAAGAAATCAACGCGATACTCACCTTGCCCCCCCCCCGTGTGTTTATCAAACGGACAGAGCCGGGTCGAGCGCCATCCAGGATCCAGGTACCAAACTCTCCCAGGTTAAAGACTCACCTTTGTCTCTCTTTACGCCCAGGAGAAGGTGGGCGTTCCAGGATTGGCAGTCTGTCGAAGGAAACAAAGAAAAGGAGATTGGTGAACGAACTGAGTAAAGTTGCAGGGAACGGACAAAGGACTTGTCATGAATTTGGTTTTCTCTGTCTGCCTTTTTGTCACATACACACACACACACACACACACACACACACATACACTTTCCCATTCACACATACACACACGCTATCACTCGCATACACCCCTTCATTTTTAGACATCATTCTCTCTCTCTCCCTCTCTATCCCCTCTCACCTGTGTGTCATTGCAATCTGCGCTCGCGCTGATTGCTTTGACACCTGTTCCCACTCTGCCCTTAGCATTTATCTGGTGGCTGTTTTGGCAGTCCCTTTGTCGGATTATTGAATTGCACATGTTCTCTGTAAACTCAACAGCCTTGTCGTGTCGTGTCTAGGAATAACTCACCCAGTCTTGTCTTGTCTGTCCTGTCCAGTTTCTCCACTAAGTGCATTGATGTTCAGCTACGTGTGAAGCTGAGGAGTATTCTCCGTACCTCATTTATCCACTGCTGCGCTCCAGGCCAGCTCCAGGGAATATTTATGTGTCGTTTTCCCAGATCGGGACTCTAGTATCTTTTGTTAAGTCACAGTGCTGTGAGCAACCAACAGACTGCCTTTGTTACATTCCAGTGCTATGTGATATCTCCAGACTGCCTTTGTTACCTTTATTATAGACTCAAATTCCCTGTGATATCTGCCTTGGAACTCTTTTTACTATTACAGGACTCACCAAGAAATACCTTACGGCTGGGCCGACGAGAACTAAGACTGCCCTGAATCCAAGTGTTTGGATTGTAGCCTCTTCTCCCCTTTCCCTAAATTGATTTTAAGTAATTTAATAAAGTTTGTTTTAAATTTTACCTACCTCTTCTCATTGTCTGGTCATTGGGGTGCTTTTGGGAACTCCCCGAGGTGAAAGGGGCATGGCTTGCTACACCTGTGGTCCGCCCCGACCTGTGACATAACGGCTGGCACTTGGCCGAGCACAGCGTGTTTCATACAAAGCGCAACTGGGATAAGGACAAAGCTTACACTTTCCACCATCATGTACCGATTCATACGTCCAAACCAATCTCAAACAGTCTAAGTTCCTTAACAGCCCTTAAGTCTGTGTTGCATTTGCGGCAGCCAGGACATGAGCTGCTTAATGAAGAGCAGGCACAAATTGCTGTCTGGTACAGTAGGTGGTGCGCTCTGAACTTGTAAGCCAGTCGGTCAACCACATAGGCGTTCGTCACCAGCACAGCAGTGTCTCGGGTGGAATATTTTAGAGCAGACTCATATCCATAGTGCTCCTGAGAGGGACGGGCTCGCATGAAGCCTGTGTCCGAATCCCCAACCAAGCACATAAAGGTAAGGCTGGCTTGCAGACCGTGCTTATATGCTCACCGCACGCATGCAGAAATCACTCTAATCAAAGGAGTGTGTCTGTGGCTGGTTGGTACATTCCCAAATGGGCAAAAAGATAGCAGGATGCGCATTTTGCTCAGCTAAGAGGGAACAGCGTTACACCCTGTGAATGTGTGCGGGTCTACACAAACCCCACTATAAGCACCACCGGCGCACCTAGTCTCCTATCGCAACAGGAGTCGTCATCTAGGATGAGAGGATAGCAGCTGCACAAGCTGTTCTACCCGTCTCGTCAGGCACAAACTATATTACCCGTTCGTAAACTCCAGACTCAGTACCGGCGCACTGCGCCTATTATGTGACAGGGCTGCACAGCTGGGGTGGTCTTGTCGAATCAAATTGGCAGCCGCTCTGGGTAATAGTATATACAAATACCCTATAAAGCATAACTCTCTCCCTTCAGTATCACGGCGGCGTTAGCCAAGTGTGGAATTGAGTGCTGCACAGGGTTAGATAATGGGCTAACATTGTCGAGCGTTCGGGATGCGTCTGCGTTCTGGATGCAGGATACAAGTGCAGATTTGACTCCACGCACCTGGGACATTTCTGTAACGGATGGCAGCGCACAGGATTCCAGTTACATATTGTGCAACATAAAGCAATGGTGTGTTACACAGAGCCATGCAAGAACAGAGCTTGGTTCTGCAATAGCACCGAGCGAGGAGATACACTCCTTATACGCTGGAACAGATAGTAACCGCTCGTCTATGCGTGTCGGGTGCCAGTTACATATTGAGTGCTTTGAAGCAAGGTTGCCATTTAATAGAGGTTGTCAACGGCTGTACAGTGATGTTGCAAACTCCTGAACTGTTCCACACAGTGCGCAACACAGACATGCGTGAATCATCTAGCGGAGTGATCCGCTGTAGGGCACTGGCTCACTAGCCGCTGGCATACAGAGCCATATAAAAACCAAGTCTGGGTCTGCAGCAGCTCGCTGCTTTGTGCAGGGTCGGATGCAGAACCTGGGAGAGAAGGATAGACATGTCCTTAAGAATGAACAGCTTCGTAACAGCTCGCCACGCGCACGCAGGGAGTCAGATACCTGTGTTTTTAGTAAGATATTGCCCGAACACTGCACGGATGTGCAAGGCACAATAGTAATCCTCTGTTGGTACAGCTGGGAACATAACACCCAAAAGTTTACATCCACATCGGCTCACCGCCTTCAGCCGGGGAGCTAAGAGCAGGATTGAGTGAGGAGAGCCACTCTATTCAATGCCAATTTACATAAATAGCCAGGCATGCAGGCTGCTATGAGTAATGTTTAAATATATAAATATACGTATGTGTGTGTATATATATGGTGCAATGCAGTACAATGAACCTCTAATTAATGCAGATATACATAAATAGCTAGGCGAGCAGGCTGCTATTAGTAATGTATCATATAAATATATAAATATACGTATGTGTGTGTATATATATGGTGCAATGCAGTATAATAAGCCTCTATTCAATGCAAATATACATTAATTGCCAGGCGTGTAGGCTGCTATTAGTAATGTATAAATATATAAATATACGAAGTGTATATATAGTGCAATGCATAGAGCAACGTTGCCACCAATCGGGGGTGTGCGAGATGCATTGTGCACTGCTTACACACTCAACACACTTAGCTATACTCAGTCTGTCCCCATTGCTCTGCAGCTCGTGTGTAACGGATGCATTTAACTGTTAGTGAGCGGGGTTGAGCGTTGTGCATTGCGTTTCGAGACGGATGGCTACGCGGTTCGAAGGATCACACCCGACATTATCCTGCCCCCTTTTTCTTTGAAGCGCGTCTTTAACGGGCACATTCAGAGTATGGCTGAGCGCTGCGCACTGAGTTTCCATGTAAGAGCTGTATATTGCTATATATATGGTCTCTATTGGCACATAGTTGAAAGAGAACAAGTGCAGAGGGTAAATATACAAGGCACAGAAATATGTTGGGCTGATTGGCAGCTCGCTGCCCATCAGCGGCCATTGGATACAACATGTGAAAGCATTAAGCATAGCCAACACAGATTCCCGTCGTCACCCAAAACAGATGGGGGGCGTGAATGTGTATGTGATGCGGTACCACCACTGATCATACGAAGAGCAATAAATGTAACCTGAATCACAGGCACAAGTATAACTCTCTGTTTACGTAATGTTTCTTCTTGTGTAATTTTTTGCGGCAGCTTAGACACTTGAATGGTGTATTGCTGCCCCCCTCAGTACGTCTGAAGAATAGCAGGTCCATGTGTACGTATGACGCTACGCAAGACAGCTCGCGTAGTGACGTGGCCAAAATGCGCACGTAGCCGCGCCCACAGCGGGGAATGTCACGCTAGAGCCTGAGTCGAACACTTATGTTATGCTAGGCCAGCCGCTGTTCTAGTGGCCGAAACGTGAAAATCAGCTAGAGTGCACTGTATCACACAAAGTAGACGCCAATGAAATAACCTTAATGTTACATCCATACAAGTGTGACAGATGGCCATGTCGCAGTGGTATAAGTGAAGGTCTTAGGAAAGGAGCC
Source organism: Paramisgurnus dabryanus (assembly GCF_030506205.2). Taxonomy (NCBI): domain Eukaryota; kingdom Metazoa; phylum Chordata; class Actinopteri; order Cypriniformes; family Cobitidae; genus Paramisgurnus; species Paramisgurnus dabryanus. The sequence continues at coordinate 2,053,086 of NC_133337.1, forward strand.
GTCTGGGCGCTGTGCTCGCACGCAACCGATCCCGAAGGGGGTCTGTTCATGCTAGCAGTGGCCGAAGTGCGATAAATTACAAGGCAGACGCCAGGGTGGGGGTCTGTTCATGTAAGGGGAGCGGCCAAAGCGCGCTATAAGAACAGGACAAACACATATTAGAGGGTATTTGCAATGGTGAATGTATTGTGCACACTGTGCAATATTCCGCACTGCGTAGGTGGGGAAGGGAAGCCTTGTGGCTTTCCCGCGTCCGTAACCTCGGAATACCCCGGGGGTATGAGGCTAATAGGGCGGGCGTAACGTTACCGTGGAAGGCACGCAACGTTCTCCTCAGTTTGGCAGCATTGCCACCAACAACGCGTTGGCGGCGATGGTTCGCTGTCGAGAATGCAGTTATTCGATATATCTGGAGTCCATAAGATACACGGTTCTTCACTCGAGGAGCGAAGCTCTAAATCCTTGTAAAATTCTGCCGGAACGCGTGTAAGGGACGCGATCCTTGTGTCCCTCACAAGTGCGACGATCTACGGCGAGACGCTTCAGTCACGGTGAAGAGAAAGAATCTGAGTATTTTGCCGCCTAAACAGGCTATATAGTAGGGGAAGTCCCGCCCCTATAAGGCTGTCAAGGGCGGCATTGGCCAGTACACTGAAAGGGAACCATCAAACTCTCTATCGCGCAGTGAAGACCCCCTTCATAATGAACCGTGCGAAGTCTGTAGCTTTGCAAATGACTGTGTATCTTCTGATATTCACAAAGTATAAAACACTGAGAGCACAGAACGGACATCGATATAAATCTCCGACTCTTGATGTCTTCGATGCAAATGCAGTAACATGTGTGTGTCAACTAGTGATGGTCTTTTTCGAAGCACTGCTTCATGAGGCTTCGAAACATTTACGAATCTTTTGTTTCGAATCAGCGGTTGGGAGTTTGTTTCAAACTGGCCCAAGTCACGTGATTTTAGCAAACGAGGCTTCATTACGTCATAACTGTTTCGAAACGTTTCGAAAATCCGATGGTTCACCACTAGGGGGAGTTGATCACATGACCAGTGTCTAATATGTTTAGGTGAACTCGGGTCAGTTTTATTATGAAAGTTCATAAAACATTTATCCTTCTGACTAATAACACTGCCATTTTGTCTACTTTTTGTTTATAGACAGATTTAATGACAAAAATGTGCATAATTTAAAGGGTAGTTAGTTTTAATGATTTGTTTGCCCTAAATAAAACTAAAAACACATAACAGACTTTTAACTATGTCTTAATTAAGTTAAATAATTTTTTAAACATATTTTAAAACATATCTTGCTTTTATTTTGTTAAAAAAAAGTGTCAAATGTTTGGACATATCTGCTTTTACACTATTTTGACCAGCAGGGGTAGCCAGCGTGTGTGGTGTTTCGAACTGCTTTGAAAAACTGAATCAATTTTCGAAGCAATTGGTTCAATTGATTCGAAGCTTCGAAAAGCTTAATTTCTCCCATCACTAGTGTCAACAACAATTAAATAATTACCAAAGCTGACAGATGTCAAGCAAAGAGACATTATATTGCACATTTATTACTCCGCCGCCTTCTTTCCGTCTAAAGGAAATGACGTATAACTATGGTAATTGCTGATTGGCCAACGCAGTTGCCAGAAGGAAGCTCATTTGACCAATGAGAAACCTCTTACCACGCCCCTACCTCTTGGCATGCCCATACCTCTTGCCACGCCCATTACTCCAAGCTGCAGCTACCCCTGTCTCTGTAAGAATGCTGTGTAATTTTTTTCTTGTTTGAGAATAGACTTTTTTTCTTAGTTTAACTGTTTGATACATGAATAGCCATGTTCTGTGTTAAAGCATTACATTTTAATTGATGCATAGTGAATGTGTAAGGTAAGTGTCACAGGCCAGAGCGGACCCAAGGTTTCTATAAGGGTCACGCCCCCTCTAATTGCCACCTCGAGGAGTTTCCCAAGACCACCCCAATGACCAGACAAACAAGTATACTATAAATAAAATGGGACTTTATTAAATAGCTAAAAGAAAAAGGGAAGGGGGAAAGGGCAGTTTAAAACAATTTGCTTCTTCTCACCTCCAGGCGGTTTGGACCATGAAACGGGGGCCGGGACTCTTTCCTGGGTTGGTCCTTGGACTCGTGGCGCCCGGAACAGGGGAGAACACTATTAGTGGCTTGTTTCTATACTCAGTTGCTACTTGCCTAATCTCTTCGGTCTCTTATTCTCCCGACAGGTTTCCTTGGCTGAACGTGGACTTTCCATTCACTTCGGGGCGTTCACTGGGACACAGGTAAGTGGTACACCCTATCGACACGGTTCGTTCCTCTTTAAGGCGTTGCTGTAAGCAGAGGTAGGTATCACATCACAATAGTCAGTTACTCACAAGACTTGGCTTCTCATTCACTTCAGGGCGTTCACTGGGACACAGGAAAGTGGTTCACACTATTGACACGGTTCGTTCCTCTTTAAGACGTTGCTGTAAGCAGAGGTAGGTATCACATCACAATAGTAAGCTACTCACAAGACTTGGCTTCTCATTCACTTCAGGGCATTCACTGGGACACAGGTAAGTGGTCCACACTATTGACACGGTTCGTTCCTCTTTAAGACGTTGCTGTAAGCAGAGGTAGGTATCACATCACAATAGTAAGCTACTCACAAGACTTGGCTTCTCGTTGCTGTTACAGGCAGTGGATTTTCTCAGCAGCTTTCACACACGGTATACCTCCACCCTTCACCCAAGTTTCCGGGGTGTCGTGGGGACTGAGGAGTCGTGTGGCGCAGAGCCGAACGCTTCCCTAGCTCCCCCTTCTGTGATGGTAACCGGGGTAACGAGCTGGGGCGAACTCTCGACGAGGCTCCGCCCACACCCAAGGTTTCGGTGGGATATATCTGCACACCACTACGACCCTCCGTCCGTACAATGCACGTTGGCTGCTACTCACTTCAATGTACCGCTGGGCTTCGCCACTGCCTGCCAGCTGGGGTGGCGTGACTCCTGCTAACACACAGAGAGGCAAAACAAAAGAAAGTGTAATTTCCCTTCTTCACAGGGCTCAGACCACAGCGTGTTCTCTCCTTCTCACGACCCGTCCAGGTCAGGACAGCTTTGGTCGCTACAAGCACAGCATACATAGCAAGCTTTAGTGTAAACACAATCTATAATCACAATTCACCCACAGCACTCTGCACACACACTTTACGTGAATATATGGACTGGAGCCGCCTGGCTTAGGCTATGTTTACATTAATGCGTTTATCCTTTAAAACGCGTTACTTTTGCTACGTTTACGCCTTTCATCTACACTACATCACCGTTTTTGACCCTCATAAACAGATTCGTTCGCAAACGCTGAAGACCCTGTTTTAGTGAGAACTCAGACGTTGCTCTGAGTGTAAATGAACGTAGACGGAGTCTTATGTAAACGAACAGCTGATGTTAACCTGACAACGCATCATTTTCAAAGTAAAAATTATTTTATTCATGTAAATGTTGGTTTGCAACGGAGGTTTTGCCAAAAATAGTAAACATCTACCAACCAGCTATTATAAACGCTATATCGGATTGTTTTAACATGTATCCTTATAGATAATGTCTGTTTTATATTAATGTTTGAGTATTGTTGGGTTTAATGTGTTTATGTTTTGTTTAAATTTAGTTAGCTTACGAAAGATAGACTGTCATTTTAAACGCCATATAGGCGTTTTAAAGGCCAATATGAAGGGAGAATTGTAATGGGTCAGACATTATTTTTGAGTTTAATTTAAGTTTTGTTTGCTACTTTAAAATGAATTTCGTTTCAGATAATGTGTCTCTTAATTTTAATCGATGTTTTGTTGATAAGTTTTGTGAATATAAATTAATAAAAACAATAAACTCAACGTCATTAATATATAATGCTCGTTTAGGTGCTTGCGCTTTTAGCTATTCTGTGTTGCTAGCGGAGGACGTGCACGGACCTCGCACACTTTTAAAAATTAATGCAATAAGCATTTCTGGTAGGCTAAAGCAATACTTCACCTCTTACTATGTTTGATTGAAGTTTGCATTTGCTAAAATTTATTTTTGCTTCAAGTTCGCTACTGTTAGTACTGTTCACTTGAATGCTTTCTTTTTAATCATAAAGACCTTTATGTTTAGTTATAAAATCAAAATTAACCTATTAATCATATTAATATGTTGTAGGGGGGAGATAGAACAGTATAAGACTTTCCCAAACACATTTTTATAGGTTCAAAAATAGTGTCTGTTATAGTTGCCAGCAAAGGACCCAGGTATGACTTTTTGTCAATATCGCACACCCATAGGCTGCGTAAACGCGCAAAGGTAAGCTATTATTAGAGTAATAAGTTATTTTACACTTTTATGCGCATGCCCAGTTACATGATTGGTCATGTTTCATGGGTTTATGGTGGTGTATAGTGTGGATGAAGATTCTTTTTAAAATGCCAGTATAAACGAGGATCGTTTTCATTTTAAAATGCCGTTTTAAAACGCAAATGCTCTAATGTAAACATGGCCTTAGACTATCTTGTGAGACGGGTGGAACGCTGTTCGATCCCTAGAGAAGACGGGTCAATACACAATGTTGATCAATGCAGCCCCAGTATGTTCACAGCTACCTCTTCGGCTCACCCACGCTTCCTTTCTCCGCAGGGCCAGATAAACAGACAACACACGTTCTCCCAGTCGAGTTTCTTACCCGTGTTTCTGGTCGATCCACGGCTTGCCCACGCTCCTCTCTTTGGTGGGGCCAGGGACCTTCAACACACACCAAGTAACTCTTCTTATAAATACTTCGTCAACACACATCAGCTGTTACTCACGCTTTGTTGTCAACACAATCCCACAGCAATGTACTTCCTGACTCGATAGTGACACAGTCACACGTGAAATCGCCTAGTAATTCTCTTCGCCCAGTCGTCGTACACCTCTTTCATCCCCAAGGGATCGATATGGAACGATAAAGCGGGTCTGCACAGCAGCAACACAGCGCACACAAAGTACACCAAAAGCACCCCGGTGTGGTGTCCCTTTAATTTCCACAGCCCCGTCCTTTTCGCCTCTTCTGGCAGCCGCACTCTTTCCTTACACCATAGGTGAATCACGGATCAACGGCGCCCTTTCGGCTCCTCCAGGGACGGAGCGTGTGGTTCAGTTTGCCCAAGGCATAAAGGGACTCACATCCGAAAACAGCTCTTGCCTCCTTTGTGCTTCTTGGACCTTTTTATGTGCTTGTCTTCACTCCCTCCTCCAATCGCGGGTTGCTCCACTGATTCGCCACACCTGTTGCTCGTTTCTCATGATTTTTGTTGTCAGGGGGACCAGGAAGTAAACTGGTGTTTTTAAAATCGGGTATGGGCGGAAACCATCTTCAACGGAACCTTTCTCCGCCACTTTTGGTTCCCGCCCTCCCATAGTCACCTGGTGACATCAGGGGCATGTTCAATCTCACACCGGTGCACAACGTTTTGCTACGGTTTCCGGGTTGAACGACATGTTTCCTTGAAACGGTGTGCAACGGAATGCAACAGGTTTTAGAAGCGTTTTCTCTTGTTTGGTGGGTGTGTCAGAAATGTCAGCCCAATCAGCGGCAAGATGTATAAAACCACGCGATAGTAAAGAGACAGCTCTCTCATGGGTTCAAGTTGGTATGTTGTCTTTCATTCTGGACGGCAAGGTCAGTGACTGTAACATCGAGGGTATTTTACAGTATTAAACACACATTTATAACGATTTCATCAGGCTTCAGAAACATTTAAAAAAGAACACAAAGAATGGCCTCTCAGCTACCGTAGTTGCAACTCTTACGTCATCACAACAGGGCGTTCAACGCATCACCGTTTCTGTTTAATAAACGTTGTGCAGCGTTTGGTCGGGGCTGAACGCAGCCCAGGCAACCTGCGTGTTTATTTCGTTTTGTTTTGATTGTATAGCCCTTTTCGTTATTTTTCTGCACTGCGACGCGACTGCAAGCAGCGGAGCAGCCTGCCTCCACTTTTTAAAAATAGTCTGTGTTGATAATAAACATTTAAACAAACATTGTTATATGCTGAAATATATATTTTATATAAATGTTATTTTAGGGTGAATTTTAAGTGAAGTCTTAATTTGAGAGGCTCAATTGATCAAACATGTCGTTAACTTGCAGTCGGCCGCTAACCGCTTGGTCATCGTCAAAAACCTTAATTTAACAGACACAAAATGCTCTAAAATGTAAGAAATAAAAGATATTTAATTATGTTGACAGTTAAAACAAAACTGAACTGCTTGAATTCTGTAAGAGTATCAGCTACAATTGAATCTGTTTAAGGAGTTATTTTTGCTATTTCTGCGGATATCTTTTGCAAAATCTATGCAGAATTTTGCGGAATGATTTTAAATTTGTTAAAAAGAGAATGGGAGCTGTGAATATTACAAAACAATCAAATATTTTATAATATATAAAATATATATAGCCTAAAATTATATATGTCACAGGTCGGAGAAGCGGACCGCCCCTGTCGCGGGTCACGCTCCTCCTAGTTCCACCCCGAGGAGGTCCCAAAGCACCCCAATGACCAGACAGACAGAGGATTAAAATTTAACAATTTTTATTAAATATTAAAAGTTAAATAGGGGGAATTAAATATTTAAAAAAAACATCCCAGTCCTCGGGCCTTCATAGCAGTGGGGGGGGGCATTTGGATCCTCTGTGGTCGTGGCTGTAAGCAGAGGTAAGAGTTTCACAGGTGACTGGGACTTTAACTTTTCCTCAGCAGGTGACTGGAACTTTAACTTTTCCTCAGCAGGTGACTGGAACTTTTCCCTCTTGCTCCTTAGATTCTTTGCGGTAATTTCCTCACAATTCCTTTGAACTCGGAGTGGCTTCAGTCAACACAAGCACAGCACTACACTGCAAGCTTTGGGTGTACACAAACACATTGAAGACAAAGACTCACCCACGACACTCCACACACTTTAAGTGACTAAGACTTAGCCAAACTCGGCCCGGGTTCGTCGTGTGGCTGGTTAGACGGTGTTCTCATTAGAGGGAAAAAGCACCTAATTATGGACGTCGGACCTCGTGCATTTACTCCTAGTTGAAATGTGCTCCTCGGCTCACCCACGCTTCTCTCCACGGTGGGGCCGCAACTGTTCATTGAACTCACACCACACGTTAGGTAATATACCCTCTTCCACTCTGCACAGTACAGTGTACGGCGTTACTCACGTGCGATGTCAATGCTTCACAGCGTTGGCTCTCTATATAGACTTCCAGTATTACTCCCCGGCTCACCCACGCTTCTCTCCACGATGGGGCAGCAAACTGTTCATTGGACTCACAACACACGTTAGGTAATATACCCTCTTCCACTCTGCACAGTACAATGTACAGCGTTACTCACATGCGATGTCAATGCTTCACAGCGTTGGCTCTCTATATAGACTTCCAGTATTACTCCCCGGCTCACCCACGCTTCTCTCCACGGTGGGGCCGCAAACTGTTCGTTGAACTCACAACACACGTTAGGAAATATACCCTCTTCCACTCTGCACAGTACAGTGTACAGCGTTACTCACGTGTGATGTCAATGCTCCACAGCGTTAGCTCTCTGCATAGACTTCTAGTATTACTCCCTGGCTCGCCCACGCTTCTCTCCACGGTGGGGCCGCAAACTGTTCCTTGAACTCACAAAACACAACAACAGCAGAGAAAAGCACTTTTTCCGTGGTGCTCCTTTAACAACCGACACCAACTCCTCTCTCTCGCCTTCTTCGGCCCCGCACTCTTTCCGCTCGCTTAACGATCCCCCGGATGAACGGAGCCGTCAGGCTTTTCCCTCGGAGTGTGTGGTTTGGTTCGCCCTAGGTGGAAAGGAGCTCGCCCCGGATTCGACCGCCATAGGCAGAAATGCATCTGCCCAAGTCAACCGCTCTCTTCCTGTGTTCCTATGGATCTATTTATGTGTCTCTTCTTCGATTCATCTTCCAATCACAAGTCGCCACCTTAATTGTTCTCACCTGCTGCTCATAAAGCCCCAATTGTGTTGCCACAGCAACCAGGAAATACTGGTGTTTACAATGTTCGGCCTGGGCGGAAACCATCTTCGGGCAGAACCAATCTTCGCCACTTTTGGTTCCGCCCTAAAATAGTCACCCTGTGACATATACATGGCTGTAAAGTGTAATAAAAATACTGAAGTGAAAAGAAGTCCTTCACTTAGAGAATGATCGTGATTTCTAATCGTGATCAAAAGTTTGAGCAAAACAATCGTGATCATTATTTTTCCTGGAATCGTGCAGCCCTATGTCAAAGTAATGTACATGTGGTAAAAATGTACAGCTATAAGATAAAATGTGTTTTCGTTAACATTTTGTTTATAGCTACATTTAAGCAGAGACAGTAAATGCGATGACAGGGCCCCTCACAAAGTTGCTTAGGGCCCCCAGAAGGCCAGGATCGGCTCTGTCAGTTAGTAACGATAGCGCCTACATTAACATTTCCTTTTGGATATGTGAGTTCCGGTGAATCAGCGGGTGGTCAGCGGCGTATACACAGACGAGGGCAGCTTCATCTCTGCAAGTCCTTCTGAAATTTGCGGCGATCTCAGTGCAGCTGCTTTGCCCTCCGATGTCTGATGGTCAAACATAAAATATTCCCTTTGGAAATATCTAATTGGCATTTTAATTTTGTCTCATCAATTTATTTATCTTTATCATTCATATGAAGTAGGTATATTTGTTAGTCACATATATTTTATATAATCTTTACACTGTAGTAAATTACTGCGCATTAACTGGTGTTTTTTTGTGTTTATTTCATGTTGTACAGTCGTTTAGTAGTTTTAAAATAAATGGTTTTATAATAAAATAAATAAATGTGTTTATATCATACTTCATTTTGTAATAAATACATTAATCAGCGTATTCAGGTGTTGCCTTAACCACATATTAGGGTTTTTGCATTTGATATATTTCGTTAAAAATACATTAAAATAAGAATAGCCAGGACTGCACGGTTAGACTGAATGACGACTCGGGGTGCGTTCCACTCCAGTTTTAGACAAACACTCGCGAACTTCCCTAAGCACTTCCCCTCGGGGGAATCCATAGATATCATATAGAAGACTAGATGCCCTATTGGCCGCTGGGGACTGAGAAATACGGCGGCCATCTTAAACCGGTCGTTCTCCTAGTTTCGTTGCATGGCAGCAGATAAGATGTCAGAGCACTGTGGAGCATTTTCCTGTTCTAATCGGCGGACGATCGCAAATAGAGCCCGGAGGATTATTTTCACAAGTACTTTTTAACATCGCGGTAGTATTGGTTGTATTTTGTGAATAGAATATTACCAGAAAATTGAGAAAGAGCCACCCAGCACAAGACGTCATTTAGACGTTGTTTTTTGGGCTAAATCACGTCGGCCCGTCATGACCTTCATTTAGTCCAAAAAAAGACGTTGAAAACTGGTCTTTGTTTGGTCCGTCTAATTCAGTCCAAATTTAGCCTAAAATTAGACGTCTTTTTCGGACCACTTTTCAACGTGTCTCCATTCAATAATAATCCTGACAAAATATGCATGAATGTATTCGTAGAAACAATAAATACTGAGCACATTGAACAATAATAAAACACACGCTTTGTTTAAAGTCTATTAATATTTCTGTTTATTTTAATTAAATAAATATGTTAAAGGGACACAAGGCAGCATTTTTATGTTAATAAATCATCTTCGTAAGTCGGTATATGGTTAAATGACTCATTACATGACGAATGAAGACTCTCTCGCCCGCCCCTACCGTCTGTAGGAAGAATACCCCACTTGCAAGTTCGCTGTATCCGACCCGGTGTCCTTCAGTCTCGTATAGTCTTAGATATAGAACGCATTTACTCCCAGACACTAGGGGGAGCTAGTAGATAAATAATACTCAGACTTGCCTTGTGTGCCTTTAAATGTGCTCTAAACAGGTCATTTTGGTCCTGTTGTACAGCACTGATAGAAGCACTTCATTTTCATCTTTTAACAAATATCTTTATTTTCTTTTAATATGATATTATTGGCAGAGGCGCGCGACCATCTCATGCTTTGTGATCACGTGATTATTCAACCGGAGACGCGCGTTGGGGATTTACCGATTTTCTCCTCAGACAAGTACTTTTCTGTTTTGTGGTCGATTCTGGGGTAAGTTTCCTTAAATTCGTTGTTACTTTATTGAAATTAGTTCACAGGGATGTTAATTCAGTTGTCAGTATATGTCGATACGACTAATAAATGATCAATTTGAATGTTTATTGTTTGTTAGTAATGTTAGCTCGAGCGCTGTCAGCTTGACTGAGCTCGTCGCGCAGGTGTGAGCTAATGGACATCTTTTATTTGTCTTTATATCTTCTATATAATCGTGTTATGCTTGTTTTTAAATGTATTTTAAATTGTTTAGTTAATTATAATGCAACCCAGCGGGCATATGACCGACCTTCAACGTTGAAATTTGGTTGAAATTAGGTCAGTTGTTTGTTCAACGTTGAAACAACGTTGAAACAATGGTGAATGGTAAACGGTTGAAAAAGGTTAATAAAATGCTTAAAAATCAACGTTGAAATTTGGTTGAAATAACGTCAGTTGTTTGTTCAACGTTGATTCAACGTTGAAACAACGTTGAAACAACAGTGAAGTAAATGGTTGCAGAGACACAATAAAATAATGTTTTATAATATGTGAATCATTCAGAAAAAAAATGTAAAAACTCATTTTATAATATTGATGAAATTATAAAAAAAATGTAACAAATAATTGAATATACAGGTAGCGAGGTAATCTCGCGAGATTACACGAGACTGGACTGTTTTAACCATAGATATGTATATAAAGGCTAGATGGCTCGTCCGCGCTGATGGCCAATTGAGTTGAACGTCCGCATTTTGGCGGCCATCTTAGGACAGGGCGCTCGCTCACTCGTAGCATTGAGTTTTAATGATGCAGGTACTTTTAAATGACCATAACTTGCTTAATTTTTTACCGATTTTCAAACGGATTGGTTTGTTATAAACGTCAAAGATGTACCTATGACACTGAATACGTATACTAAAAATAAATAAAAAATTCATGAAACATGTTAAAGCATCCATAATTATAGCCACGTTAATAACGTTTGTAAAAAACCAAACCGTTTGTAAATCCGTCAAGAATTCAGCAAGTTACGAGCATTTTAGTTGGCGTATGTCACTCACCTTCCGTCCACAGCAGCAGGGAGCAGCACTATGGCAGCACTGACCTAAGACGGCCGCCAAGTGACGACACAGCTGACTCCGCCTTGAGCCATCTAGCCTTTATATACATATCTATGGTTTTAACGGCTGTCTGCGAGATCTTGCGTATCACACGAGAAAATGCTTCAGAGAAAGAAGAGGTAAGGAAATATAAGTCAATGTAAACGTATAACGTTATTTTATTCACATATACAAAGTGGTATGACAAAAAAGCACGATGCCAAATCGGGTTTTTTTCTGTTAGTTGCGAATGTATTCGTTATAGTAGTTAATTTACTAGTCCACGGGATGTTCCCGCCGAAATTGGATTTCGTTATTATGAATATTAATAAATTAATATGAGGTGTGTTTTTATCAACTTAACCACTTGGTTGTTTTTGCTTCAGAAAAGCAACTAGTTATAAATGTAAGGGCTTTTTGGACAACTTCGGTGAAAAAGTGTTGATTTCGTAGTTCAGTCAGCGTAACTTATATCCGAGAGGTCTTACAGGCGCCACAGACACCTATCAGCCTTTTGTAAGGAGGAGCAGCTCGAGTACGGTGCGGTCCGGTCAGTGTTAGCTGCTTAGTTTCTCAAATTACTATTACTGATAAAGTGTTAAAACTTAGATGAGATGTTGGTGTTTTATGGCTCACGAATTCGCAATAACGGATACGTATAGCAGTTCGTGTTAATGACATTAATCCAAACTTATTGATGACATGATAACATGGGCGTCGAATCCAATATTAATCATGCTGAGGTTTTCTCGACGGGGTAATGTGTATAAATGCAGTTATAAAATTAAAAGGGACAAGATAGTCGACGTGACCCTCATGTTTCCATGGCAATCACTCAATTACGCTTATGACGCTCACCTGCGGTCATTCGCGCAGTATCCACGATTTTAAGCGGCTTGAAACACTTAAGTTAACTCCTTTGTACGAAAATATCATGTCGTGTAAGTTTGCATGTTCTATTTGAATTGAAATACATTGTAACGGTGTAATTTTGCTTACTTGTTGAATAGTTAGCAAGTTTTAATGGAAATAGAAAATAATGGTTTTCTAGACAAATGCTCTTGTTTTTAGTATATTTTTATAACTCTTTTGTAATGTCTTCGTTATCAGAGCCCTTCAAATTAGAATAGTGATGATGATCTTGTCAATGCTGAGATTTTCATGCATCAACAGCCACTACATCTGGATCAGGTAATGTTGTGTTAACCCTGCTATTCTACAGTATTTACTTAAATGCAGTATGCAAGTGTATGTATTCATGTTCTGATAAAAGTCATTATAGAATTCTCTTCCAATATTGCACTAATTTTTCTTTTTTATATTTTGTCAAGATTGAACAAGAAACAGACAGCAAGGGTTGTCAGGTCAGAAACAGAATGACACACAAACACAAGAAACTTCACAGGTGAGAATTGAGAGTGGCTTTTTAAAAACACCTGCTACTTGTTTCTCAAGACTGGTTTATCATTGTCATTAGGAAAATATAAGAAACTAATTTAGGATACAATGGTTACTTTTCAGCACAGCAATTAATTTCTTTTGTATGCCACTATTCCTTCTACAGTATGTAGGCCTACATATTTCAAACACTTTGTTTTCAGTATACAGAGACAAAAGTTAATCCAGTGTTCAGAGTGGATGTTGATGCAAGTTTTATAGAGGCTTCATATTGACAGGAAAAAAATGGGTCTTTGTGGTGGTGTACATGACAGCATTTATTTGTTCTTATCTTTATGTATTATGGCTTTAATCATAATTTTTTTTAATTGTCAATGAGCTACCACCTACCCTGGTAATGCACCACCAAGATACCATGTTGTAATAGAAATCCGTAATTTACCATTTCTTTTTTGTGAAACGTTTCCCCTAAAACCTTACAATGAATTTAATATTTGGTTTGTAACCAAATCAAATTCTACTAATCCTAATAATTAAGATGCAGTGTTTTGTATTTCACAATTTATGTTTTCTTTTTAAAAGGGGCTATGACTTGTTTTTATTTTATGTGTTTTAAATTGTAGGCAGATCAACATGCAATTTGAAGACGTGTGATAAAATACAGAGAGGTGAAGTAGTGTGTCTTTCCAGATCCCCAAATCATTCCCCCTTAAAAGGTAATGAATAGTGTTATGAAAATTTTTTTAAAGATTCTTAATTTCTTTAAAAGTTGTACTTGGGCCACAGTTTTCTGTATTTTTAACCAAAAGATTACATTTATATTTCTATACTAATGAAATATGTTTTTCTTTTTCCAAACTTTATCAAATGCAATGATCGCTAAGATGAGCCTGAAGAGGAGATTTGGGAAGATGCTGTTTCGTAAGTCGCTTTGCCAGATCACCTGTGGTAAGTTTATAAAACATGTATTAAAAATAGGATTAGAACATCTCCTAATCAAAAGTTTTTGATCAGGTCGGGATGTCTGCTAACAAGATGCCTTGCTGGTCTGGGCGAGTTTAAAGGCTTACACAGACAATCCAGAAGTTCTGAAGTCCATCTTCGATTTCATTGGTAAGGGACTACACAAAAGGCTGTTTGACCCACACGTAAAGCAACCTCTCAGTGTTTGCTTTGTTAAGCATCTCTTTTAGGGGTGTTGAAAATATAAAGTTAATATCACTTAAGCATTCAGTATTGGATTCATTTGTAACCACATCGATCAGAAGCACCATTCACTTACATAGTAGGATAAAGAATACTATGGTAGTCAATGGTGCTTCTGGTCAGTTTGGTTGCAGACATTCCTTAAAAAATCTTTGTGTTCATCAGGACGATTTAAGGTGTAGAAACATCTCAGCAACCTCAGTTGTTGCAAAGGGTCTGAATATGTATAATGTAAATATGATGTTTTCTTTTTTCATACATTTGCAAAAGTTTCTAAAATTCTGTTTTTACTTTGTAAAAATATCTAAACAATTACAGTATCATGCAACAACATAAAATTGAAAGTGAAAGGTGTATGATTTCTGAATGCACTGTAGATGATATTAATTGAACCTCATTGTCATCTTCGTAAACACAACAGCTTTGTTCTTTCATCAGATGGCTATGCAATGTTTCAAGTCAGACTATCAAAGAAAACGCATCTTGCCCTGATGTGCAATAACAAGATTTTTTTGTACATGGGCTAAAATGCAGCATTTTTTGAAAATTAAATATCTTGTGTTTTTTTCCCTCCTTAGATGCTGTCATCGTATTAAGTACAGCATGAGCTAGAATTGATTGATTGGTGGTGGCCATAAGAAGACTGTCAACTAAACCAACAACAAAATTCATATTTGCAGTTTTTCTTGAATAAAGTTTTTCTATTCAGATTAATAAAATGACTTTTAAACATGATTTTGTTTAATATTTTATGATTTTATTATATATTTAGAAAATTCCACTTCTGCACTACTAACTGGAAACCTAACTGTTTGAAAGAATGTGTTTTTATCCATTAAAAAATATTTTTAACAGCTGCTTTCATGTTTATTTGAAAAGAGTAGGCACCTTCCATTTTATTTGTCCACATTTAAACTTTACCTTCCTTAAGTGTTTAGTTTTATGAATGGGGTTGTACTGTAAGTTATGCGTAGCAAGTTGCATTCATATGATAATTGCACTAAAAATGACAAGTTTACAGTAAATAATTTAGTGAGTATTGCAGTGTAAAGTAAAAATCTATATTTAGTGTTAAAAACAACAAGGAAATAGAAGGTTGAAATTGCGTCATGATATCAACCATAATTCACCTATGTTGAAAGTGTGACGTTGAAACAACGTCGTGATTTCAACGTTGAAATTTTTTTCAAAACCGAAAGGTAATCCAACGTTGATTCAACGTTGGTACCTGACGTTGATTCAACATTGAATCAACGTTGAAATGCCGACTGGGAAGTTTACTCCAATTATTGTAGTGTGGGCTTTTTTCATTTTACGGCTAGCCTGATTGAGCCCGTGGCACAGCTGTGAGCTAACAGTTAACGTTAGTGGATATTTGTTTTATATCTTTAATAAAAACGTGTTGTGAAACATTTTTTCTTAAGTGTATTAAACAAATTATATCGCAAGTTTACTCCATGTATTGCAATGTATGTGTGCTTTGTTCAGCTCCCTATCAAAATTACATTAACTACTCTACTTTAAAATGTTAAAGGCCATTCTGAATAAATAACTGTTGTATATTTATTGTTACTTCTTTCAGATCCTTTTCTTGGTGTGTCTCGATGTTTTCTATTGGCTAAAGAGTAAGTATTACTTTGTTCATATTTTCACAGCCACCAGAATCAGACTCAAGTCAAGTGCTCAAAAGTGAAAT
The DNA here is from genome assembly GCF_030506205.2 of Paramisgurnus dabryanus. Taxonomy (NCBI): domain Eukaryota; kingdom Metazoa; phylum Chordata; class Actinopteri; order Cypriniformes; family Cobitidae; genus Paramisgurnus; species Paramisgurnus dabryanus. Next base: position 2,068,649 of record NC_133337.1, read on the forward strand.
AGCATGTTGGTCTCTTCAATGCAATGATAAATAAAATAGTTATAACTAATTAAATAGTCATATCTCACTTTGACTTTATGTACAGTTTGCTCGAGGTCAAAACACAGCTCATTCATACAAATCAAACAGTGACACTTGCTATATGTCTGCTTTCTTTTTATAGCAATAAAAGCATAGAGATATATAAAGCAAAGACAACTATAAGATAATCCTTTAGGAGCCAGTAAAACATCTACAGTTACAGCAGTAAACATACTTGTTATGGGGTAAGAAAAACTAGTACAGTGTAGATATGAACTATGGTATCCTAAGCACTTCTCTTATTATTGCTTCTGTCTTGTTCTTCATTTTTTGTAGTGCAAATAAGTAGACTTAGAGTAAGTACAAATTGAGCTTTTAGTACTGACGTGGATATTACATCGCCATTCGTTTGAAAGAAATAACAGACACTTTGAATGAAAGTGGTATGAATACTTAAAGGAATAGTCTATCAATTTTCCATATTAAACTATGTTATTACCTTAACTAAGAAGAGTTGATACATCCCTGTATCATCTTAGTGCGTGCACGTAATCGCTGGGGCGCGCTGCGACACTTCGATGGCATTTAGCTTAGCCTCATTCATTCAATGGTACCAAACAGAGATAAAGTTAGAAGTGACCAAACACATCAACGGTTTTCCTATTTAAGACGAGTAGTTATACGAGCCAGTTTGGTGGCACAAAATAAAACGTAGCGCTTTTCTAAGCGGATTTAAAAGAGGAACTATATTTTATGGCGGAATAGCACTTTTGGGAGTACTTCGACTCGCCTGAAAAATCTGCTCCCCTTCTCTCTCTCATAATGGGAGAGGGAGGGTGTTACTGCGCCGAGTCAAAGTACTCCCAAAAGTGCTATTCCGCCATAAAATATAGTTCCTCTTTTAAATCTGCTTAGAAAAGCGCTACGTTTTATTTTGTACCACCAAACTTGCGTGTATAACTACGATAATAATACTTTTTCTGATGCTGCTGTTTACTCCATTGTAGCATGTCTCTGTGAAACTGACAATCTCAGGTAGGAGCTGCTGGTTTGTGGTTGGCAGTATGGATCACAGTCTGCGACTCATGAGGAGCTGGGCTGGAGACATGAAGAGGTTGTCAACAGGTGTGTTCCTGTACTCTACCAAAATGAGATAGGGATCAGTCATGTGGGCCAATGTGTGTGAAACTTAATGTTTTTGCAAAGTCTTCAAACTCTTTGTGTTGATATTGTGGACCTTTTAATTTCACTGGTATGCCATGTCTCGCGAAAGTGACTAAGCTTGCTGATGACAGTGGCAGCCATAGTAGTGTTGAGTTTGTCTAATTGGAAGAAATGGTTATAGTAATCTACATTAACTATTTATTCATTGTTCGAGGTGAAGAGGTCTGAAGCTAATACCTGCCACTGTCTGATTGGTATTTCATTAGGAATCATGGGTTCCTTGGTATTTGAATTATGTTGAACCAGGCAAGTACTCCATCTTTCGATCATGTGTTCTATCTGCTTACACATTTCTAGCCAGAAAAACATTTCGTGCTCTTAGCTTAGACTTCTCAGCGTGTGCGCATATCTCAGGTCAGATATGACTATTTTCTTATCTTCACTGGTCAATGAAAGTTTGTCTTAAAAGTCAATAATGTATGTGGGAAATTGTCTCCTCTTTGCAGGCCATCCATCCAAGATCATCTATCTGAGCTGCTGAAAACTGCCTCGGTACGGATCTGTTGGAGCTTTGTGTCACTGACTGGTAAGTTTTTATAATTAAGTGAATCTACATGTCCATATCTTTGATGAGATTGTCATGTTTTGTTGCTATGGTCTTTCTGGAGAGGGTGTCTGCCACAGGAATCTCCTTTCCTGTTCCGTGTTTGATGTCATATTTCTAGGGCTGTAGAATCATTCTTTAAAGTCGAGGAGGAGCGGCATCTAGCAGGACCCTATGAAATCCATTAAATTTTTGTCCCGAATTCAGTTTTATTTTTCTCAAATAATCACACCAAACGCTTTTTAAACAAGAGCAGTGTGACGCGACTTTTCATATTGCTAGCAACCAACGAGTCAGCTGTCTTGTCAATCAAATATTGAAGCGTGATATTATTTTGCTATAAACTGTCATATTAGCAGAAACTTTATAAAGAGGACATTGTTTGAGGGTGAGAGGTGCACAAACACGTAGGAGAGTGAGCGAGTGGAGTCCGGTTCTTCAAAGCAACTGTAAACTTCCCTCACCACACCGTAAGGCCCGCCTCTCCCCCCATTCGATTGGACAATAGAAAGATGCGAATGACGTCGGCTGCTTTTCCGCTCTCAGCGCTCCTTCAAAAGCGTGTGCTGCGGCTGGTGACAAAAACGCAAGGCGTTCCGGCGCGCATAAACAGTGCGCAAATACTCCCTGCCCATAGAATATAATTAAAAAAGGCGCCTGCAACTGCCATAAATGCGTTTGGTGTGATTGGCCCCTAAGAGTGATTCTTAGCTTTAAGTCATTTGACAACTTGCTTTTTATACTTAAGATTGAAAGTAGGAGTATATTTCATGAATTCTTAGTACTTAAGACAAAAATGGCACTTTCAGAAGCTTGATAAATATGGGAACAGTAGTCCAACTTAAAACTAACTTCAGTTTCTTTCCTTTCCTATCAGTATTTCTGCAAATTCCTGTTCCGTGTCACATGGCTTATGCAAGACTGAATCCATAAAGGTGAGTCGTCATCATCATGAGAAACGTCTTTGCTCACTACATGCACATTTCTTTTATAAGCAGAATGACACACTTTGGTGAAGTGATTATGTTTTTGGGGCTGTTTAAACTTGGTATTAAAGCCGCTCTATGCATTTCGGCGTTTTTGTCAAACAGCGACCCCTAGAGTCGCTGGAGAATACTTGCAACTGTCGTAATTTTCCACTCTAGTACTCCAAAGGTAATGACCAGGTAATGTTTCACAATTTCATACAAATATTAGGCTACTGCATAGTCTACTAAACTACAGATGATGGTAATAGGATAATAAGAAGTTTATTCCAAGTGTAGAGTGCATGTAATAATAAAGTACCGCGTTTGCTAGCTTGTAACGTTTTTACATGATTGCAGCTAAATCACAAGTAAACATTACAAAATGCCATGACAAATTTAATTGTGTACGTTGCATTATTTCATAACATTGTTCGCTATAATGTCACTATACATGATTATTGCTATCTATCATAATAGTTTGCAAATTGTGCATGTTCACACTATTTACAACCTCTAGGCTTATTTATGTCCTGATAATTATGTGAGATATTGACAACTGTTGTAATGATAATCGCATGACATACTACAAGCAAGCGCAACAACATACAACATAGACCGCAAACAAGTTTACAAATAAGAGATTTACTTACTAGTCCATCAACAAGATCGCCAAATCAGCATCCCATCCAGTGCTGTCTTTTAGCTCACGCCAACGAGTAAAAACCTGACCGAGTGGGACTCTTGTCCGGTTACTAACGCGGTCAGATTCTCTTTTCCTTTTCCAACTCTCTTCCGAACGCGCTTTCTTAACTTTTAAATTGTTTAGCCTCACGTCTCAAATCTCAAATTCGCGCGTGCAGTTGTTGTCGTCATAGGCTTGATCAAATTTATGCGGCGCTGCAAGAACAGACAGCCGGATGACGTCAAAGTGCCGTCTCGGATCATTCTCGTGGTACTTTGCCGTCATCCAGCGGTCGGTTCTTGTAGCGCTACACAAAGTCGAACAAGCCTAACGTGTGTGACGTCGTTGCCATAAAGCAAGTCGTGATTCTCGCGAGATTTGTCAGGGGCGGTTCTCTCAAGCTTGCATTGCTGGTTTTGGTAGCGGCGTCCTCCCCGAGCTTCAACAGGAGGATGATTCGCCCTACTATGACTTTGTTTACCACCGAAATAACTTTGAAGTTGTTACATTAAGGTAAAATAACTGCATAGTGTGTCTTTAAGATGTGTGTGTTTTTTTGTCGATCGGATCATAAGCGGATGAGAAGGACACATTCTGTTACACCTGGTATTTAAATCCGTCAGTTTTGTCCCCTTTCAACCTCTTCTGTTCTGAATACTTTTAGGGGATGGTCTGTAGTAGGGATAGGCGATATGGCCTAAAATCCATATTGCGTTATACATTGCAGCCTCTTGCGATAGCGATATGTATTGCGATATAATAATTTCAATAGACTCGTTTCAGAACAGGTTATATAGACCCTTACAAAAGCCAAACTGCTAAAAAAGTAAGTAAAAGTAAACCGTTATGGCCAGATTAGTCTTGTTACCTCTCTTAGCTGGAACTTTTGCCTGACACACTCTACATCAGGGGTGTCCAGACTTTTTTGTGTGGTGATCTACTTTTAAAATGATAAAGCCGACAAGATCTATCTGCTAAAACATATATATATATATGCATGTTTCACAATTACTAGACCATAATGCCAATTTCGCGCGTGGAGCAGCAGTTAACTTATGTAACGTATGGCTTAAATCCAAAAAAATAGATGTTGCATCTATTCAAAGCTTTTTCGCGAGTTCCTCTGTTTCGCTGACGCTTTCATCCATGTTTATTTGGCTGCAGCTCTTGGCTCTAAAGTTCGCGGGTAGATTGTTTCATTAACACGCATTATCGCGATAGTGCAATAGATTTAAAATCTCTATCGTATGCCAATTTTCTATCGTTTATATTGCATATTGTTTATATTGCCCATCCCTAGTCTGTGGAGACTGTGGGCGATTCCTTCTGCTGTCATTTAAACATGAGCAGAAGTAATGACAGGATTTAAATGGACGCAGCTAATATTATGCCAGAGTCCGCTGCTTGTAAGTAAACATGCGGCACAGTGTTTTGTACATTTATATGTAAAAGCTTTCTTTGATATTTCTATGATATTCTCTTGTGGGTGTTGGAACACATTCTACCACATGCACGCTTACACTACATGAGCAATCCGATTAAAAGTGTTTTCAACTACCTCTGAATGTGGTCAAAAGTGGACAACCTCAAGATGTTTTGAACATCATTTACACATGTCTTTAGCATCGTCCACTTGTGATCCGATCGACAACAGCACATCTTAATACCAAGTGAAAATAGCCCCTTTTTTACTTGCGCTTCCAAGCTTTATAATGGTAGAAAACATCAATTAGGGAACAACTTCTGACTTTGAACCTCAATAAAGTGCATTCCTCCTTCACAGAGGTAATCCATATTCAAATGTTTACAGCAAACTAGTTATTATAGTTTATAAAGTTTAAAACATTATCTTTTCTTACTATATAGCATTGATTACCAACAGAAGAACTTTATTAACCCCTTGGAGCGGTGTGGATTACTTCTTTAAAGGCTGCACTTCTTTGGGAAAATGTACCCTGATCCATGTTTTTTCCCATATTAAGCTTGGAAAAGCAAGGACATTTACTAAAATAACTCCAAATGTGTTAGTCTGAACATGTGTATGTCGAGTTACTGAGTGTGAGTACATCACGGGGTAATTTTAAAATCTGTCTGAAGCATTGCTTTAAATATTTAAATGGAGTATAGCAATACATAATTGGGACTAAATAACAAAGGTAAAATAAAATATAAATTCCTTTTAATATTAGTGTACCTAATTGGATTGATCATGCTTTTACTTTTTGTTAAGACAACCCCTGTTTTTAATGTTAACATTAAAAAAATTTATGTTCTCACTTAGATGCTGTAACCATAAAGTTACCAGGACAACACACCTGGAGTGACCGAGAGCAGGATGAAGAAAGAATCGGACAAGAAAATATCAACTGGTGCCCATGAGGAGACATATTGTTCTTGGACCTGCTTTTTCTGTTTAGTAATAAGTGGTTTTATGTGGTTACATAAAAGTAATTTAATATTCAATCCACAAGCTAAATTTCCTACATTTTCTTAAAAGGGTAGTTGACCCAAAAAGGAAAATTCTGTCATTTACACAAACAGTTTGGTTACCAACATTTCTCACAATATCTGCCTTCCTGTTTATCAGAACAAAGAAATTTATGCGGGTTTGTAACAACATGAGAGTGTGTAAATGATGACATAATTTTCATTTTTGGGTGAAGTACCCCTTTAACATTTTTATACACAGGGGTAGGGGTGTGCAGCGGAGTCAGTATTTGTATCTGTAACAGTCTCAAAATAATTTGTATCTGTATTTGTATTCGGATTAAACCGGAAGTGGGTGGGTTGACAACTCATATTACATTAAAATGGCATTTTAAATGCATTTTTGCTTTTTATTATAATTATAACTTAAATAACTGTAAATATTTATTCAAGATAATACAAAATTTTAATCAAAAAGACAAATAACTTGATTCTCGTTAGTAATACTCATGGAAAGCAAACAACTCATTTTTAAAGCCTCATACAGCTTGTGCTATGCATCATTGTATTGTAGCATTAAAATAACAAACTTGAAAGCACGTTGACAAAACTGTAGGGTAGATCACCTTTAAATGTTTATTGTGCCTGTCAGCACAGTTCCATGAGACCTATTCTTTCTAAATGAGTGCGATGTTTTCAGAAAAAAATAAGTAGCCTAATCCCTAGTCTAGCGATTTAAATATAGTAATTAAACATCTAAAATGATCGTTATTTGTAAGTTTTCTAAAAGAGTGAAATATAACCTAATACTACTCGTATATCCATGTCTGACATCTTGGTTTCAGTTTAAAAACATGCAGGAATTTGAAAATAAAATGCAGGACTTGCTTGATGCTTAAAGAGTTATTAAGGGAGATAAAGTTCGGGAACTGATTTCAAACTCGCGCTGACTGACAGATCCGAAATGCAACGCAGGGACACGCAAGTGGCGCAGTATATGCACAGAATAGTTCAAAAACATCTGTTTTGATAAGAATTTACGAAAGCATAATAAGCATTAGAACAAACTTGCTGAGCTCATTTTTATCTATGTCCATATAGCGTTTGCGCGAATATAACGAATTGTTTAAAAAAAAAACTTTCTTATTATTCTTCATCTAAATAAATAAATAATCAGTTTAAATTTTTAAATAACAGTATGCTCTATAAAAAATAAGTTTTGACTTAGTTCAAAACCAGCAACATGATTTAAAACAATAATGTAATTAGAAATATTTAATTCAAATGTTTCAGTTGTTATTTGCTTACTTTATTTTTATTTTTATTGCAATTCATGTCATAGTATTCTTCAGTTTAAATTTTGCTTTTAAATTGTTACATTTTCATATTTTTATCTATTTACTTATTTATTTTATATTCACCTAGATTGACAATAAAGCTTGCTTTGACTAGAAGTAATTAAAATATCATCTACCGGTGCCACAGAGATACAGAGTTATTAACGAATATTTTATTATCAGAGTGCAGCATTTTATCAAGGTTTTCTGTCCTAATTAAATAAAACGGATTTTTTTTACAGTTGGGTTAAAAGAAGTTTGATATTAGCAGCGTTTTTAAGATTTTAAACTAATTCCAAAACAGCTCGCGTTTCTAAATAAGGGTTGCGCCGAAAATGTCATTTTATAGATTGCACTCATTCACTTCACACACATATTATTCTTGCTTTACGGGGTTTATAATTTAGAGCTGTTCCAGTAAACATGTGATTATGTCTGGCCGAATATTTTCTCTGTTATTCGGATGAATTCGTTGTTCGTTTTGAAGCTATTATCCGTGCCCTTCCGAATAACGTATTCGGCTTCGGTCACATCCCTACCCAGGGGTAAAAGAAATGTATATTAAACATTTTGTCTTTTTTTGTTACTGCTACTTTCAACAAGACTAATTATTCAGCCAAGCTTATTTTGTACTTTAAGAAATTAACAGCTTTTATGGTTTTTAAGACACAGATATGTGCTCACAGTTTGCCCATAGAATGCCCAGTGGTCCCACAATTTTCCCGCAGTATGCCCACATTTTTCCCACGTATTTGTATTTAAATAAATTTTCCACACAGTATTTTGTATTTGTGATATCTGAATTTGTGATAGTAATTTGAATTTTAAAACAATTCCATGTATGTATGGCTATCTCAGATCATATGCATGTGAAAGGCAGTTTCTGGTATAAATAGCAGAACACAAAAGGCTTTCTGTGTCAGAAATGCAGTCAAAAAGTGGGACAACAAGGATAACTGATCATGAAGGTAAGAATCTTAACCATGCCAGGTGAGGGATATATTATGGCTGAAAAACAATAAACCAATTAATGAAATATTCATGTCATATGTGTGTTTGACATAAATTCGTATTACCTTTTTGTTAGCTGTCCTACTTTGAGATAATTATTAGCCTAATAATAATAATAGTAAAATTAATATTATATAATACATTCTTGAAACGAGGTTAAACCCTTGGAAAGACATAGGAAATAATATAGAAATTTAGCCCATTTATAGACGTCTTTTCAACGACCATGAAAAGACGTCTTTTAGCCTTTCACTTTACAACCAAATTTAGCCTTTTTCTAGACATCGATTTATAGACGTCTTTTCAACGACATGAAAAACACGTCTTTTCACCTTTCACTTTTCAACCAGAATTTCACGTCATTAAGACGTCTGGAGAAGTCGTCGTTTCGACGTCTTTTCAACCAGATTTTGCTGGGTGGTATTGATTTTACTGTACTGAAATCGTAGCCAGCTAACGTTCGCTAGGCTATGTTTACTAGCCAGCCGCTGTTCACCCTGCAAGGAGAGTGGGGTAAAGTAAAGTAATAATTACAAGAGTTTCTCTGTTGTGAGTATTGTGTAAAGCGCTATATAAATGTGTATTATTATTATTATTATTATTATTATAAGGTGCTGTGAGCTGCGTGATCCACCGAGCTTTAAAAAGCTGAGATGTCAACAGGAACAGAGGATGTTTTCCTTCGTAGAGGAGACTCGGTTTGGAATCGACAACTATCAGTCTGACTCGTTGTCACTGGTTGTGTCTGTGTTTTTAAAGATAAGGCTCCACCATGTTGCCAAACTCACCTCTCTTGAACTACAGAAAGGGAGGAAGGGGAAAAAATCTCTGGAAAACAGTCCTCTTTCAGGGGTGGGTGTGTGTGTGTGTGCGTGCGTGCGTGCGCGCGCGTGTGTGTGTGTGGGGGGTTTACAAATCATTTTAAATTGTTTCTTCACCATATTAAAAAGTCTTATTTTATTGCAACTATCTGTTTCTGCATCTTTGTCATATTTATAGTGTGTGATTTATAAAATATCTTATGTCCTACACCACATATTTTGATTTTGGACTCACTTTATATCTTATATCAGAATATTTTATTACTGTTTAGTGAATATTCATTCATTCCTACTATGAACATGCCTAAGTGGCGCTGTCCACATTAGTGTTGGTAACACTAAGATTCTAAACCTAAATATTGACAAACTATATATTGTTGGAAAGCTCAAATAGTATAATTTTCATATTTCATTACCATTTGGGGAAAATTATGACACAGTGAGAGTCAGTTTCTAAAAATTTTACGGGCCCACAGGTAGGCCAAATTTGTTTTTGCATATAACACTAAAACCCTACTCTAAACCTAAAAAATCATGGCAAGCTATATATCATCGGAAAGCTCTCAGAATGTAGTTTTAATATTTCAAAATCTTTTTGCATGAATAATATTGCGGTGACAGTAATTTATTAGTTTGTGAGTATACAAGAGTACAAGAGTATGTGGCAAAATCTAGTGGCAGTTGTTAGTAAAACCATTAAAATTGTGACCCAAACATCATTTTTTTGTGATTTGGATCACAACTACTTGAGACATATTGCTTCATGTTAACATTATTTATTGTGCGAAACATTAACTTTTATGTAATTTTATTTATAAATTAATATGTTACTGCATAATTTGATATATTAAAATAAAGGTAAACGGCTATAAAAATATTTATATTTAATATTTTTACGTTCTAACTCATTTGTGAAAAACCCTAAATTGTCTTCTTTAAAACAAGATTAGGTTTCTAGCCCAAAGAATCCCAGAGAAATATTCATTTAAAGATGTACATCACATTGTCACCCCCAATCAAACGGGATTTGCGGCACATAAGGGGTTAAAATACGCCGAACCATGTGTCCTATATCATACCTCCATGAATGACCTTTGCAGCAAAAAAAAAACCCGCGTGAAAATCTGTTCGGTATTCACTGAGATATGATTAATTAAATGCGCTGATAGCTCAATCCACCAGTCATACAGATTACACTGAGTGGAGCGGGTGACCGATCTAAGATGGCGGCCCCATATCTCACCGCGCCAGTAGGCAGTAGCGGTCGATAGGGCGTCTACCTATATGATGTCTATGGGGGAATCCCTGTCGCCATTTTGAAGTGCGTTCCACTTCGTCAAGTGGACGAGGGAAGTTTGTATGGACAGACCCTCGCTCCCTCGATTTTGACCGAGGGAGCGAGTCTGCTTCATATGTACACTTCATGCAGCTTCATATCCCACAATGCAACACGATTGTGATGTCACTTCAGCAACTCGCGCTTTGCACATGGAGGGGGCGTCTCAGCTCAGAAAACATATAATATTTTAAAAATACTCAATTTTTTGTAAGTTTTTTCTTTTTCTATTTTTTCTTTTCTTTTCTGATAACTTGTGAACAATGTGTGAGTAATACCTCATGTTCATGTGGCATTGAACAAAAGTGTGTTTTGTACTTACTTGTTGATGATATTCAATAAAAAAAAAAAAAAATTTAAATTACAAAAAAAAAATGGAGGGGGCGGTCTCCACTTTCCATGTGATCAAGGGCTTAGGGCGATCCATTTGAACCCACTTCAAGTGTTCTAGCAGTAGTGGGCACTCGTACAACGTAAGCAATGACGTACATCCGAGTGAACGAGACTGAGGGAAGTTAGCGAGGGAAGTTCATAAAAAACGAACTGGAACGCAGGGCAAGTACTCTGCAGCTGCTGTTCCATTTGCCATATAACCGGACTCGCGTCCTCCCGTCATCGGGAGTTCGTTCTTCCGAGACTGAACTTGCAAGTCCGAACTACGAAGGACACGTCTGAACTTGGCGTAGGGGAGAGTGGGGTAAAGTGAGACATTTTTTACATTTGCTCCCCTCTAAGCGAGCTAAAATGATATATCAGTCAAATTTACACATTTCCCATTAATTCAGGATGTTTCCTAGCTATGGAAATTACCAGAATGTATTCAGGACGAAGAGCAGTGAAAATATGATTGTTTTAAAAAAAGTGGTCTTGTGTCTCACTTTACCCCAGCTTAGGGGTAAACTGAGACAGACCAGAAAAATCAAGGGGGTAAAGTGAACCAGCTCGGGGTAAACTGATCCACTTACTTTTTACACTCTGAAACTACCATAACAGCACATATTGTAACAGATAAAATCCTGACGGCTAGCTTGACAACCACACATTCCAGAACTAATGTTGGACTAGTAACAGAATCAAGGGGATTGGTCAATTAAGAACATTATTTTTCTAAACACTTGAAAGTATAGTAACACTGAACCAAAATCAAATACAACATAACATAATTCAAAAGTTATATTTTTTGGCCAGTTTTTGCCTTTATTTAACAGTGAGTTTTGGAGAGGACAGGAAAGTACAGGGAGGAGAGAAGGGTATTGGATCGGCAAATGACCACGAGCCGGGAATCGAACTCCCAGAAAGTGTGAAAGCACCTAATGTCGGAGCGCTGCCCACTGTAGACCATTGGCTCCGACAATTCAAATTTTTTTAATTAACATTCAAATGACATATAGAACCAGTAAGATTAAAACGCAGTCTGGGGGTCAGAACAAAGGACCCTTAGAGCCAGCTAGTGTCTGCGGGTCAGCGCAAAAGACAATCAGAACCATCTATCAATATTTCTATCCCTTGCAGCTGCTCTTACTGTGGGTTCACACCAGACGTGAGTTCAACGATTTGTGCAAGTAGATTACATTCAAAGTTAATGCAAAGACACGATCAGACGCATCCTCGCCTGGGGCGATGCGAATGACGCCATATAAGCGGAGCATTTGCCGCGAAAACACGCACTATTCACCTCAAACATGTCTTCGCCCAAGTTGAAAATATTTATCTCGAACGAAAAATTTGCATGACACAATGTTAAATCCCGTGAGTAATCTAGAGTGAATAATGCTACGTACACACCAAATGCGGGGCAGTGCGTTACTTGATCTAGATTACTCGCAGGATTTAACATTGTGTAATGGAATTTTTCACTCAAGTTGAATATTTTCAAATTGGGCGAAGACATGTTTGCGGCGAATAACGCGTGTTTTCGTGGAAAACGCGCCACCCATATCACGTCATTCGCATCGCCACATGCGAGGACGTGTCTGATTGCGTCTTTGCATTGACTTTGTATGTAATCTACTTGCGCAAATTGTTGAACTTGTGTCTGGTGTGAACCCACAGTACCATGATGCCTCGCGTTTGGTGTGTACATAGCATTAGAGAATTCTTTCCTTCCTTGACCTAAGCAGCTGCACTCTCCATCTCCTCAAGGGGTGTTTTTCCCCAGGCTGTCTTCCTGGTGTATTGACTAGGCATAATGGTTTTTCTGCAATGTTTATAACATTAAAAATAAAACATATGTAATGTAATATTACATTAAAATATGTTTTAGACTAAACTGAACTTGTGCCTCATGTCTCACTTTACCCCACATCATTTGTCTCACTTTACCCCACCACCACATTTTGGAAAAAAACTCTCTCTCTTGGAAATTCAGGCTAATCTTCAGCTAGCATCAACACAAGGTTTTATATGTTGGTAGTTCATAAACATGTGTGATATAAGTTTTTCTACCTGAATCAATTTGCTTTGGCACAACAGTTGATTAAGTTGACAGCAAGAAAATTTACTTTTACAAGCAAAAAATATATTTTTGTGAAAAAAACATGTCAACCACAGCAGCATGAGGTCCTGTCCTTCATGGCCAAGGGGAAATTTGAGGGGCTTAAAAACATAATGGTCATAGGACCACAAATGTGTTCAGTTGCCTAGATACAGGGGGTGTCTCACTTTACCCGATGTCTCACTTTACCCCACTCTCCCCTACTTGGTATAGACCTTTCTCACAACTTCCGTATTTATGACCGGAAATACGCAATCGTCGCGGAAATGTACTTCCTCCGCAGTCAAGGCAATGTAAAAAGCCGTATCTGTTCCATCAATTCCCTGTTGATGGTGTAGTTTGACAGAAGTGGATTCAGGCTATTCGGCAAGACTTATAATGTGTCGTTTTAGTTAACAGTTCAGTAACAGTTAGACTCGCTCTCTACTTACCTAGAAATTTATGGACAAATTCTTCATGGAAAAAGTTTTCCTCCATTAGTCGTGTCACATCAGCAAATGTAATATTTGGCAAATCCATAAACGAAGTTGTGTAGACTTTTTGATCCATTTTAAACTTGCCCGGGTTTATGTTTTTCTAGTGTGTTGACGCTTGACAGGAACTCCGCTTAAACGACGATTACGTATTTCCGGTTACTATGAGAAAGGTCTATTGAGAAACGACCAGTGTCTTCAAAAACAACAAATAAACCGCATCCCCCTTTAAGATGACGCTACTTCCGGTTTTATGCAGTTTGTCTTTACGGTGCTATTCTGCTCTTGAGAAGTCATGCGGATAATGCTCTGATCATAAATACCCGTGTTATCAAAAACAACAACGTTTGTACCACATCCTGGTAAGTTAACAATTTATTAAACACTAACGCTTACCTCTATTCTGTTGTTATATTTTTTTGTTTGCATTAGCTTGTTAGCTTTTTGATGGATTCAAATGAATCTATAGCAGCAATCTTATTTGATATTTACAGTTTTCAGTAGAATTGGTTGTCACATATGATTAAGCTCAAATATTGTTTATTAATGGTTTATTGATCAGTTGGTTATAGTTTAACGAAATCATTGATTGTCAAGATGAAGTGACAAGCAGTGATAGGCAAATTTAAAGAATTTAACTGCACTGGAAAACATTCAAGACAAAAATTTGTGTGAAATCTGTATGGTGTTGGACATAACTACTCCTATTTCTAGAAGAAACTTGATCCCTAGATTTGAGAAATCAATACTAGAAAGTGCAGAGAAGTAACATCAGGCACTTACGCTGATCTTTAGTTACTAACACATTTACAGAGTTGAAACAGTATTGAGGTGTTTCTTGTCTTCCATCCTCAGATTTCGGTTGACATGAGTCATATATAGGATTTTAAATAATTTATCCTGATTCCAGCAGAATGATGAAGAGTCATCATGGATCTGAAGGTAACTTGCCAGAGGTTGTCCACAACATTACAGCTTAGATTGTAATTACTTATCCCCCCCCCGGGCTTTTACATGTGACCGCATTACTAATGCATCTATTTTGCATTGCCGTAATGTTGTTTGAGGAATGTGATGATTCTGATTAGAGGGATTTAGATTCTTGTTAAAGTCATAAAAAAACAAAACATTTTCAACATAAAAAACTGTCTAGAAAAGAAGCAATTACAAATAAACTACATTTCCAAGTAGCTATGTGGACACAGTCCCAAAAAGGTGAGGGACAGATTCATCCTCCACAAAAGGAGCAAAGGGGATCCTTCTTGGGAAACATTTATAAAATAAAAGCTAACAGGATAAAATCAATGTAGAAACTTAGACACTTTCTTCCAGTGAATATAAAAAAATACCCCAATAAAATATTACAGAGGGTACAGTAACACATTTTTACATTTACTGAAAGTCAGGATCAACTGGCCACATGACCGATCACATTTTTTTAAAGCCTGTTGTGGTTATGCGATTTCGTGAACCTGACTGCTCAGAAATCAGCTGAGAGAGACAAAAAGGCTTGTTTTGTTACTTGAAAAATGCATAACACGTGTTTCTTAGTTCATCATATTACATACCATTGATAATTCCATGAATTAACTATGAACCATCTTATCTGTACTACAGGTAACGCAAGCATATTGATATCCTGCATCTAAATCCTTTTGCCGTGAGGCAAACCCAAGCGAAAAAGGAGCAAATATGCATTGCCGAAGTCAGCTTGAAAGGGACTGCAGCTGGTAGAAGATATCAGGAAAAGGGTGTATGTAATGCTTTTGCCATGGATGACTTTACTACACGCACCTATGGCACCAGTGGTATGGATAACAGGCCTTTATTTGGCGAGACATCAGCCAGGGTAGTGCCACTTTGTTTCTTCTTTAATGCATGTTCTACTGTAAGCCTCATTGTCATGATTCATGCTATCCCAAACAAGAAAGCATTTTAACTTGCATTATATAAGTAAATCATTTTGAGGTCACACTTGTGCCATGTAAATTACTGTTTCCCTTGAGATACCTGTCAGATGCACTAATATATGTTGGTTAATCACTTTCAGGATAGAATCATCAATTTAGTAATCGGTGGACTAACATCTTTACTCGTTCTTGTAAGTTTTCACCTTGAAGGAGCAATTGAAATTCTATTAATATTATTTGTGAAAGAGGATGCTGAATTCTCACTTTCTGTTTTAGGTGACCATTATTAGCTCATTTGTCTTCCCTTCGCTGCCTCCCAAGCCATTAAATATTTTCTTTGCCACCTGTATCATATTAGTCTGCGGGTCAGTGTTGGTTTTGGTAAGTCTGAGAGCACCAAATCATTGTTTTTATCAGTCTGGTACCAAAGAGTAATTTCTACATCAGATTGTCTTTTCATGCATCTAAATTAATGAAATTATATCTCGTTTCATCTGTTTCTCTTAGATATACTGGTATAGACAGGGAGATTTGGAACCCAAGTTTCGCAACCTAATCTACTATATGCTGTGCTCCATCGTTCTGTTGTGCATCTGTGCCAACTTGTACTTTCATGACGTGGGCTGTGACAAACAGAGCAATGCCTTATAAAACTGTTACCATGGGAACCATCCCATTTACAGGAATGTTCATTCATTATGTGGGATCCTCGCATATCCTCACATGAGTTTTTGAATCAGGAGAATTCATTTCCTACAAGCCCTTTTTTTGGGCTGGGCCAATCTGCCGTTTGGGAGCCATGTCAGTGGACTAAACATATTATAGATGCAAATATGTTAATGATCAGTAGCACTCTGGGATGTCATGCACACTTTTTGTACCCTAAATGCTGTATACAGCTTACAGATATATATGCCAATGTGATTACAAGATCTATTGAAATAAGTCATGGAAGTGTAACACATATTGTTTATATATTTGTTTGTGGCCCACCTGTCGAACATTCCTGATTGAGATATTTCCTTATTTTGTATTTAAATTATTAGAAAAGCAATCAGTGCACTTGATTAAAGGCATAAAGTCATTGTAAATGACTGTTCCTTTTTTTCTTTTTTTTTTGATATAGTAGAAGACCTTTAAATTAAGGTAATCTGCAATTCATAATTTGTATTTTATGTAATGAATAAATACATAATCACAATGCTTTCATGTTGTTTGCATTAATTATGCTACACAGCTATGATATTTTTATCTTTATTTATCTGTGTGTCGTTGTTGTCTCTGTCCACTGGAAGCTGTGACACAAAAACAAATCCCTGATATGTGCAAACATAACTGGCAATAAAACCTCTTTCTGATTCTGAAACAGTGACTGTGGTTTCAGAGGTCAGCTTTCTACCCTGACATCTACTCTCTTGTAAGCGTGTATGGCTGCAGCAGTTTAAAAAATTTCTTTACAAAAACCCATCGCTTCACCTTATTAAAACTATTTAATAATAACTGTGGATTAGTTTTTGGTAGATGGATGTTTTTTGGGGCTTTAAAAATGAGGCACTATCCAATGCCATTATAAAGCAAAAAGAGTCAGGATATAATTTAATATAACTCCAATCCAGACAACAGACGACTAAGGGCTGGGTCTGCTGACTTGGACGTGTATCCGGTCCAGAGTCGTCTGCTGTCTGGGAACTGTGTTTGGCTGAAAGAAGAAAATCATATACACCTAGAATCGCTTAAGGGTGAGAAAATATGGGCCAAGTTTAATTTGGGGGTGAATTATTCTTTTAACCCTCGAAGTGGGGAGGTTTCAGTTAAAAAATGGATAAACAGTCGCTTCCATAATGTAATAACAAACCTAAATGAAATGGAATTGGGTTAATTTACAAAGACAACTATAAGTATCCCATTACAAAGTTGACTCCAATAGGTTGACAAAAATTTACATATTACTATCTGGCTGAGGAGTTTATGGGATTACCTGTTTGTACAAACAAGATGCATGCAAATTTCTTTGCTGCAGCTAAAACATTACATCCTCATTTCATACAGTCTTATGCTCTTTAGTAAAACACATCATGGTAACCTTTAGTGATTAATTAATCATGGATTTAAACAACAACATTCACATCCAAAGCCCTTAATCTCTGACCTACTATGATCCTCCAATCCCTGCAGCAATGCATCATATTACTGCCAGTACCTTACCACAATGGATAAAAAACAGACAAATGGTGACAATGTTTTGTTTATTCAATAAATAAATAAACACAGAGGCACTAACATACAGGTTAAGTAAATATTTAAATCCTTTGATGGCCATCTATTCTAATGGTAATTTGGAATGAAGCAGACAACACTATTATCATAACAGTGCAGCTTTACATAGCTAATGCATCAAGTATAATGGTTAGTAGGCTATAAAAACTAGTCAAATCAAGAAATACACAAACGTAATACGTTGTAACAATGAAAGTATATCATATTTTAAAAATTATTATTCAAACAAGTATTACTTGTTTCTGTACGGATGAGGCTCAGAAACGAATGTTTAATAAATACTGCTTTGATGCAAGCATGTTTCATAATCCTGATCCTGCATGCTGCATTTCAGCCCACAAAATGTCATTTGCCCCTCAATTCAAACCCACCACTTTAATGGAACCCAAGTAACAACAATTTACTCAACACATGTATTATAAATCTATTAGTAATCTCTGTGTAGAGTATTCAGTGTTTGATTTGTCCTTCAAAAGTATAAGTAGGGTCTAAATAAATAATTTATGTTAGACGCTAGGAGTGAATTTTTAGTCTGATCCCTCTTCCTGGTTCTGCAAAATGGGATCTATGTGGAAAAATCTAATGGTCAGTAACATAGGACAATTTTATTTGGAAACAATTTACAATAAGGTTCATTAGTTAACTAACGATAACAAAGATTCATAAATACTGTAACAAATGTATTGCTCATGGTATGTTTATGTAAGTTAAAGGCACACAAGGCAAGTCTGAGTATAATTTCTCTACTAGCTCCCCCTAGTGTCTGGGGGTAAATGCTTTCTATATCTGAGACTTTACAGACTGAAGGACACCGGGTCGGATACAGCGAACTTGCAAGTGGGGTATTCTTCCTACAGACGGTAGGGGCGGGCGAGAGAGTCTTCATTCGTCATGTAATGAGTCATTTAACCATATACCGACTTACGAAGATGATTTATTAACATAAAAATGCTGCCTTGTGTCCCTTAAATACATTATCTAATATTAACTAATGAACCTTTTGGTAAAATGTTACCTTTAATATCTTTAAATCCCAGTTGACTTGTAGAAAACAATCAGACCTTGTTAATGCAAAGAAGTCTTAATACCTGTCAGTGTTCCAAGGGGCAGGACTGTATCTGTGCTGATATCTTCATTTGAAGGAATGAAGCTGCGTGGAGACGGAACCATAAGCACGGTACCAACACCTAACCCAGAACTCTCTGATTCCTCTACTTTACCGGAGTTTGTCTAAAGGAAAGTACAAGGATTAAGATAATTACAATGTGGATTTCTATAGATGTTTTGGTTTTGCCTGCAGAAGAAGATACCTTTACCTTTTCTTCTTCCTGTACGTTCTTTAAACTTTCTTCTCTATTTTCCTCTTCTTCAATGTTTTGTTCTTCAGGTGACTGTTGATCGTTTACAATCTCCTGTTCTCCTTCCAACTCAGAGAGGTCATCTGGGCTCACCGTCTGGATAATGATGCCAGGATGAGACATCTGAACAGTCACATTTTCAGTGTCACCCTTATAAAGATTGTAGGTGTGGGTAAAAGAGAGAAATTTGGATTATAGGACATTTGTTTCATTCATTTTGCATATTCTGTGCTAATGCAAGCAATCAGATTTACTGTTAGGCTGTGTAAAATAATCTGATCCGGCGAAGATGGTGAGGTTGCAGCTGTAAGAGTGACCGTGGGATTGGCTGAAAGTGTGAGGCTCTGATTGGTTCCTGTTTGGAGGAAATAAGTTCCAGGGGTGCCCGTGGGCTGCAGGTGAAATGACTAGAGAGGAAATGAAACAAATCATTTTGAAAAAACTGCACAGCTTTTAAAATTGCATTGTAAGGTAAACATTTTTTTTTAAATCTTTCAACCACAATTTTACTCACAGGCAATAATTCAAACGTTTGTAAAGCTCCAGAATTCAATGTGATTGTTTCACTGTCTGAAGTACCACTCACACCATCTGAGGAAGCTGAAAACAGGAGACATGCACTGAAACATGTTTTAAACACAATACAAAAACTCCCCTTAACCCGCAGCTGCGGGACAAACGGTTAGATTTTCCACTGAAACCACAGTCATATGACTGCGTGCACATGAATTAGCAGGCCTGTTGTTTGTAATACTCACAGACATGCGTGATCTGCACTGGAATCTGAACCGGAATCTGAAGGGCAGTAACTGGGCTGGGTGACACATTAGCGGACGGAGAACCGACCACCATGACCTTCGTAGACGGTGGTGCTTCCGCAACATCCTGCAGTGCTTTCAACAAGACTACACACAAGAGCTTACTTCAACATCTGCTCTGCCAACAAATAAGATCATTAACCTAGATCACAATCTAAGTTCCTCACCAGGAAATGGAAGCTCCTTGTGATTGGTTACTTGTCTTTTGATTGTCCACCATTTGCTCCGTAGCCACTGAGGTGAGCGTACACTGCTCCACCCACCAGCCAGAGTATCCCAGTTAATGTCGTTCTCATCATCCATCTCCAGCTCTGCTATTCTGCTCATATAGGTTTAAACTTAAAGATGCACTCTGAACAAAGCTACCCTCCCCATCTGCTGTGACCTCAGGTACCTGCGAACAAGGTTGATATCATCTTCTTTCGTCCATTCTGTTCCCCCGCTCTGTTTCCAGTTTAGGTAGTTGAGCCACTTGGAACGGCACTGTTTCTCAGAGCGACTGCCAACTAATTCTGCCACTGTCGCCCAGGAGACGCCTTGAGTAACGGCATCGCCTGCCTCTGTGCCAGTCAACTCATGGACCACCTCTGCCAACCTTCTCTCCTCTTCTTCTGTCCATTTTCCTGGATGTTTAACATTGCTGTCAAATATACTTCAACATATAGTTCAGAACTGATGTTTTAAACTATGCAATGATAACTAAAATATCAAATCAACATGGTGTAACATGAATTATACCAGTGTTGCATGTGTCCTTCATGAGTCGACATCGGTCCTTTACGGAGGATGCACTGCGACCGAGTGCTGCCCCAATGGTGGCCCAGTCGTTCCCGTGTCTCTCTCTCAGCCTGATATTGCAACACAGAAAGTAACAATGGGGATTCAGGAACTCATGCATTAAACTTTGTGCCATTTGTAGTTCAACTTACTCTTTTAGTCTATTGATCTCTTCATCCGTATATCTAAAAGACAAAAAACAACACATCAAATATTAAATCAGACATCTGAGTGTGCAACAGATTTTGTGTGAGTCAGTAAACCTCTCTGTCCTTACTTGCCTACGTGGTTTCGGTTATCGTACATTCGAAGTACCCGTCTGTATACTGCGAACAGTGGTCTGTTCAAACCCCACGCTATACTGCGGTAAAAATCTTTTCTCTCTTCTTTTGGCATCTCAAAGATGATCTCCGCAGGGTCCTGTATCCCCCGGTTCTGAGTTTAGACAGACAGAATATAAGCAAGGCTGCACAGCTCTACCAACGTGATACCTTCTTAAAACATGCTAACCTTTAGGTATTGATCTATGTTACTCATCAGGATATCAATCTCCTCTTTTGACCACATACCCTGTTTCCATTTGTGACCTGCAGATTTGTTACAAATACTTTTACTGCGGTTAAATGTAAAGTACTGTATTTATTATCTTGAGTGTTTATTATTTCTACGACAACCCAGATCTCCACAAACACATGCTATAGGTAAAATTTACCCTTGTTAACCAACGTGTCTTTATCTTCTTTCGTAGTGAACCAGGCTTGACTGACAGCAGATACATCTTCAGATTTCTTAAAGGCAGAAGAATCTTTATCCTGTTGACAAACATCTCAACAACGCTCAGATTTTTAGCACTTATTTTTATCTGCAGACTGTTCTAAATAACAAATACTTTATAGACCCCTTTATCACCCATGTCACTGTGACGTCACCGCTCTAGCTAAAGGCAAAAAATAAGTAGGAACTCATAGCCGACGCGCTAAAAGTTTGAGTTTTTGACTTTAAAATGTCATCTTGTTGTGTTTTTGGCTGCTAGATTAGAAGGAACAGCACTTTTGGTTTTGGTTTTATATAGTACAAATCAGCAAGTTTCTGTTTTATAGGTGAAAAGTCGCCAACTGTGCTATTGTTTAGCTTAAATGTTAAACAAACATACAGCGATAGATGTGTATGCCATCGTTTGAATAGTCTCTTAAATAATCCACATTGCTTATCATAGTTAGCCCAGTGATAGGTTACATAAGACAGTAAGCCTAGACAAAATTACCCAAATCCACCTGAAAGTAATTCATATTTTGTCTAGGAAATATCTAAAACCTGGTTAAAATCGCAAGAGTTTATTTACAAAAATACCTTTCACGGTCCCGCAGAATCAGTGACTGTACATATTCGGACAGATCCGAAACTAATTCTGCATCCATGTTTAATAAATCCCTCCTAAAACATGCTCGTTTAAGCTTGTCAACATAGCCTCTGCGGCTCTTTCTGCCTCCAGCTAAGCCCCGCCCACACAAATACGTCACAATGTTTACCAACTGTAAAAGGGTCTATTGTATCTCAGAAACTAGAGAGTGTTAATTAATAAATGCAGAAAACAAGTAAAATGACTAAAATGTGACTACCTGTATTTGAGCTAAATCATCTGATTCCAGCTCTCTTTCTCTCATCTCTGTCGCAGTCATTGTCACCTCAAAACTTTCATCGCCTTGGGTAACTAAAATGTAACAACAGCCTTGTTGACACTGTAATTGCTTATTGTTACATTATGTGTGCAGATTAGGTGATGCGAGTTTTTCAATATTAAAGGGCACATATTATGCAAAATACACTTTTACAAAGTGTTTGGAGGTGTTTTATAAATGTGGTGTTATAAAAGTGTGTGAACACAACAACCCAATAATGTAAAAAGCCACCCATTAGACATGCTGTTTTTAATCTCTTGTTAATGTTATGTCACATTGATAAAGCCCTGCCCACAGCCAATGACTGATTCATTTTATCCAAAAGCTTTTCTGAATGTGTTTGTTAACACGTGATAGCGCTAATGTGGCTAAAGGGATTACTGTTTTAGACTGTATATTAGGAATCAGATTCATTTTTAACCGAAAACACTCAATGTCTGTTGTGAGGAGCAGTAGCTCATTTGCATTTAAAGTTCCACAAATGAAAAGTAGGGCTGTGACAGTGGCAGTATTTTACCACCGCGATGGTAATGCAACAATTCACTGCGATGGTTACCGAATGTGTGTGTGTGTGTGTGTGCATGTGCAGGTGTGCACTGATGCATATACTCTTATATATAATGCATACATGTATCTTGAAATATAATTTAAACGAGGATCAGATATACGTGAAATGTGAAGCAATTGAGCATACTATATGTGCTTGGCCATTTCGGTGGGTTCTCAAGCCGAGCCCTGGAGCAGTCACGAAATTGGCACCTCTGTGCGTGTTTATTGTAGCACTTCCATCCGTGAAACAACACACTTATTATGGTTATGTTTCCACCTGCACTGAAAACGCATTCTGATGGTGCACGGTAGTGCAGATTGATCGTTTTTCGCAACCAATTGTTTATTTCGCCCCCAAGCTAGCGGGTCATCACTGATATCAGTTGCCTCCCCTTGCAAATAACACACTTACTTCGAATCTGCTGGCTTTTTGCATTTACACAAACTTGATGACATCTCTGGGCAAGGTTGTACTTTATTGTACTTTACCGCGGTGTTATGACAAACGTCACAGCCCTAATGAAAACAGCACTTTTTTGCTTTCTCCCAAATCTGGGAATTTTGGACATGCTATAACAAAAGATCTGTAAGGTACTTTGAGCTGAAACTTCACATACACATTCTAAGACTTATATTACATCTTGTAAAAATGGGAATAATGGGTTTGAGGTGGACCAACTGTGTACACACAGTATGTATTTGTGTTTATACTCACTAGGCAAAGTGACAACAGAGTACTCTGCTGAGGTAGAATCATGAGCGTCTTCAACATTGTCGCTGGACAATCGCAGTCGTTTGTGAACCGGTTCGGTGGTTTCATCTTGACCCGAGTCCTCCTCATCTGTAAAACATTAATAGAATTTACATAAACACATACATTTAATAAAAGGGAAGATTAACAACACCGATCATATGGCTATATCATGTTCCATGTGGAGCAGGGGTCTCTCACCATTTTGAGGACAGTGAAGGATAATATTTCCATCAGTGTCTTGAGTAAATGTGACAGAATTGACTGATTCAAGGGTCACAGTGGCTGGGACATCTCCTGTGTTCATACTCAATCTACAGGTAAAGAAAACACACAGACTAGTTTAAAAAAAAAAAAACCCAGAAGAGACATTTTTATTATTTTGTCTGCTGGGAAAATATACAAATATCTTTGGTAGGTTCTGATTAGCATTGCTAAATGAAAAAATTACATCTTTAAACAAAATAATTCAAACAATTTGCACAGATCATTAGCTTCAAAAGGTAAACAAATTTATTGTGTTGCCTTCTTGAATGTTTGTATCTTTTGTAACAGTTTAGTAGCAGTGTTGGGCAGTAGCTTCACTACAAGTAGCGAAGCTAGTAGTTTAACTACATTTTTCAGTAGCTTGGCGGTAGCTTAGCTGCTTTCTAAATCAAATAGCTTTTCAGTAGCTAAGCTCTTTTTTTGACCAAGTAGTGAGGTAGCTTCCACACAAGCTACAATTTTCCAAACATTTCTTAAGTCGTCCTGAATTTGAGAATAAGCGCGTCATTTTGAATCGACACAGGACATCGTTTGTCCCGTATTTTCGAGTTGTGCAGCCTTCCTTTATTCATACAAAACATTACAACTCACATTCTGTGAAGACTCGTGCTCTACCTGTAATAAATATTACAATTGAAACTATTAATAGACCACGATTGGAGACCCATGTGTTAAGATATGTCAGGGCAAGGTGTTTTTAAATAGAGGCAGCTCAAACATGCATTTTATTCTGGGAGTAGGATAAGTCCAGCAAACCGCCCCATAATGTGAAGTATCTAGGCCTACATTATGCTTGTATTGCCTATAATTACCAAAATACTAAATTGAAACTGAATAAATAATTACATAATAAAACTCGTTAAAAATAAAAAAGTAGCTTGGGTGTAGCAAGCTACTATAGCTTAGCTTGCTACATTTCCCAGGGGAGTAGCTTCAGTGTAGTGAAGCTTCATTTAATGTGAAGTAACTGGTAGCTTAGCTCACTACATTTTCCAAGTAGCTTGCCCAACACTGTTTAGTAGTAGTAAAAGTGACCTACGTATGGTAACTCATAATTGGAATGTGACCTCCGGAAACATTACACTGTATCAAGACTCAAGGGTATGTAAAGTTTTGAAATGGATTATTGTTGTAAAGTTACTTATTCTGTACAGGATTATATGTACTCATCTTTTATGTGAAATCTTGTGTCTGTACTAAATAAAAACAAACTGCAATTTGTATGATCCCACTTATTTTTTTACATTTTGCTGTTTCTGCAAGGGGTATGTAAACTTTTAGTACAATTACATATATGTTCCAAGCGTTTTCTTTTCATATTATTTTATATATTCCACTTTACTGAGCTATTTCATTGTTCTTGACAATTTCAAATGTAAAGATTCATTGCACACTGGTTCATACAAAAGAATGGTAGTACACTGTGTTGCATATTCATAATAAGTGTGACACTACATGATGCTTGCAATTATAAGTTGCAATTATTAATTTATTTCACAGTAAGCAATTTTAAATACCTTTTTAATATATTTAATAAAATAATAATCACAATAATAAGGCTGTAATATAAAATGTATATATGTGAACATGCTTAATAATATTAGAATTTAAAAGACATCTTAAAACGAACATTTTGCATGGTTTTACAGTGTTTCATCTGGTCATTTAAAATAAGCAGATCAGGAATAATGAGGCGCCATGTTCGTTTTCAACATGAAGCCGTGTGATGTCGACGGCATTTTTCCGACGTTGCTGCATTATTTTTTACCTTTAAATTATCAAAGTAATCGGACTTGCTGCAGTGCCGCACACAGGGCTGAGCGAAAGTGAATTTTAGGTTTGATTTTGGTACTTACTTCCTGTTTTGGGTACGGGGACTTCGCAGTGACCAGGATGAAGTCAAATACCAGGATGGAGGAGAAGCGTTTTTTCTTCAGAGTGGAAGTGTCTACAGGAGCCCGTTTGGGACTTCCGGTTTTGAAATCAATGGCGTTGGTAAACCTTGCTATGTCTTTCTTTGATAATTTTTTTGTTGAATGTACACTTTTATATGGTTATTTGCTTGACAACTTAAGAAATGTATATGTTATGTTGCAAGTGTTATGTTGGGGCAGGCTTGCACACACTCACTTTTGAACTACAGCCGACGTTTTATTAAAAACTGCTTTAAATGTACAGCTGTATCAGCAGCACCATCTTGTGTTGAGTTTAGGCAAGTGAGTTATTTTTTATGTTTGAGTTTCAATTATTGTTTAGATTTGTTCTTATTCAATACCTCGCCACACCTATAGAAAAATGTTTAATCCGTTAAAGCTTGTTTTGTAAAGGGTTGTTTATAATATGGAATTAAATGTATATGTCCAAGTACAAATTATACTTAATTTCCACAGCAATACATGATTAATTTATTTGCCTGGATTTAAGTATTTTTATTAAGAATTATTACGATCCATACACATGACATAAGTAAAAAGTAATAGAGTTATGTGCACATTTAGATGTTTTTTAGCCTTGTTGTTCCAAATAATTTACTTTTAGCCTGCTCTGGTTCAAAACAAACACTGTAGGTTTTGTGATATAATGTGAATAATTTATTTTGCACTGTCACTGTGGTATCTTCCAATCATGACTATCGTACAAAGGGTCGCTTTAAAGAATAATAGCGCATTGTATGAAATGCAAATCTTTACAATTAAAGCATCTATCTCCATACTTAAATGCTACACATAAATGCTACACGTAAATACGTATTTATACACTCACCTAAAGGATTATTAGGAACACCTGTTTTTTTTATTAATGCAATTATCTAATCAACCAATCACATGGCAGTTTCTTCAAAGCATTTAGGGGTGTGGTCATGGTCAAGAAAATCTCGTGAACATCAAACTGAGGCTGTTTCTCAATATGCGTTCTTCAGCGATCTTGCGTCCTTGTTTCCTCGCTCTACGTGATCTTTAACAGTCAAGGTCAATATCAAATACCTGGATGAGTTCTTGATATCGAGGATGCATCGAGTGCAGACATGCGCGTTGAAATCTAGGGAGGTCACGTGACCAGCAGGAAGATCGCACACATCTCAATTCTCACAAGTGTGTTCTGTGTTCTCCCGACCTTCTGAGTGCGTTCTTCCAAGGTCGCCTGGCAAGACCAGTCTCCACGAGAACGCAAGTCTGTTCTTTGTTTTTTTTTTATTGAGAAATTCAATTCAATTCAATTTTATTTATATAGCGCTTTTCACAATTGTTAATTGTTGCAAAGCAGCTTTACATGAGTAGATGTAGAGGAGAACACTGAAAATCAATACATAGTATAAGAAGTAGAATATAGCGGCTAAGGATAAACTGTGTAAGCGAGCGTATAAATAATGTAACGTATACAGTAAAGTGCTAAGTTAAGCCAAAGTTGGCTGACTCTCCCTGGGACTAAAAAACCCCCTAGGAGAAAACCCAATGGGAAAAAATCCTAGAAGGACAAAAAAACCCTAGGGAGAAATTAATATTTATATTTATATAGACACGGTAGGGATAGCTGGATTATGGGATAGCACGGTATTATGGGATATTAGGGATAGCACGGTATGCGGATTAAACTGGTTCATCCGGTGGTCGTTGGTCGCGTATCGGCTGGGCATCACGTTGAAGGACAGCCAGTAGATCAGTGGTGCGATGACCTTCACAGCAACAGGAACTGGGTCTGCTTGTCTCATTGTCCTCGGGGCCGAGGAAGAGACAGGGAGACAAAATCAAAATTCTATTAGCGTAGGGGCCGTTCGCATGTAATGCAAGTGTCATACATTATAGTGGTTTAATTCAGCTCGGTTCCAGACAGGCTAACTATTGCGGCAAGAGTAAATTACCCATATGAGGTATGTGAGTGCTTTGTTCTAGAAAAAATAACTACTGCAGGAAAAGTACATTTACTGGACATTCTATGGCTGCGTTTACACTTGGCATTAACATGCGACCTGTATCCGGATGTTGTCCACATACACATTGAAAAGACAAGTGTAAACGCGTTTGTGTTCGGAATGTTATCCGATCTGTGTGTCCTGATGCAGAGGTAGTCGAGGACGCTTTGTGATCGGATCTCAGTGTAATGTAAATGCAATCCAGCCATCCTATCGGCATTTGCAGGCCAATGTCACACAAAACCCCGCCCACTATCATCTCATCTCACTGACAGCTGTCAAAAATAAAGGACGTTAGGTCATGGAGCGCAGGTGAGTGATGAACAAATTTATATTTGTGGAGAAATCCTAGCTAGCTTAAACGTATCTTGAAATAAATACAAAAGCATTTTAACACGGTTGACTGTATTTAACTTATTCAGTCATATGTTTAACATGTTTCCACTATTTATGGAGGGATTTAATATTTAATGGCAGAATTGAATAAATCGTTATAATGTTTGAGTTTCCATGGCGACATATCAACGTGAATGTTGCGCTTCTTTCTGGTCAGTCAGCAGTTTCTATCTCATTTAACACATTTTAAGTTACTTGAAAACACTTATAAACCATAATTAAAGCTGCAAGCAGCGATGGAAAGGCCCTCGCACGTATGAGCACCGCCACCCGATGGCCTTAGGAAAAACTGTGAACAGTGGGATATGAATTTTAGTGTGCAAATATATGTGGATATTTTAATTAGACTGACCAAATATGATGTTGATATTGTTAAATCTCTTAGAGCAGTGAATCAGTGTTTCCTGCTGCATCTAGGTGGCGCTATGACTGTATCGGTTTCAGGCCGGGCCCCTTATTAACCATGTGAAGTATAGGGCCGGTCAGACATTGTATGCCTGAATTACAACAGCTTCCAGTTTCATGGTGAAACATCAAACTTTGCCAGGCCGCCACGGACACACCTTTCATCGAAAAGTCAAGATCTTTACAATTTATCATCGCAAAGTCCTTAAGATATGTCTGACCAAACAAGATGATGATCTAATAAAATTTCTATGAGCAGTAAATCACAGTGTAAAACGTGACATTTCCTGCTGCCAGCAGGTGGCGCTATGACTGTTTGTGAATAATTCCATGTTGATGTGTTCAGGCCAGGGCACTTATCAATCATGTGAAGTGTGGGTCAGATTAGATATTGTAAGCCTGAGTAAGAACAACTTCCTGTTTTATGGCGAAAAACAGAAATTTGGTAGGCCGCCACTGACACACGCTCCAACGAAAAGTCAAGATCTCTGCAATTTTGCATCGCCAAGGCCTTTAGATGAGACAGTCCAAATGTGGTTTTAATCTAATGAAATCTGTAAGAGGAGTTTGTTAAAGTATGAAGCCTGGAAAGGGCAAAATTTGCACTGAAACTACAGAGAAAATTCAAAATGGCTGACTTCCTGTGGGGTTTAGAGCTTGGCTCCAAGAAACTTTTTGTAGGTCTTGGGGTGATACATTATCCTCTCACATTTCATATTTGTACGTTTACCATAGCGGGGGGGCTGCTCTCTTAAGTTTTTGTAGACGGCACTACAGAGCCATTTTTACACCTCCAGTTCTAAAGCCTATTTCAAATAAAAAAATTAATCACATTTTACACGTTTGCAACGTTTCATGACTTTTTGAGCTTATTTAGGCTACCAAAATTGTGATTCATTTGTCGATACTTTGCAAGGCCAACATGGACACGCCCTTTAACGAAAAGTCAAGGTCGTTGCTATTTATCATCACACAAGGTCTTGAGATTAGACTGATGAAACATGATGTTTATATGGTTAAATCTCTAAGAGCAGTAAGTCACACTGTAAAACGTGGTATTTCCTGCTGCCTCTAGGTGGCGCAATGACTGTTACTATATTATGCCATGTTGATGTGTTCAGGACAGGACCCTTATCATATGTGTGAAGTCGGGGGCAGATCGGACAATGTATGCCTGAATTACAACAACTTCATGTTTCATTGCGAAACATCACACTTTGCCAGGCCGCCACGGATACACCCTTCAATGAAAAGTCAAGATCTTCACAATTTATCATCGCAAAGGGCTTAAGATCAGTCTGACCAAACAAGATGATGATTTGATTAAATCTCTAAGAGCAGTAAATCATGGCATAAAACATGCCATTTCCTGCAGCATCTAGGTGGCGCTATGACTGAAGCTGAATTTTGGCATGGAAATGTGTTCAGGCCAAGACCCTTATCAAACATGTGAAGCGTGGGTCAGATTGAACATTGTATGCCTGAGTTAGAACAACATCCTGTTTCATGGCGAAGACGCTGATATTTGTCAGGCCGCCACGGACACGCCCTTCAACGAAAAGTCAAGATCTTCGCAATTTATCATCGCAAAGGGCTTAAGATCAGTCTCACCTGATATGATAATGATTTGATTAAATCTCTGAGAACAGTGAATCACAGCGTAAAACAAGGCATTTCCTGCTACCTCTAGGTGGCGCTAGGACTGAAGCTGAATATTGGCATTGAAATGTGTTCAGGCCAAGACTCTTATCAAACATGTGAAGTGTGGGGCAGATTGGACATTGTATGCCTTAGTTATAACAACTTCCTGTTTCATGGCGAAAACGCTGAACTTTGTCAGGCCGCCACGGACACACCTTCCAACGAAAAGTCAAAAGCTCCGCAATTTAACATCGCAAAGGCCTTTAGATGAGATTGACCAAATATGATGACGAACTAACAAAATCTCTAGGAGGAGTTCGTTAAAGTACGAAGCCTGGAAATGACAAAATTTGCACAGAAATCACAGCAAAAATTCAAAATGTCTGACTTCCTGTGAGGTTTAGAGCTTCGCTCCAAGAGACTTTTTTGTAGGTCTTGGGGTGACATATGACCCTACCAAATTTCGTATCTGTAGGATTTTCGTAGCGGCGGGGCTGTTCTCTTGAAATTTTGCAGGTGGCGCTATCGAGCCATTTCTGCACGCCCACTTCTGGCGCCTATGCCACATGTAAATTTTTGCCACTTCTGACGTGTGTGCAACGTTTTATGGCTTTTTGAGCTTGTTTAGCCTGTCAAAATGCGATTCATTTAGCGATACTTTGCCAGGCCGCCACGGACACGCCCTTTAATGAAAAGTCAAGGTAGTGGCTTTTTATCATCACACAAGGTCTTGAGATTACACTGGTGAAATATGATGTTGATATGGTTAAATACCTAAGAGCAGTAAGTCACAGCATCAAACATGGTATTTCCTGCTGCCTCTAGGTGGCGCTATGAGTGTTACTGAATTATGCCATGTTGATGTGTTCAGGCCTGGACCCTTATCAAACGTGTGAAGTCAGGGGCGGATCGGACAATGTATGCCTGAATTACATCAGCTTCCTGTTTCATGGCGAAACATTACATTTTGCCAGGCCGCCACGGACACGCCCTCCAATGAAAAGTCAAAAGCTCCGCAATTTAGCATCGCAAAGGCCTTTAGATGATACTGCCCAAATATGATGATGATCGGATTAAATCTCTAGGAGGAGTTCGTTAAAATACGACGCTTGGAAATGTCAAAAAATGACAGAGAAAATTCAAAATGGCTGACTTCCTGTGGGGTTTAGAGCTTAGCTCCGAGAGACTTTTTTGTAGGTCTTGGAGTAATAGATGACCCTACCAAATTTCGTGTCTGTACGTTTTTCGTAGTAGGGGGGCTGTTCTCTTGAAATTTTGCAGGTGGCGCTATTGAGCCATTTCTACACGCCCATTTCTGATGCCTCTACTACATGTAAATTTTCGCCACTTCTGACGCGTGTGCAAATTTTCATGAGTTTTCGGGTAAGTTTAGGCCCTCAAAAATGCGATCCATTTCTAAGAAGAAGAAGAAGAAGAAGAAGAAGAAGAAGAAGAATAAACGGAGCAAAAACAATAGGGTCCTCACACCCTGGTGTGCTCGGGCCCTAATAATAATAAACGGAGCAAAAACAATAGGGTCCTCACACCCTGGTGTGCTCGGGCCCTAATAATAATAATAATAATTAAAGCTGCAAGCAGCGATGGAAGGGCCCTCGCACGCATGTGCACCGCTACCCTATGGCATTAGTAAAGCAGTGAACCAGGGGGATAAGAATTAAAGTGGGTAAATATAGGCGGATATTTAAAGGAACTTGAAGTTCCACACCTCCTTTGTGCAGCATGTGGCGCTATGATTGTAATTGATTGTTGTAACATTGATGTGTTGAGGCCAGGACCCTTGTCAAACGTATGATGTTTGTGACAGGTCGGACATTGCATGCCTAAGTTACAACAGCTTTCTCATGGCGAAACATCACTCTTTGTGAGGCCGCCACGGACACGCCCTTCAACAAAAAGTCAAGATCTTCGCAATTTATCATCGCAAAGGGCTTAAGATCAGTCTCACTTGATATGATAATGATTTGATTAAATCTCTGAGAACAGTGAATCACAGCGTAAAACAAGGCATTTCCTGCTACCTCTAGGTGGCGCTAGGACTGAAGCTGAATATTGGCATTGAAATGTGTTCAGGCCAAGACTCTTATCAAACATGTGAAGTGTGGGGCAGATTGGACATTGTAAGCCTTAGTTATAACAACTTCCGGTTTAATGGCGAAAACGCTGAACTTTGTCAGGCCGCCACGGACACACCTTCCAACGAAAAGTCAAAAGCTCCGCAATTTAACATCGCAAAGGCCTTTAGATGAGATTGACCAAATATGATGACGATCTGACAAAATCTCTAGGAGGAGTTCGTTAAAGTACGAAGCCTGGAAATGACAAAATTTGCACAGAAATCACAGCAAAAATTCAAAATGGCTGACTTCCTGTGAGGTTTAGAGCTTCGCTCCAAGAGACTTTTTTGTAGGTCTTGGGGTGATATATGACCCTACCAAATTTCGTATCTGTAGGATTTTCGTAGCGGCGAGGCTGTTCTCTTGAAATATTGCAGGTGGCGCTATCGAGCCATTTCTGCACGCCCACTTCTGACGCCTATGCCACATGTAAATTTTTGCCACTTCTGACGTGTGTGCAAAGTTTTATGACTTTTTGTGCTTGTTTAGCCTGTCAAAATGTGATTCATTTAGCGATACTTTGCCAGGCCGCCACGGACACGCCCTTTAATGAAAAGTCAAGGTCGTTGCTTTTTATCATCACACAAGGTCTTGAGATTACACTGGTGAAATATGATGTTGATATGGTTAAATACCTAAGAGCAGTAAGTCACAGCGTCAAACATAGTATTTCCTGCTGCCTCTAGGTGGCGCTATGAGTGTTACTGAATTATGCCATGTTGATGTGTTCAGGCCTGGACCCTTATCAAACGTGTGAAGTCAGGGGCAGATCGGACAATGTATGCCAGAATTACATCAGCTTCCTGTTTCATGGCGAAACATTACACTTTGCCAGGCCGCCACGGACACGCCCTCCAACGAAAAGTCAAAAGCTCCGCAATTTAGCATCGCAAAGGCCTTTAGATGATACTGACCAAATATGATGATGATCGGATTAAATCTCTAGGAGGAGTTCGTTAAAGTATGACGCTTGGAAATGTCAAAAAATGACAGAGAAAATTCAAAATGGCTGACTTCCTGTGGGGTTTAGAGCTTAGCTCCAAGAGACTTTTTTGTAGGTCTTGGAGTAATAGATGATCCTACCAAATTTCGTATCTGTAAGTTTTTCGTAGTGGGGGGGCTGTTCTCTTGAAATTTTGCAGGTGGCGCTATCGAGCCATTTTTACACGCCCACTTCTAACGCCTATACTACATGTAAATTTTCACCACTTCTGACGCGTGTGCAAATTTTCATGAGTTTTCGGGTATGTTTAGGCCCTCAAAAATGCGATCCATTTCGGAGAAGAAGAAGAAGAAGAAGAAGAAGAATAATTAAAACTGCAAGCAGTGATGGAAAGCCCTCGCACGCATGTGCACCGCCACTCTATGGCCTTAGTAAAGCAATGAACCAGGGGGATTGAAATTTCAGTGGGTAGATATAGGCGGATATTCAAAGGAACTTTGAAGTGCCACACCTCCTTTGTGCAGCAGATGGCGCTATGATTGTGATTGATTGTTGTAACATTGATGTGTTGAGGCCAGGACCCTTGTCAAACGTATGATGTCTGTGACAGGTCGGACATTGCATGCCTGAGTTACAACAGCTTTCTAATGGCGAAACATCACTTTTTGCGAGGCCGCCACGGACACGCCCTTCAACGAAAAGTCAAGATCTTCGCAATTTATCATCGCAAAGGGCTTAAGATCAGTCTCACCTGATATGATAATGATTTGATAAAATCTCTGAGAACAGTGAATCACAGCGTAAAACAAGGCATTTCCTGCTACCTCTAGGTGGCGCTAGGACTGAAGCTGAATATTGGCATTAAAATGTGTTCAGGCCAAGACTCTTATCAAACGTGTTAAGTGTGGGGCAGATTGGACATTGTATGCCTTAGTTATAACAACTTCCTGTTTCATGGCGAAAACGCTGAACTTTGTCAGGTCGCCACGGACACACCTTCCAACGAAAAGTCAAAAGCTCCGCAATTTAACATCGCAAAGGCCTTTAGATGAGATTGACCAAATATGATGACGATCTGACAAAATCTCTAGGAGGAGTTCGTTAAAGTACGAAGCCTGGAAATGACAAAATTTGCACAGAAATCACAGCAAAAATTAAAAATGGCTGACTTCCTGTGAGGTTTAGAGCTTCGCTCCAAGAGACTTTTTTGTAGGTCTTGGGGTGATATATGACCCTACCAAATTTCGTATCTGTATGTTTTTCGTAGTGGGGGGGCTGTTCTCTTGAAATTTTGCAGGTGGCGCTATCGAGCCATTTTTAGACGCCCACTTCTGACGCCTATACTACATGTAAATTTTCGCCACTTCGGACGCGTGTGCAAATTTTCATGAGTTTTCGAGTATGTTTAGCCCCTCAAAAATGCGATCCATACCGCCACTCTATGGCCTTAGTAAAGCAATGAACCAGGGGGATTGAAATTTCAGTGGGTAAATATAGGCGGATATTTAAAGGAACTTTGAAGTTCCACACCTCCTTTGTGCAGCATGTGGCGCTATGATTGTAATTGATTGTTGTAACATTGATGTGTTGAGGCCAGGACCCTTGTCAAACGTATGATGTCTGTGACAGGTCGGACATTGCATGCCTAAGTTACAACAGCTTTCTCATGGCGAAACATCACTCTTTGCGAGGCCGCCACGGACACGCCCTTCAACGAAAAGTCAAGATCTTCTCAATTTATCATCGCAAAGGGCTTAAGATCAGTCTCACCTGATATGATAATGATCTGATTAAATCTATGAGAACAGTGAATCACAGCGTAAAACAATGCATTTCCTGCTACCT
This sequence comes from Paramisgurnus dabryanus, assembly GCF_030506205.2. Lineage (NCBI taxonomy): Eukaryota > Metazoa > Chordata > Actinopteri > Cypriniformes > Cobitidae > Paramisgurnus > Paramisgurnus dabryanus. Next base: position 2,103,648 of record NC_133337.1, read on the forward strand.
CTAGGTGGCGCTAGGACTGAATCTGAATATTGGCATTGAAATGTGTTCAGCCAAGACTCTTATCAAACATGTGAAGTGTGGGGAAGATTGGACATTGTATGCCTTAGTTATAACAACTTCCTGTTTCATGGCGAAAACGCTGAACTTTGTCAGGCCGCCACGGACACACCTTCCAACGAAAAGTCAAAAGCTCCGCAATTTAACATCGCAAAGGCCTTTAGATGAGATTGACCAAATATGATGACGATCTAACAAAATCTCTAGGAGGAGTTCGTTAAAGTACGAAGCCTGGAAATGACAAAATTTGCACAGAAATCACAGCAAAAATTCAAAATGGCTGACTTCCTGTGAGGTTTAGAGCTTCACTCCAAGAGACTTTTTTGTAGGTCTTGGGGTGACATATGACCCTACCAAATTTCGTATCTGTAGGATTTTCGTAGCGGCGGGGCTGTTCTCTTGAAATTTTGCAGGTGGCGCTATCGAGCCATTTCTGCACGCCCACTTCTGGCGCCTATGCCACATGTAAATTTTTGCCACTTCTGACGTGTGTGCAACGTTTTATGACTTTTTGAGCTTGTTTAGCCTGTCAAAATGCGATTCATTTAGCGATACTTTGCCAGGCCGCCACGGACACGCCCTTTAATGAAAAGTCAAGGTCGTTGCTTTTTATCATCACACAAGGTCTTGAGATTACACTGGTGAAATATGATGTTGATATGGTTAAATACCTAAGAGCAGTAAGTCACAGCATCAAACATGGTATTTCCTGCTGCCTCTAGGTGGCGCTATGAGTGTTACTGAATTATGCCATGTTGATGTGTTCAGGCCTGGACCCTTATCAAACGTGTGAAGTCAGGGGCGGATCGGACAATGTATGCCTGAATTACATCAGCTTCCTGTTTCATGGCAAAACATTACACTTTGCCAGGCCGCCACGGACACGCCCTCCAATGAAAAGTCAAAAGCTCCGCAATTTAGCATCGCAAAGGCCTTTAGATGATACTGACCAAATATGATGATGATCGGATTAAATCTCTAGGAGGAGTTCGTTAAAGTACGACGCTTGGAAATGTCAAAAAATGACAGAGAAAATTCAAAATGGCTGACTTCCTGTGGGGTTTAGAGCTTAGCTCCAAGAGACTTTTTTGTAGGTCTTGGAGTAATAGATGACCCTACCAAATTTCGTGTCTGTACGTTTTTCGTAGTAGGGGGGCTGTTCTCTTGAAATTTTGCAGGTGGCGCTATTGAGCCATTTCTACACGCCCACTTCTGACGCCTATACTACATGTAAATTTTCGCCACTTCTGACGCGTGTGCAAATTTTCATGAGTTTTCGGGTATGTTTAGGCCCTCAAAAATGCGATCCATTTCGGAGAAGAAGAAGAAGAAGAAGAAGAAGAAGAAGAAGAATAAACGGAGCAAAAACAATAGGGTCCTCACACCCTGGTGTGCTCGGGCCCTAATTAAAACTGCAAGCAGTGATGGAAGGGCCCTCGCACGCATGTGCACCGCCACTCTATGGCCTTAGTAAAGCAATGAACCAGGGGGATTGAAATTTCAGTGGGTAAATATAGGCGGATATTCAAAGGAACTTTGAAGTGCCACACCTCCTTTGTGCAGCAGGTGGCGCTATGATTGTATTTGATTGTTGTAACATTGATGTGTTGAGGCCAGGACCCTTGTCAAACGTATGATGTCTGTGACAGGTCGGACATTGCATGCCTGAGTTACAACAGCTTTCTCATGGCGAAACATCACTCTTTGCGAGGCCGCCACGGACACGCCCTTCAACGAAAAGTCAAGATCTTCGCAATTTATCATCGCAAAGGGCTTAAGATCAGTCTCACCTGATATGATAATGATTTGATTAAATCTCTGAGAACAGTGAATCACAGCGTAAAACAAGGCATTTCCTGCTACCTCTAGGTGGCGCTAGGACTGAAGCTGAATTTTGGCATTGAAATGTGTTCAGGCCAAGACTCTTATCAAACATGTGAAGTGTGGGGCAGATTGGACATTGTATGCCTTAGTTATAACAACTTCCTGTTTCATGGCGAAAACGCTGAACTTTGTCAGGCCGCCACGGACACACCTTCCAACGAAAAGTCAAAAGCTCCGCAATTTAACATCGCAAAGGCCTTTAGATGAGATTGACCAAATATGATGACGATCTAACAAAATCTCTAGGAGGAGTTCGTTAAAGTACGAAGCCTGGAAATGACAAAATTTGCACAGAAATCACAGCAAAAATTCAAAATGGCTAACTTCCTGTGAGGTTTAGAGCTTCGCTCCAAGAGACTTTTTTGTAGGTCTTGGGGTGACATATGACCCTACCAAATTTCGTATCTGTAGGATTTTCGTAGCGGCGGGGCTGTCCTCTTGAAATTTTGCAGGTGGCGCTATCGAGCCATTTCTGCACGCCCACTTCTGGCGCCTATGCCACATGTACAATTTTGCCACTTCTGACGTGTGTGCAACGTTTTATGACTTTTTGAGCTTGTTTAGCCTGTCAAAATGCGATTCATTTAGCGATACTTTGCCAGGCCGCCACGGACCTTTAATGAAAAGTCAAGGTCGTTGCTTTTTATCATCACACAAGGTCTTGAGATTACACTGGTGAAATATGATGTTGATATGGTTAAATACCTAAGAGCAGTAAGTCACAGCATCAAACATGGTATTTCCTGCTGCCTCTAGGTGGCGCTATGAGTGTTACTGAATTATGCCATGTTGATGTGTTCAGGCCTGGACCCTTATCAAACGTGTGAAGTCAGGGGCGGATCGGACAATGTATGCCTGAATTACATCAGCTTCCTGTTTCATGGCGAAACATTACACTTTGCCAGGCCGCCACAGACACGCCCTCCAATGAAAAGTCAAAAGCTCCGCAATTTAGCATCGCAAAGGCCTTTAGATGATACTGACCAAATATGATGATGATCGGATTAAATCTCTAGGAGGAGTTCGTTAAAGTACGACGCTTGGAAATGTCAAAAAATGACAGAGAAAATTCAAAATGGCTGACTTCCTGTGGGGTTTAGAGCTTAGCTCCGAGAGACTTTTTTGTAGGTCTTGGAGTAATAGATGACCCTACCAAATTTCGTGTCTGTACGTTTTTCGTAGTAGGGGGGCTGTTCTCTTGAAATTTTGCAGGTGGCGCTATTGAGCCATTTCTACACGCCCACTTCTGACGCCTATACTACATGTAAATTTTCGCCACTTCGGACGCGTGTGCAAATTTTCATGAGTTTTCGGGTATGTTTAGGCCCTAAAAAATGCGATCCATTTCGGAGAAGAAGAAGAAGAAGAAGAAGAAGAAGAAGAAGAAGAATAATAAACGGAGCAAAAACAATAGGGTCCTCACACCCTGGTGTGCTCGGGCCCTAATTAAAACTGCAAGCAGTGATGGAAGGGCCCTCGCACGCATGTGCACCGCCACTCTATGGCCTTAGTAAAGCAATGAACCAGGGGGATTGAAATTTCAGTGGGTAAATATAGGCGGATATTCAAAGGAACTTTGAAGTGCCACACCTCCTTTGTGCAGCAGATGGCGCTATGATTGTGATTGATTGTTGTAACATTGATGTGTTGAGGCCAGGACCCTTGTCAAACGTATGATGTCTGTGACAGGTCGGACATTGCATGACTGAGTTACAACAGCTTTCTTATGGCGAAACATCACTCTTTGCGAGGCCGCCACGGACACGCCCTTCAACGAAAGGTCAAGATCTTCGCAATTTATCATCGCAAAGGGCTTAAGATCAGTCTCACCTGATATAATAATGATTTGATTAAATCTCTGAGAACAGTGAATCACAGCGTAAAACAAGGCATTTCCTGCTACCTCTAGGTGGCGCTAGGACTGAAGCTGAATATTGGCATTAAAATGTGTTCAGGCCAAGACTCTTATCAAACATGTGATGTGTGGGGCAGATTGGACATTGTATGCCTTAGTTATAACAACTTCCTGTTTCATGGCGAAAACGCTGAACTTTGTCAGGCCGCCACGGACACACCTTCCAACGAAAAGTCAAAAGCTCCGCAATTTAACATCGCAAAGGCCTTTAGATGAGATTGACCAAATATGATGACGATCTGACAAAATCTCTAGGAGGAGTTCGTTAAAGTACGAAGCCTGGAAATGACAAAATTTGCACAGAAATCACAGCAAAAATTAAAAATGGCTGACTTCCTGTGAGGTTTAGAGCTTCGCTCCAAGAGACTTTTTTGTAGGTCTTGGGGTGATATATGACCCTACCAAATTTCGTATCTGTAGGATTTTCGTAGCGGCGGGGCTGTTCTCTTGAAATTTTGCAGGTGGCGCTATCGAGCCATTTCTGCACGCCCACTTCTGGCCCCTATGCCACATGTAAATTTTTGCCACTTCTGACGTGTGTGCAACGTTTTATGACTTTTTGAGCTTGTTTAGCCTGTCAAAATGCGATTCATTTAGCGATACTTTGTCAGGCCGCCACGGACACGCCCTTTAATAAAAAGTCAAGGTCGTTGCTTTTTATTATCACACAAAGTCTTGAGATTACACTGGTGAAATATGATGTTGATATGGTTAAATACCCAAGAGCAGTAAGTCACAGCGTAAAACATGGTATTTCCTGCTGCCTCTAGGTGGCGCTATGACTGTTATTGAATTATGCCATGTTGATGTGTTCAGGCCTGGACCCTTATCAAATGTGTGAAGTCAGGGGCAGATCGGACAATGTATGCCTGAATTACATCAGCTTCCTGTTTCATGGCGAAACATTACACTTTGCCAGGCCGCCAAGGACACGCCTCCCAACGAAAAGTCAAAAGCTCCGCAATTTAGCATCGCAAAGGCCTTTAGATGATACTGACCAAATATGATGATGATCGGATTAAATCTCTAAGAGGAGTTCGTTAAAGTACGACGCTTGGAAATGTCAAAAAATGACAAAGGAAATTCAAAATGGCCGACTTCCTGTGGGGTTTAGAGCTTCGCTCCAAGATACTTTTTTGTAGGTCTTGGAGTGATAGATGATCCTACCAAATTTCGTATCTGTAAGTTTTTCATAGTGGGGGGGCTGTTCTCTTGAAATTTTGCAGGTGGCGCTATCGAGCCATTTTTACACGCCCACTTCTGACGCCTATACCACATGTAAATTTTCGCCACTTCTGACGCGTGTGCAAATTATCATGAGTTTTCGGGTATGTTTAGGCCCTCAAAAATGCGATCCATTTCGGAGAAGAAGAAGAAGAAGAAGAAGAAGAAGAAGAAGAAGAAGAAGAAGAAGAAGAAGAATAAACGGAGCAAAAACAATAGGGTCCTCACACCCTGGTGTGCTCGGGCCCTAATTAAAACTGCAAGCAGTGATGGAAGGGCCCTCGCACGCATGTGCACCGCCACTCTATGGCCTTAGTAAAACAATGAACCAGGGGGATTTAAATTTCAGTGGGTAAATATAGGCAGATATTCAAAGGAACTTTGAAGTGCCACACCTCCTTTGTGCAGCAGGTGGCGCTATGATTGTATTTGATTGTTGTAACATTGATGTGTTGAGGCCAGGACCCTTGTCAAACGTATGATGTCTGTGACAGGTCGGACATTGCATGCCTGAGTTACAACAGCTTTCTCATGGCGAAACATCACTCTTTGCGAGGCCGCCACGGACACGCCCTTCAACGAAAAGTCAAGATCTTCGCAATTTATCATCGCAAAGGGCTTAAGATCAGTCTCACCTGATATGATAATGATTTGATTAAATCTCTGAGAACAGTGAATCACAGCGTAAAACAAGGCATTTCCTGCTACCTCTAGGTGGCGCTAGGACTGAAGCTGAATTTTGGCATTGAAATGTGTTCAGGCCAAGACTCTTATCAAACATGTGAAGTGTGGGGCAGATTGGACATTGTATGCCTTAGTTATAACAACTTCCTGTTTCATGGCGAAAACGCTGAACTTTGTCAGGCCGCCACGGACACACCTTCCAACGAAAAGTCAAAAGCTCTGCAATTTAACATCGCAAAGGCCTTTAGATGAGATTGACCAAATATGATGACGATCTAACAAAATCTCTAGGAGGAGTTCGTTAAAGTACGAAGCCTGGAAATGACAAAATTTGCACAGAAATCACAGCAAAAATTCAAAATGGCTAACTTCCTGTGAGGTTTAGAGCTTCGCTCCAAGAGACTTCTTTGTAGGTCTTGGGGTGACATATGACCCTACCAAATTTCGTATCTGTAGGATTTTCGTAGCGGCGGGGCTGTCCTCTTGAAATTTTGCAGGTGGCGCTATCGAGCCATTTCGGCACGCCCACTTCTGGCGCCTATGCCACATGTAAATTTTTGCCACTTCTGACGTGTGTGCAACGTTTTATGACTTTTTGAGCTTGTTTAGCCTGTCAAAATGCGATTCATTTAGCGATACTTTGCCAGGCCGCCACGGACACGCCCTTTAATGAAAAGTCAAGGTCGTTGCTTTTTATCATCACACAAGGTCTTGAGATTACACTGGTGAAATATGATGTTGATATGGTTAAATACCTAAGAGCAGTAAGTCACAGCGTAAAACATGGTATTTCCTGCTGCCTCTAGCTGGCGCTATGAGTGTTACTGAATTATGCCATGTTGATGTGTTCAGGCCTGGACCCTTATCAAACGTGTGAAGTCAGGGGCGGATCGGACAATGTATGCCTGAATTACATCAGCTTCCTGTTTCATGGCGAAACATTACACTTTGCCAGGCCGCCACGGACACGCCCTCCAATGAAAAGTCAAAAGCTCCGCAATTTAGCATTGCAAAGGCCTTTAGATGATACTGACCAAATATGATGATGATCAGATTAAATCTCTAGGAGGAGTTCGTTAAAGTACGACGCTTGGAAATGTTAAAAAATGACAGAGAAAATTCAAAATGGCTGACTTCCTGTGGGGTTTAGAGCCTAGCTCCGAGAGACTTTTTTGTAGGTCTTGGAGTAATAGATGACCCTTCAAAATCTCGTGTCTGTACGTTTTTCGTAGTAGGGGGGCTGTTCTCTTGAAATTTTGCAGGTGGCGCTATTGAGCCATTTCTACACGCCCACTTCTGACGCCTCTACTACATGTAAATTTTCGCCACTTCTGACGCGTGTGCAAATTTTCATGAGTTTTCGGGTATGTATAGGCCCTCAAAAATGCGATCCATTTCGGAGAAGAAGAAGAAGAAGAAGAAGAAGAAGAATAATTAAAACTGCAAGCAGTGATGGAAGGGCCCTCGCACGCATGTGCACCGCCACTCTATGGCCTTAGTAAAGCAATGAACCAGGGGGATTGAAATTTCAGTGGGTAAATATAGGCGGGTATTCAAAGGAACTTTGATGTGCCACACCTCCTTTGTGCAGCAGGTGGCGCTATATTGTAATTGATTGTTGTAACATTGATGTGTTGAGGCCAGGACCCTTGTCAAACATATGATGTCTGTGACAGGTCGGACATTGCATGCCTGAGTTACAACAGCTTTCTCATGGCGAAACATCACTCTTTGCGAGGCCGCCACGGACACGCCCTTCAACGAAAAGTCAAGATCTTCGCAATTTATCATCGCAAAGGGCTTAAGATCAGTCTCACTTGATATGATAATGATTTGATTAAATCTCTGAGAACAGTGAATCACAGCGTAAAACAAGGCATTTCCTGCTACCTCTAGGTGGCGCTAGGACTGAAGCTGAATATTGGCATTGAAATGTGTTTAGGCCAAGACCCTTATCAAACATGTGAAGTGTGGGGCAGATTGGACATTGTATGCCTTAGTTATAACAACTTCCTGTTTCATGGCGAAAACGCTGAACTTTGTCAGGCCGCCACGGACACACCTTCCAACGAAAAGTCAAAAGCTCCGCAATTTAACATCGCAAAGGCCTTTAGATGAGATTGACCAAATATGATGACGATCTAACAAAATCTCTAGGAGGAGTTCGTTAAAGTACGAAGCCTGGAAATGACAAAATTTGCACAGAAATCACAGCAAAAGTTCAAAATGGCTGACTTCCTGTGAGGTTTAGAGCTTCGCTCCAAGAGACTTTTTTGTAGGTCTTGGGGTGACATATGACCCTACCAAATTTCGTATCTGTAGGATTTTCGTAGCGGCGGGGCTGTTCTCTTGAAATTTTGCAGGTGGCGCTATCGAGCCATTTCTGCACGCCCACTTCTGGCGCCTATGCCACATGTACATTTTTGCCACTTCTGACGTGTGTACCACGTTTTATGACTTTTTGAGCTTGTTTAGCCTGTCAAAATGCGATTCATTTAGCGATACTTTGCCAGGCCGCCACGGACACGCCCTTTAATGAAAAGTCAAGGTCCTTGCTTTTTATCATCACACAAGGTCTTGAGATTACACTGGTGAAATATGATGTTGATATGGTTAAATACCTAAGAGCAGTAAGTCACAGCATCAAACATGGTATTTCCTGCTGCCTCTAGGTGGCGCTATGAGTGTTACTGAATTATGCCATGTTGATGTGTTCAGGCCTGGACCCTTATCAAACATGTGAAGTCAGGGGCGGATCGGACAATGTATGCCTGAATTACATCAGCTTCCTGTTTCATGGCGAAACATTACACTTTGCCAGGCCGCCACGGACACGCCCTCCAATGAAAAGTCAAAAGCTCCGCAATTTAGCATCGCAAAGGCCTTTAGATGATACTGACCAAATATGATGATGATCGGATTAAATCTCTAGGAGGAGTTCGTTAAAGTACGACGCTTGGAAATGTCAAAAAATGACAGAGAAAATTCAAAATGGCTGACTTCCTGTGGGGTTTAGAGCTTAGCTCCAAGAGACTTTTTTGTAGGTCTTGGGGTAATAGATGACCCTACCAAATTTCGTGTCTGTACGTTTTTCGTAGTAGGGAGGCTGTTCTCTTGAAATTTTGCAGGTGGCGCTATTGAGCCATTTCTACACGCCCACTTCTGACGCCTATACTACATGTAAATTTTCGCCACTTTTGACGCGTGTGCAAATTTTCATGAGTTTTCGGGTATGTTTAGGCCCTCAAAAATGCGATCCATTTCGGAGAAGAAGAAGAAGAAGAAGAAGAAGAATAATAATTAAAACTGCAAGCAGTGATGGAAGGGCCCTCGCACGCATGTGCACCGCCACTCTATGGCCTTAGTAAAGCAATGAACCAGGGGGATTGAAATTTCAGTGGGTAAATATAGGCGGATATTCAAAGGAACTTTGAAGTGCCACACCTCCTTTGTGCAGCAGGTGGCGCTATGATTGTATTTGATTGTTGTAACATTGATGTGTTGAGGCCAGGACCCTTGTCAAACGTATGATGTCTGTGACAGGTCGGACATTGCATGCCTGAGTTACAACAGCTTTCTCATGGAGAAACATCACTCTTTGCGAGGCCGCCACGGACACACCCTTCAACGAAAAGTCAAGATCTTCGCAATTTATCATCGCAAAGGGCTTAAGATCAGTCTCACTTGATATGATAATGATTTGATTAAATCTCTGAGAACAGTGAATCACAGCGTAAAACAAGGCATTTACTGCTACCTCTAGGTGGCGCTAGGACTGAAGCTGAATATTGGCATTAAAATGTGTTCAGGCCAAGACTCTTATCAAACATGTGAAGTGTGGGGCAGATTGGACATTGTATGCCTTAGTTATAACAACTTCCTGTTTCATGGCGAAAACGCTGAACTTTGTCAGGCCGCCACGGACACACCTTCCAACGAAAAGTCAAAAGCTCCGCAATTTAACATCGCAAAGGCCTTTAGATGAGATTGACCAAATATGATGACGATCTGACAAAATCTCTAGGAGGAGTTCGTTAAAGTACGAAGCCTGGAAATGACAAAATTTGCACAGAAATCACAGCAAAAATTAAAAATGGCTGACTTCCTGTGAGTTTTAGAGCTTCGCTCCAAGAGACTTTTTTGTAGGTCTTGGGGTGATATATGACCCTACCAAATTTCGTTCTGTAGGATTTTCGTAGCGGCGGGGCTGTTCTCTTGAAATTTTGCAGGTGGCGCTATCGAGCCATTTCTGCACGCCCACTTCTGGCGCCTATGCCACATGTAAATTTTTGCCACTTCTGACGTGTGTGCAACGTTTTATGACTTTTTGAGCTTGTTTAGCCTGTCAAAATGCGATTCATTTAGCGAAACTTTGCCAGGCCGCCACGGACACGCCCTTTAATGAAAAGTCAAGGTCGTTGCTTTTTATCATCACACAAGGTCTTGAGATTACACTGGTGAAATATGATGTTGATATGGTTAAATACCTAAGAGCAGTAAGTCACAGCGTCAAACATGGTATTTCCTGCTGCCTCTAGGTGGCGCTATGAGTGTTACTGAATTATGCCATGTTGATGTGTTCAGGCCTGGACCCTTATCAAACGTGTGAAGTCAGGGGCAGATCGGACAATGTATGCCTGAATTACATCAGCTTCCTGTTTCATGGCGAAACATTACACTTTGCCAGGCCGCCACGGACACGCCCTCCAATGAAAAGTCAAAAGCTCCGCAATTTAGCATCGCAAAGGCCTTTAGATGATACTGACCAAATATGATGATGATCGGATTAAATCTCTAGGAGGAGTTCGTTAAAGTACGACGCTTGGAAATGTCAAAAAATGACAGAGAAAATTCAAAATGGCTGACTTCCTGTGGGGTTTACAGCTTAGCTCCAAGAGACTTTTTTGTAGGTCTTGGAGTAATAGATGATCCTACCAAATTTCGTATCTGTAAGTTTTTCGTAGTGGGGGGGCTGTTCTCTTGAAATTTTGCAGGTGGCGCTATCGAGCCATTTTTACACGCCCACTTCTGACGCCTATACTACATGTAAATTTTCGCCACTTCTGACGCGTGTGCAAATTTTCATGAGTTTTCGGGTATGTTTAGGCCCTCAAAAATACGATCCATTTCGGAGAAGAAGAAGAATTAAAACTGCAAGCAGTGATGGAAGGGCCCTCGCACGCATGTGCACCGCCACTCTATGGCCTTAGTAAAGCAATGAACCAGGGGGGTTGAAATTTCAGTGGGTAAATATAGGCGGACATTCAAAGGAACTTTGAAGTGCCACACCTCCTTTGTGCAGCAGGTGGCGCTATGATTGTATTTGATTGTTGTAACATTGATGTGTTGAGGCCAGGACCCTTGTCAAACGTATGATGTCTGTGACAGATCGGACATTGCATGCCTGAGTCACAACAGCTTTCTCATGGCGAAACATCACTCTTTGTGAGGCCGCCACGGACACGCCCTTCAACGAAAAGTCAAGATCTTCGCAATTTATCATCGCAAAGGGCTTAAGATCAGTCTCACCTGATATGATAATGATTTGATTAAATCTCTGAGAACAGTGAATCACAGCGTAAAACAAGGCATTTCCTGCTACCTCTAAGTGGCGCTAGGACTGAAGCTGAATATTGGCATTGAAATGTGTTCAGGCCAAGACTCTTATCAAATGTGTGAAGTGTGGGGTAGATTGGACATTGTATGCCTTAGTTATAACAACTTCCGGTTTCATGGCGAAAACGCTGAACTTTGTCAGGCCGCCACGGACACACCTTCCAACGAAAAGTCAAAAGCTCCGCAATTTAACATCGCAAAGGCCTTTAGATGAGATTGACCAAATATGATGACGATCTGACAAAATCTCTAGGAGGAGTTCGTTAAAGTACGAAGCCTGGAAATGACAAAATTTGCACAGAAATCACAGGAAAAATTCAAAATGGCTGACTTCCTGTGAGGTTTAGAGCTTCACTCCAAGAGACTTTTTTGTAGGTCTTGGGGTGATATATGACCCTACCAAATTTCGTTTCTGTAGGATTTTCGTAGCGGCGGGGCTGTTCTCTTGAAATTTTGCAGGTGGCGCTATCGAGCCATTTCTGCACGCCCACTTCTGTCGCCTATGCCACATGTAAATTTTTGCCACTTCTGACGTGTGTGCAACGTTTTATGACTTTTTGAGCTTGTTTAGCCTGTCAAAATGCGATTCAATAAGCGATACTTTGCCAGGCCGCCACGGACACGCCCTTTAATGAAAAGTCAAAGTCGTTGCTTTTCATCATCACACAAGGTCTTGAGATTACACTGGTGAAATATGATGTTGATATGGTTAAATACCTAAGAGCAGTAAGTCACAGCGTCAAACATGGTATTTCCTGCTGCCTCTAGGTGGCGCTATGAGTGTTACTGAATTATGCCATGTTGATGTGTTCAGGCCTGGACCCTTATCAAACGTGTGAAGTCAGCGGCAGATCGGACAATGTATGCCTGAATTACATCAGCTTCCTGTTTCATGGCGAAACATTACACTTTGCCAGGCCGCCACAGACACGCCCTCCAATGAAAAGTCAAAAGCTCCGCAATTTAGCATCGCAAAGGCCTTTAGATGATACTGACCAAATACGATGATGATCGGATTAAATCTCTAGGAGGAGTTCGTTAAAGTACGACGCTTGGAAATGTCAAAAAATGACAGAGAAAATTCAAAATGGCCGACTTCCTGTGGGGTTTAGAGCTTAGCTCCAAGAGACTTTTTTGTAGGTCTTGGAGTAATAGATGATCCTACCAAATTTCGTATCTGTAAGTTTTTCATAGTGGGGGGGCTGTTCTCTTGAAATTTTGCAGGTGGCGCTATCGAGCCATTTTTACACGCCCACTTCTGACGCCTATACTACATGTAAATTTTCGCCACTTCTGACGCGTGTGCAAATTTTCATGAGTTTTCGGGTATGTTTAGGCCCTCAAAAATGCGATCCATTTCGGAGAAGAAGAAGAAGAAGAAGAAGAATAATAATAATAATAAACGGAGCAAAAACAATAGGGTCCTCACACCCTGGTGTGCTCGGGCCCTAATAATAATAATAAACGGAGCAAAAACAATAGGGTCCTCACACCCTGGTGTGCTCGGGCCCTAATAAACGGAGCAAAAACAATAGGGTCCTCACACCCTGGTGTGCTCGGGCCCTAATTAAAGCTGCAAGCAGCGATGGAAGGGCCCTCGCACGCATGTGCACCGCCACCCTATGGCATTAGTAAAGCATCGAACCAGGGGGATATGAATTAAAGTGGGTAAATATAGGTGGATATTCAAAGAAAAATGTATGTGCCACACCGCCTGTGTGCAGCAGGTGGCGCTATGACTGAACCTGATTATTGTTATATTGACGTGTTCAGGCCGGGACCCTTAACAAACGTGTGAAGTCTGGGGCAGATCGAACAATGTATGCCTGAATTACAACAGCTTCCTGTTTCATGGAGAAACATCACACTTTGCCAGGCTGCCACGGACACGACCTCCAACGAAAAGTCAAGATCTTCGCAATTTATCATTGCAAAGGGCTTAAGATCAGTCTGACCAAATATGATGATGATTTTATTAAATCTCTAAGAGCAGGAAATCACAACGCAAAACATGGCATTTCCTGCTACCTCTAGGTGGCGCTATGACTGAAGCTGAATATTGGCATTGAAATGTGTTCAGGTCAAGACACTTATCAAACATGTGAAGTGTGTGGCAGATTGGACATTGAATGCCTGAGTCAGAACCACTTCCTGTTTCATGGCGAAAACGCTGAAATTTGTCAGGCCGCCACGGACACACCCTCCAACGAAAAGTCAAAAGCTCCGCAATTTAACATCGCAAAGGCCTTTAGATGAGATTGACCAAATATGATGACGATCTGATAAAATCTCTAGGAGGAGTTCATTAAAGTACGAAGCCTGGAAATGCCAAAATTTGCTCAGAAATCACAGCTAAAATTCAAAATGGCTGACTTCCTGTGGGGTTTAGAGCTCAGATCCAAGAGACTTTTTTGTAGGTCTTGGGGTGTTAGATGATCCTACCAAATTTCGTATCTGTACGTTTTTCGTAGTGGGGGGGCTGTTCTTTTGAAATTTTGCAGGTGGCGCTATCGAGCCATTTCTACACGCCCACTTCTGGCGCCTATGCCACATGTAAATTTTCGCCACTTCTGATGTGTGTGCAAAATTTCATGAGTTTTCGAGTGTGTTTAGCCCCTCAAAAATGCGATCCATTTCGGAGAATAAGAATAATAATAATAATAATAATAATAATAAACGAAGCAAAAACAATAGGGTCCTCACACTAGTGTGCTCGGGCCCTAATAAACGGAGCAAAAACAATAGGGTCCTCACACCCTGGTGTGCTCGGGCCCTAATTAAAACTGCAAGCAGTGATGGAAGGGCCCTCGCACGCATGTGCACCGCCACTCTATGGCCTTAGTAAAGCAATGAACCAGGGGGATTGAAATTTCAGTGGGTAAATATAGGCGGATATTCAAAGGAACTTTGAAGTGCCACACCTCCTTTGTGCAGCAGGTGGCGCTATGATTGTATTTGATTGTTGTAACATTGATGTGTTGAGGCCAGGACCCTTGTCAAACGTATGATGTCTGTGACAGGTCGGACATTGCATGCCTGAGTTACAACAGCTTTCTCATGGCAAAACATCACTCTGCGAGGCCGCCACGGACACGCCCTTCAACGAAAAGTCAAGATCTTCGCAATTTATCATCGCAAAGGGCTTAAGATCAGTCTCACCTGATATGATAATGATTTGATTAAATCTCTGAGAACAGTGAATCACAGCGTAAAACAAGGCATTTCCTGCTACCTCTAGGTGGCGCTAGGACTGAAGCTGAATATTGGCATTAAAATGTGTTCAGGCCAAGACTCTTATCAAACATGTGAAGTGTAGGGCAGATTGGACATTGTATGCCTTAGTTATAACAACTTCCTGTTTCATGGCGAAAACGCTGAACTTTGTCAGGCCGCCACGGACACACCTTCCAACGAAAAGTCAAAAGCTCCGCAATTTAACATCGCAAAGGCCTTTAGATGAGATTGAACAAATATGATTACGATCTGACAAAATATCTAGGAGGAGTTCGTTAAAGTACGAAGCCTGGAAATTACAAAATTTGCACAGAAATCACAGCAAAAATTCAAAATGGCCGACTTCCTGTGGGGTTTAGAGCTTCGCTCCAAGAGACTTTTTTGTAGGTCTTGGGGTGATATATGACCCTACCAAATTTCGTATCTGTAGGATTTTCGTAGCGGCGGGGCTGTTCTCTTGAAATTTTGCAGGTGGCGCTATCGAGCCATTTCTGCACGCCCACTTCTGGCGCCTATGCCACATGTACATTTTTGCCACTTCTGACGTGTGTGCAACGTTTTATGACTTTTTGAGCTTGTTTAGCCTGTCAAAATGCGATTCAGATAGCGATACTTTGCCAAGCCGCCACGGACACGCCCTTTAATGAAAAGTCAAGGTCGTTGCTTTTTATCATCACACAAGGTCTTGAGATTACACTGGTGAAATATGATGTTGATATGGTTAAATACCTAAGAGCAGTAAGTCACAGCGTCAAACATGGTATTTCCTGCTGCCTCTAGGTGGCGCTATGAGTGTTACTGAATTATGCCATGTTGATGTGTTCAGGCCTGGACCCTTATCAAACGTGTGAAGTCAGGGGCAGATCGGACAATGTATGCCTGAATTACATCAGCTTCCTGTTTCATGGCGAAACATTACACTTTGCCAGGCCGCCACGGACACGCCCTCCAATGAAAAGTCAAAAGCTCCGCAATTTAGCATCGCAAAGGCCTTTAGATGATACTGACCAAATATGATGATGATCGGATTAAATCTCTAGGAGGAGTTCGTTAAAGTACGACGCTTGGAAATGTCAAAAAATGACAGAGAAAATTCAAAATGGCTGACTTCCTGTGGGGTTTAGAGCTTAGCTCCAAGAGACTTTTTTGTAGGTCTTGGAGTAATAGATGATCCTACCAAATTTCGTATCTGTAAGTTTTTCGTAGTGGGGGGGCTGTTCTCTTGAAATTTTGCAGGTGGCGCTATCGAGCCATTTTTACACGCCCACTTCTGACGCCTATACTACATGTAAATTTTCGCCACTTCTGACGCGTGTGCAAATTTTCATGAGTTTTCGGGTATGTTTAGGCATTCAAAAATGTGATCCATTTCGGAGAAGAAGAAGAAAAAGAAGAAGAAAAAGAATAATAATAATAATAAATGGAGCAAAAACAATAGGGTCCTCACACCCTGGTGTGCTCGGGCCCTAATAATAATAAACGGAGCAAAAACAATAGGGTCCTCACACCCCGGTGTGCTCGGGCCCTAATAATAAACGGAGCAAAAACAATAGGGTCCTCACACCCCAGTGTGCTCGGGCCCTAATAATAAACGGAGCAAAAACAATAGGGTCCTCACACCCTGGTGTGCTCGGGCCCTAAATATAGCTGCAAGCAGCAATGGCGGGCCCTCGCACGTCTTTTTACTGCTACACGGTGCGTCCGAGAAAACGATGCACGGTGGGCAAGGGCATCAAGTGGGTAAATATCAGTGGGCTATTTAATGTTGTTACTGAGCCATTTGGGGACTGTAGGTAAAAGAAACCCCACATTTTAGAAAAACGGGGGCGCTAGTGAGCCACTTAAGAGACACGCCTATGTCTGACCTGTTTGTGCACACTTAACAGCCGACAACTCTGATGTGTGTGCCGACTTTTAGGTTAATCTAAGCACGCCAAGAGTCCTAAATATGCCTGAAATAAATGTACAGTTTGGGGCGTTGCCATGGGAACAGCGTTCGAGATATCAAAAATCCCTTCGCAATTTATCATCTACTATGTCTCGGCATCATGTTGACCACTTCTGGTGTCAATCTCATGAATATTCTAGAAGGAGTATTTAAAAGAACATCGGCGTCAACTTAAAGGCTTAAATAAGCCTTTAAAATGAAAGTAAAGTTTGACACGTTGCCATGGGAACAGCGTTCGAGATATCAAAAATCCCTTCGCAATTTATCATCTACAATGTCTCAGCATCATGTTGACCACTTCTGGTGTCAATCTCATGAATATTCTAGAAGGAGTATTTAAAAGAACATCGCATGCAACTGTCAGGATTAAAAAAGCCTTTAAAATTAAAGTAAAATTTGACGCGTTGCCATGGCAACAGCGTTCGAGATATCAAAAATCCCTTCGCAATTTATCATCTACAATGTCTCAGCATCATGTTGACCACTTTTGGTGTCAATCGCGTGAATATCCTAGAAGGAGTATTTAAAAGAACATCGGATGGAACTGTCAAAAAAATCCACCTTTGTGACTGACACACTTCCTGGCGCCTCGTGGTGGCGCTATACCCGAGACTCACAATAGGCACATCGATGCGATCGGAATCTTCAGGCGAACAAACACCCCGCTTGGCATCACAATAAGAAATTTTTTGCCTTAGATATTAGACACTTCCTGTTTCTCTGATTTCACCATAAATTTGTCGCCTCGCCATGGCAGAACCGTTCGAGATATCAAAAATCCCTTCGCAATTTAGCAAGTCCAATGTCTCGACATCACATTCACCACGTTTGGTGTCAATCCCATGAATCCACTAGGAGGAGTATTTAAAAGTTCAACGCATTCATTTTTTAAACAATACAAAATAGCCGACTTCCTGTTGGGCGGAGCTTAAATCTTAGAGTGCGAAAGTTGTTCGGGTCGATGAGATCTATATGCGTACCAACTCCCGTACATGTGCGTACATTTTTGCCTGATCTGTGCATCAATGTTATTTTTTTGCATTACAGGGGGCGCTACAGAGCTCCCTTGCCACGCCCATATTCCAGCCTTTGCATGAGCCTAGTGGCACGTGACTTTGACATCTGTGCCAAATTTCCTTTGTTTTCGAGCATGTTAAGGCACCCAAAGTGCACGCCAAAAGCTTAAATATGCCTGAAAATGAAAGTAAAGTTTGACGTGTTGCCATGGGAACAGCGTTCGAGATATCAAAAATCCCTTTCGCAGTTTATCATCTACAATGTCTCAGCATCGTGTTGACCGCTTTTGGTGTCAATCGCATGAAAATCCTAGGAGGAGTATTTAAAAGTTCACCATATGCAACTGTCAAGAAATCCACCTTTTGTGACTGCCACACTTCCTGGTGCCTGTTGGTGGCGCTATACCCGAGACTCAAAATAGGCACATCGATGCGATCGGAATCCTTGGCCGAACATACACACTGCGTTTCATCCCAATAAGACATTTTTTGCTTTAGATATTAGACACTTCCTGTTTCATTGAATTCGCCATAAATTTGTCGCCTCGTCATGGCAACACCGTTTGAGATATCAAATATAGGCGAATATTCAAAGGAACTTTGAAGTGCCACACCTCCTTTGTGCAGCAGGTGGCGCTATGATTGTATTTGATTGTTGTAACATTGATGTGTTGAGGCCAGGACCCTTGTCAAACGTATGATGTCTGTGACAGATCGGACATTGCATGCCTGAGTTACAACAGCTTTCTCATGGCGAAACATCACACTTTGCGAGGCCGCCACGGACACGCCCTTCAACGAAAAGTCAAGATCTTCGCAATTTATCATCGCAAAGGGCTTAAGATCAGTCTCACCTGATATGATAATGATTTGATTAAATCTCTGAGAACAGTGAATCACAGCGTAAAACAAGGCATTTCCTGCTACCTCTAGGTGGCGCTAGGACTGAAGCTGAATATTGGCATTGAAATGTGTTCAGGCCAAGACTCTTATCAAACGTGTGAAGTGTGGGGTAGATTGGACATTGTATGCCTTAGTTATAACAACGCTGAACTTTGTCAGGCCGCCACGGACACACCTTCCAACGAAAAGTCAAAAGCTCCGCAATTTAACATCGCAAAGGCCTTTAGATGAGATTGACCAAATATGATGACGATCTGACAAAATCTCTAGGAGGAGTTCGTTAAAGTACGAAGCCTGGAAATGACAAAATTTGCACAGAATTCACAGCAAAAATTCAAAATGGCTGACTTCCTGTGAGGTTTAGAGCTTCACTCCAAGATACTTTTTTGTAGGTCTTGGGGTGATATATGACCCTACCAAATTTCGTTTCTGTAGGATTTTCGTAGCGGCGGGGCTGTTCTCTTGAAATTTTGCAGGTGGCGCTATCGAGCCATTTCTGCACGCCCACTTCTGGCGCCTATGCCACATGTAAATTTTTGCCACTTCTGACGTGTGTGCAACGTTTTATGACTTTTTGAGCTTGTTTAGCCTGTCAAAATGCGATTCAATTAGCGATATTTTGCCAGGCTGCCACGGACACGCCCTTTAATGAAAAGTCAAGGTCGTTGCTTTTTATCATCACACAAGGTCTTGAGATTACACTGGTGAAATATGATGTTGATATGGTTAAATACCTAAGAGCAGTAAGTCACAGCGTCAAACATGGTATTTATAATAAATAATTAATAATAATTAGTTACATTTATATAGCGCTTTTCCAGTGCTCAAAGCGCTTTACATATGAATGGGGGAATCTCCTCAACCACCACCAATGTGCAGCATCCACCTGGATGATGCGACGGCAGCCATATTGCGCCAGAACGCCCACCACACACCAGCTTATTAGTGGAGAGGAGACCGAGTGATATAGCCAATTAGTATGAGGGATGATTAGTAGGCCAATTGGCAAGCTTGGCCAGGATGCCGGGGCACACCCCTACTCTTTTTCGAAGGACATCCTGGGATTTTTAATGACCACAGAGAGTCAGGACCTCGGTTTAACGTCTCATCTGAAGGACGGTGCTTTTTTTGACAGTATAGTGTCCCCGTCACTAAACTGGGGCATTAGGACCCACACAGACCACAGGGTGAGCACCCCCTGCTGGTCTTACTAACACCTCTACCAGCAGCAACCTGGTTTTCCCAGGTGGTCTCCCATCCAAGTACTAACCAGGCTCAGCCCTGCTTAGCTTCAGTGGGCAAGCTGTCTTGGGCTACAGGGTGATATGGCTGCTGGCTATTTCCTGCTGCCTCTAGGTGGCGCTATGAGTGTTACTGAATTATGCCATGTTGATGTGTTCAGGCCTGGACCCTTATCAAACGTGTGAAGTCAGGGGCGGATCGGACAATGTATGCCTGAATTACATCAGCTTCCTGTTTCATGGCGAAACATTACACTTTGCCAGGCCGCCACGGACACGCCCTCCAATGAAAAGTCAAAAGCTCCGCAATTTAGCATCGCAAAGGCCTTTAGATGATACTGACCAAATATGATGATGATCGGATTAAATCTCTAGGAGGAGTTCGTTAAAGTACGACGCTTGGAAATGTCAAAAAATGACAGAGAAAATTCAAAATGGCTGACTTCCTGTGGGGTTTAGAGCTTAGCCTTTTTTGTAGGTCTTGGAGTAATAGATGACCCTACCAAATTTCGTGTCTGTACGTTTTTCGTAGTAGGGGGCCTGTTCTCTTGAAATTTTGCAGGTGGCGCTATTGAGCCATTTCTACACGCCCACTTCTGACGCCTCTACTACATGTAAATTTTCGCCACTTCTGACGCGTGTGCAAATTTTCATGAGTTTTCGGGTATGTTTAGGCCCTCAAAAATGCGATCCATTTCAGAGAAGAAGAAGAAGAAGAAGAATTAAAACTGCAAGCAGTGATGGAAGGGCCCTCGCACACATGACACCACCACGTCGTGGCATAAGAATAAAAGGGAACAGTAGTAAATAGGCATTTAAGCATGTAAACATAGGTGAACTATTTAAAAGTGTAGTATAATGTGCCACATTTCCTGTTGCTAATTACAAATTACAGCGAGGTAGCATCGTGTAAGATAGCATGAGAGAGAGAGAGTGAGTGAGTGAGTGAGTGAGTGAGTGAGTGAGTGAGTGAGTGAGTGAGTACATGTAAATATTGGCACGTAGATGTGTTCAGTCCAGGACTCTTATTGATCATGTAAAATGTAGGGCAGATCTGACTTTGAATAATCAGTGTAAACATGTCACTTCCTGTTGCCAGCTGGTGGCGCTATAACCATTAGTGACTATTGACATGTAGATGTGTTCAGTCCAGGACTCTTATTAATCATGTGAAGTTTGGGACAGATCAGACATTGCATAATCATTGTAAACATGTCACTTCCTGTTGCCAGCTGGTGGCGCTATAACCATAAGTGAATATTGACATGTAGATGTGTTCAGGTCAGGACTCTTAGCAATCATTTGAAGTTTGGGAAAGATCGGACATTGCATAATCAGTGTAAACTTGTCACTTCCGGTTGCCAGCTGGTGGCGCTATAACCATTAGTGACTATTGACATGTAGATGTGTTCAGTCCAGGACTCTTATTAATCATGTGAAGTTTGGGACAGATCAGACATTGCATAATCATTGTAAACATGTCACTTCCTGTTGCCAGCTGGTGGCGCTATAACCATAAGTGACTATTGGCACGTAGATGTGTTCAGTCCAGGACTCTTATTGATCATGTAAAATGTAGGGCAGATCTGACTTTGAATAATCAGTGTAAACATGTCACTTCCTGTTGCCAGCTGGTGGCGCTATAACCATTAGTGACTATTGACATGTAGATGTGTTCAGTCCAGGACTCTTATTAATCATGTGAAGTTTGGGACAGATCAGACATTGCATAATCATTGTAAACATGTCACTTCCTGTTGCCAGCTGGTGGCGCTATAACCATAAGTGAATATTGACATGTAGAGGCTGTTTACACTTGGCATTAACATGCGTTTTCGTCGATCGGATCACAAGTGGACGACGTTAATGCCAGGTGTAAACGGTGTTCAAAACGTTTTGAGCTCGTCCACTTTCGACCACTTTCAACCACATCCAGAGGTAGTCGAAACCACTTTCGATCGGATCGCTTTGGAGTTGCGGAACGCATATGTGGTTGAATGCGTTCGAACACCCACACGCGACCGCCTTCTCTCCGCCCATTTATCTAATCTGAGGTATTAAACACAAGTTTTACGTCTTTTTTGACTTCTGGCGTAAACATACGATGAACAGCGCTATTTTTAGCCTTTCATTGATACAACTAAAGCGGCTGATCTCCGTAGTTTCGTTTTGAAAGCGTGTGAAAGTTGCGCGATCCTATTTCATCAATTGCGCTGAAAATTCAGAGAAAGCTCCAACATATAAACGTACAAAACACTATGCAGCATGTATACTTGCTAAACAAGCAGTGGACTCTGACATAATATTAGTTTGCGTCCATATAAACTCATAATTACTCCCGCTCGGGTTTGAATGACAGCAGAGAGACTCGCCCACCGTCTCACGGACCGTCCCCTCACAGTATTCAGGACAGATGCGGTCGAAAGTGGACAAAAGAGACGGATTTAAATACCAGGTGTAAACGTAATGTGTCTCTCTCGTCCACTTGTGATCCGATCGATGAAAACGCATGTTAATGCCAAGTGTAAACAGCCTCGTAGATGTGTTCAGGTCAGGACTCTTAACAATCATGTGAAGTTTGGGAAAGATCGGACATTGCATAATCAGTGTAAACATGTCACTTCCGGTTGCCAGCTGGTGGCGCTATAACCATTAGTGACTATTGACATGTAGATGTGTTCAGTCCAGGACTCTTATTAATCATGTGAAGTTTGGGACAGATCAGACATTGCATAATCATTGTAAACATGTCACTTCCTGTTGCCAGCTGGTGGCGCTATAACCATAAGTGACTATTGACATGTAGATGTGTTCAGGTCAGGACTCTTAGCAATCATGTGAAGTTTGGGACAGATCGGACACTGTATGCCTGAGTTCCAGTAACCTGTTTCATAGCGAAAACATCAAACTTTGGCTGGCCGAAACAGACACAAATTTTAATATAGAATCAAATCCTTCGCAATTTAGCATCACACAGGCCTTAAGATGAGACTCGCCAAATATGATAATGATCCGACGAAAACTGTAGGAGGAGTTAGTTAAAGTATGACGCCTGGAAATGACAAAAACTGAGCCAAAATCTGAGAAATAATTCAAAATAGCTGACTTCCTGTTTGGTTTAGGGCGTTGCTCCAAGATACTTTTTTGTAGGGCTTGTAATAATACATGAGCATACCGAAATTCGTACATGTAAGTTAAACACGGTCCAAGGGCTGCTTCATTCAATATTTGAAAGTGGCGCTAAAACATGTTCCTTCAGGTTGCCAGCTGGTGGCGCTATGGCTATAAATGAAAATTGTTATGTAGATGTGTTCAGGTCAGGACTCTTAGCAATCATGTGAAATTTGGGACAGATCGGACATTGTATGCATGAGTTCCAGCATCTTCCTGTTTCATTGGAAAACATCAAACTTTGTCGGGCCAGAACCGACACAAATTTTTACTTAGAGTCAAATCCTTCGCAATTTAGCATCACAAAGGCCTTAAGATGACACTCACCAAATATGAAGATGATCCGACAAAAACTCTAGGAGGAGTTAGTTAAAGTATGACGCCTGGAAATGACAAAAACTGCGCCCAAATCACAAAAATAACTCTGAATAGCTGTCTTCCTGTTTGGTTTACGGCTTCGCTCCAAGAGACTTTTTTGTAGGTCTTGTCATGCTACAGAAGCGTACCGAATTTCGTAATTGTACGTCAAACACAGTCCGAGGGCTGCTTCGTTGAAAATTTGTAGGTGGCGCTATAGAGCCATTTTCCCACGCCTAATTCTAAAGCCTACACCACATGTTAATTTTCATCACTCTTGACATCTGTGCAAAATTTCATGAGTTTTTGAGTATGTTTAGGCCCTCTAAAGTCCCGCTGAAGTCGGAGAAGAAAAAGAAAAATAAATATAGCTGCAAGCAGCAATGGCGGGCCCTCGCACGTTTTTTTACCGCTACACGATGCGTCCGAGAAAACGATGCACGGTGGGCAAGGGCCTCAAGTGGGTAAATATCAGTGGGCTATTTAATGTTGTTACTGAGCAACTTGGGGACTGTAGGTAAAAGAAACTCCACATTTTAGACAAACGGGGGCACTAGTGAGCCACTTAAGAGACACGCCTATGTCTGACCTGCTTGTGCACACTTAACAGCCAACAACTCTAATGTGTGTGCCACATTTAAAGTTCAACTAAGCACGCCAAGAGCCTTAAACATGCCTAAAATTAAAGTAAAGTTTGACGCGTTGCCATGGAAACAGAGTTCGAGATGTCAAAAATTCCTTCGCAATTTATCATCTACTATGCCTCAGAATCATGTTGACCACTTCTGGAGTCAATCGCATGAATATCCTAGAAGGAGTATTTAAAAGAACATCGGCGTCAACTGAAAGGCTTAAATATGCCTTTAAAATTAAAGTAAAGTTTGACACGTTGCCATGGGAACAGCGTTCAAGATATCAAAAATCCCTTTGCAATTTATCATCTACTATGTCTCGGCATTATGTTGACCACTTTTGGTGTCAATCGCATGAATAGTCTAGAAGGAGTATTTAAAAGAAC
The DNA here is from genome assembly GCF_030506205.2 of Paramisgurnus dabryanus. Classification (NCBI taxonomy): domain Eukaryota; kingdom Metazoa; phylum Chordata; class Actinopteri; order Cypriniformes; family Cobitidae; genus Paramisgurnus; species Paramisgurnus dabryanus. The sequence continues at coordinate 2,127,916 of NC_133337.1, forward strand.
ATCGGCGTCAACTGAAACGCTTAAATATGCCTTTAAAATGAAAGTAAAGTGTGACGCGTTGCCATGGGAACAGCGTTTGAGATATCAAAAATCTCTTCGCAATTTATCATCTACAATGTCTCAGCATTATGTTGACCACTTCTGGAGTCAATCACATTATTTCCTCAGGAGGAGTATTTAAAAGTTTACCGCATGCAGCTGTAAGGTTTAAATATGCCTTAAAAATGAAAGTAAAGTTTGACACGTTGCCATGGGAACAGCGTTCGAGATATCAAAAATCCCTTTGCAATTTATCATCTACAATGTCTCGCCATCATGTTGACCACTTCTCATGTAAATCGCATGAAAATCCTCGGAGGAGTATTTAAAAGAACATCGCATGGAACTGTCAAAAAAAAACACCTTTGTGACTGACACACTTCCTGGCGCCTGGTGGTGGCGCTATACCCGGGAGTCACAATAGGCACATCGATGCGATCGGAATCTTCAGACGAACAAACACCCCGCGTGTCATCACAATAAGACATTTTTTGCCTTAGATATTAGACACTTCCTGTTTCCCTGAATTCGCCATAAATTTGTCGCCTCGCCATGGCAGAACCGTTCAAGATATCAAAAATCCCTTCGCAATTTAGCAAGTCCAATGTCTCGACATCATGTTCACCACGTTTGGTGTCAATCCCATGAATCCTCTAGGAGGAGTATTTAAAAGTTCAACGCATGCATTTTTTAAACAATCCAAAATAGCTGACTTCCTGTTGGGCGGAGCTTAAATGTTAGAGGGCGAAAGTTGTTTGGGTCAATGAGATCTATATGCGTACCAACTCTCGTACATGTGCGTAAATTTTTGCCCGATCTGTGCCCTAATGTTTGTTTTTGCATTACAGGGGGCGCTACAGAGCCCCCTTGCCACGCCCGAGTTCTAGCCTTTGCCGGGTCCTAATGGCCGACGACTCTGACGTCTCTGCCAATTTCCAAGAGTTTTTGAGTATGTTAAGGCCCCCAAATTGCCCCAAAACGTAAAAAAATAAAAAATAAAAAAAAAATAATAATAAATATAGCTGCAAGCAGCAATGGCGGGCCCTCGCACGTTTTTTTACCGCTACACGATGCGTCCGAGAAAACGATGCACGGTGGGCAAGGGCATCAAGTGGGTAAACATCAGTGGGCTATTTAATGTTGTTACTGAGCCATTTGGGGACTGTAGGTAAAAGAAAAACCCCACATTTTAGACAAACGGGGGCGCTAGTGAGCCACTAAAGAGACACGCCTTTGTCTGACCTATTTGTCCACTCTGAACAGCCGACAACTCTGATGTGTGTGCCAACGTTTAGGTTAATCTAAGCACGCCAAGAATTCCTAAATATGCCTGAAATAAAAGTAAAGTCTGACGTGTTGCCATGGGAACAGCGTTTGAGATATCAAAAATCCCTTCGCAAATTATCATCTACAATGTCTCGGCATCATGTTGACCACTTCTGGTGTCAATCTCATGAATATTCTAGAAGGAGTATTTAAAAGAGCATCGGCGTCAACTTAAAGGCTTAAATAAGCCTTTAAAATGAAAGTAAAGTTTGACGCGTTGTCATGGGAACAGCGTTCGAGATATCAAAAATCCTTTCGCAATTTATCATCATCAATGTCTCAGCATCATGTTGAACACTTCTGGTGTCAATCTCATGAATATTCTAGAAGGAGTATTTAAAAGAACATTGGCGTCAACTGAAAGGCTTAAATATGCCTTTAAAATGAAAGTAAAATCTGACGCGTTGCCATGGGAACAGCGTTTGAGATATCAAAAATCCCTTCGCAATTTATCATCTACAATGTCTCAGCATTATGTTGACCACTTCTGGAGTCAATCACATTATTTCCTCAGGAGGAGTATTTAAAAGTTTACCGCATGCAGCTGTAAGGTTTAAATATGCCTTAAAAATGAAAGTAAAGTTTGATAGGTTGCCATGGGAACAGCGTTCGAGATATCAAAAATCCCTTCGCAATTTATCATCTACAATGTCTTGGCATCATGTTGACCACTTTTGGTGTCAATCGCATAAACATTCTAGGAGGAGTATTTAAAAGAACATCGCATGGAACTGTAAAAAAAATCCACCTTTGTGACTGACACACTTCCTGGCGCCTGGTGGTGGCGCTATACCCGAGACTCACAATAGGCACATCGTTGCGATCGGAATCTTCAGACGAACAAACACCCCGCTTGGCATCACAATAAGAATTTTTTTGCCTTAGATATTAGACACTTCCTGTTTCTCTGAATTCGCCACAACTTTGTCGACTCGCCACGGCAGCACCGTTCGAGATATCAAAAATCCCTTCGCAATTTAGCAAGTACAATGTCTCGACATCACGTTCACTACGTTTGGTGTCAATCCCATGAATCCTCTAGGAGGAGTATTTAAAAGTTCACCACATGCATTTTTGAAACAATACAAAATAGCCGACTTCCTGTTGGGCGGAGCTAAAATGTTTGAGTGCGAAAGTAGTTTGGGTCGATGAGATCTATATGCGTACCAACTCTCGTACATGTGCGTACATGTTTGCTCGATCTGTGCCCCAATGTTTGTTTTTGCATTACAGGGGGCGCTACAGAGCTCCCTTGCCACGCCCATATTCCAGCCTTTGCATGAGCCTAGTGGCACGTGACTTTGACATCTGTGCCAAATTTCCGTTGTTTTCGAGCATGTTAAGGCACCCAAAGTGCACGCCAAGAGCTTAAATATGCCTGAAAATGAAAGTAAAGTTTGACGTGTTGCCATGGGAACAGCGTTCGAGATATCAAAAATCCCTTCGCAATTTATCATCTACAATGTCTCAGCATCGTGTTGACAGCTTTTGATGTCAATCGCATGAAAATCCTAGGAGGAGTATTTAAAAGTTCACCATATGCAACGGTCAAGAAATCCACCTTTTGTGACTGCCACACTTCCTGGTGCCTGTTGGTGGCGCTATACCCGAGACTCAAAATAGGCACATCGATGCGATCGGAATCCTTGGCCGAACATACACACTGCGTTTCATCCCAATAAGACATTTTTTGCTTTAGATATTAGACACTTCCTGTTTCATTGAATTCGCCATAAATTTGTCGCCTCGTCATGGCAACACCGTTTGAGATATCAAAAATCCCTTCGCAATTTAGCAAGTCCAATGTCTCAACATCATGTTCACCACGTTTGGTGTCAATCGTATGAATTCCCTAGGAGAAGTATTTAAAAGTTCATGACTGACACACTACCTGGCGCCTGGTGGTGGCGCTATACCCGGGAGTCACAATATGCACATCGATGCGATCGGAATCTTCAGACGAACAAACACCCCGCATGGCATCACAATAAGACATTTTTTACCTTAGATATTAAACACTTCCTGTTTCTCTGATTTCGCCAAAACTTTGTCGCCTCGCCATGGCAGAACCGTTCGAGATATCAAAAATCCCTTCGCAATTTAGCAAGTACAATGTCTCGACATCATGATCACCACATTTGGTGTCATTCGCATGAATCCCCTAGGAGGAGTATTTAAAAGTTCACCGCATGCATTTTTTAAACAATCCAAAATAGCCGACTTCCTGTTGGGCGGAGCTTAAATGTTAGAGGGTGAAAGTTGTTCGGGACGATGAGATCTATATGCGTACCAACTCCCGTACATGTGGGTACATGTTTGTCCGATCTGTACACCAATGTTTTTTTTTGCATTACAGGGGGCGCTACAGAGCCCCTTTGCCACGCCCGTGTTCCAGCCTTTGCCCGTTCGCAATGACAGACGACTCTGACGTCTGTGCCAAATTTCATGAGTTTTCGGGTATGTTTAGGCCCTCAAAAATGCGATCCATTTCGTAGAAGAAGAAGAAGAAGAAGAAGAAGAAGAAGAAGAAGAATAATAAACGGAGCAAAAACAATAGGGTCCTCAAACCCTGGTGTGCTCGGGCCCTAATAATCCGAGCAAAAACAATAGGGCTTCGCACCTACGGTGCAGGCCATTCTGGCCTGCTCCTCGGTGCTCGGGCCCTAATAAAAAGAATTAAAATTGCAAGCAGTGATGGAAGGGCCCTCGCACGCATGTGCACCGCCACTCTATGGCCTTAGTAAAGCAATGAACCAGGGGGATTGAAATTTCAGTGGGTAAATGTAGGCGGATATTCAAAGGAACTTTGAAGTGCCACACCTCCTTTGTGCAGCAGATGGCGCTATGATTGTGATTGATTGTTGTAACATTGATGTGTTGAGGCCAGGACCCTTGTCAAACGTATGATGTCTGTGACAGGTCGGACATTGCATGCCTGAGTTACAACAGCTTTCTAATGGCGAAACATCACTTTTTGCGAGGCCGCCACGGACACGCCCTTCAACGAAAAGTCAAGATCTTCGCAATTTATCATCGCAAAGGGCTTAAGATCAGTCTCACCTGATATGATAATGATTTGATTAAATCTCTGAGAACAGTGAATCACAGCGTAAAACAAGGCATTTCCTGCTACCTCTAGGTGGCGCTAGGACTGAAGCTGAATATTGGCATTAAAATGTGTTCAAGCCAAGACTCTTATCAAACGTGTTAAGTGTGGGGCAGATTGGACATTGTATGCCTTAGTTATAACAACTTCCTGTTTCACGGCGAAAACGCTGAACTTTGTCAGGCCGCCACGGACACACCTTCCAACGAAAAGTCAAAAGCTCCGCAATTTAACATCGCAAAGGCCTTTAGATGTAATTGACCAAATATGATGACGATCTGACAAAATCTCTAGGAGGAGTTCGTTAAAGTACGAAGCCTGGAAATGACAAAATTTGCACAGAAATCACAGCAAAAATTAAAAATGGCTGACTTCCTGTGAGGTTTAGAGCTTCGCTCCAAGAGACTTTTTTGTAGGTCTTGGGGTGATATATGACCCTACCAAATTTCGTTTCTGTAGGATTTTCGTAGCGGCGGGGCTATTCTCTTGAAATTTTGCAGGTGGCGCTATCGAGCCATTTCTGCACGCCCACTTCTGGCGCCTACGCCACATGTAAACTTTGCCACTTCTGACGTGTGTGCAACGTTTTATGACTTTTTGAGGTTGTTTAGCCTGTCAAAATGCGATTCAATTAGCGATACTTTGCCAGGCCGCCACGGACACGCCCTTTAATGAAAAGTCAAGGTCGTTGCTTTTTATCATCACACAAGGTCTTAAGATTACACTGGTGAAATATGATGTTGATATGCTTAAATACCTAGGAGCAGTAAGTCACAGCGTCAAACATGGTATTTCCTGCTGCCTCTAGGTGGCGCTATGACTGTTACTGAATTATGCCATGTTGATGCGTTCAGGCCTGGACCCTTATCAAACGTGTGAAGTCAGGGGCAGATCGGACAATGTATGCCTGAATTACATCAGCTTCCTGTTTCATGGCGAAACATTACACTTTGCCAGGCCGCCACGGACACGCCCTCCAATGAAAAGTCAAAAGCTCCGCAATTTAGCATCGCAAAGGCCTTTAGATGATACTGACCAAATATGATGATGATCGGATTAAATCTCTAGGAGGAGTTCGTTAAAGTACGACGCTTGGAAATGTCAAAAAATGACAGAGAAAATTCAAAATGGCTGACTTCCTGTGGGGTTTAGAGCTTAGCTCCAAGAGACTTTTTTGTAGGTCTTGGAGTAATAGATGATCCTACCAAATTTCGTATCTGTACGTTTTTCGTAGTGGGGGGGCTGTTCTCTTGAAATTTTGCAGGTGGCGCTATCGAGCCATTTTTACACGCCCACTTCTGACGCCTATACTACATGTAAATTTTCGCCACTTCTGACGCGTGTGCAAATTTTCATGAGTTTTCGGGTATGTTTAGGCCCTCAAAAATGCGATCCATTTCGGAGAAGAAGAAGAAGAAGAATAATAATAAATATAGCTGCAAGCAGCAATGGCGGGCCCTCGCACGTTTTTTTACCGCTACACGGTGCGTCCGAGAAAACGATGCACGGTGGGCAAGGGCATCAAGTGGGTAAATATCAGTGGACTATTTAATGTTGTTACTGAGCCATTTGGGGACTGTAGTTAAAAGAAACCCCACATTTTAGACAAACAGGGGCACTAGTGAGCCACTTAAGAGACACGCCTATGTCTGACCTTTTTGTGCACACTTAACAGCAGACAACTTTGATGTGTGTGCCAACTTTGTGTGCACGTCAAGAGCCTTAAATATGCCAGAAATAAATGTAAAGTTTGGGGCGTTGCCATGGGAACAGCGTTCGAGATATCAAAAATCCCTTCGCAATTTATCATCTACAATGTCTCGGCATCATGTTGACCACTTCTCGTCTCAATCGCATGAAAATCCTAGAAGGAGTATTTAAAAGAACATCAGCGTCAACTTAAAGGGTTAAATAAGCCTTTAAAATGAAAGTAAAGTTTGACGCATTGCCATGGGACCAGCGTTTGAAATATCAAGAATCCCTTCGCAATTTATCATCTACAATATCTCGGCTTCATGTTGACCACTTTTGGTGTCAATTGCATGATTATTCTAGAAGGAGTATATAAAAGTTCACTGCATGCAACTGTAAGGCTTAAATATGCCTTTAAAATGAAAGTAAAGTTTGACACGTTGCCATGGGAATAGCGTTCGAGATATCAAAAATCCCTTCGCAATTTATCATCTACAATGTCTCGCCATCATGTTGACCACTTCTGGTGTTAATCGCATGAATATCCTAGAAGGAGTATTTAAAGGAACATCGGCGTCAACTAAAAGGCTTAAATATGCCTTTAAAATGAAAGTAAAGTTTGACGCGTTGCCATGGGAACAGCGTTTGAGATATCAAAAATCCCTTTGCAATTTATCATCTACAATGTCTCGGCATCATGTTGACCACTTTTGGTGTCAATTGCATGAATATTCTAGAAGGAGTATTTAAAGGAACATCGGCGTCAACTGAAAGGCTTAAATATGCCTTTAAAATGAAAGTAAATTTTGACGCGTTGCCATGGGAACAGCGTTTGAGATATCAAAAATCCCTTCGCAATTTATCATCTACAATCTCTCGGCTTCATGTTCACCACTTTTGGTGTCAATTGCATGATTTTTCTAGAAGGAGTATTTAAAAGAACATAGCATGGAATTGTCAAAAAAAATCCAGCTTTGTGACTGACACACTTCCTGGCGCCTGGTGGTGGCGCTATACCCGGGAGTCACAATAGGCACATTGATGCGATCGGAATCTTCAGACGAACAAACACCCCGCATGGCATCACAATAAGATAATTTTTGCCTTAGATATTAGACACTTCCTGTTTCTCTGAATTCGCCATAAATTCGTCACCTCGCCATGGCAGAACCATTCGAGATATCAAAAATCCCTTCGCAATTTAGCAAGAACAATGTCTCGGCATCATGATCACCACGTTTGGTGTCAATCCCATGAATCCACTAGGAGGAGTATTTAAAAGTTCAACGCATGCATTTTTTAAACAATCCAAAATAGCCGACTTCCTGTTGGGCGGAGCTTAAATGTTAGAGTGCGAAAGTTGTTCGGGTCGATGAGATCTATATGCGTACCAACTCTCGTACATGTGCGCACATTTTTGCCCGATCTGTGCATCAATGTTTTTTTTGCATTACAGGGGGCGCTATAGAGCCCCCGTGCCACGCCCGTGTTCCAGCCTTTGGATTTCTGCGATGACGAGCGACTCTGACGTCTGTGCCAATTTTCAAGAGTTTTCGAGTATGTTAAGGCTCCCAAAAAGTCCAAAAGTGTTAAAAAATAAAAAAAAAAAAAAAAATAATAATAAAAATAATAATCCGAGCAAAAACAATAGGGCTTCGCACCTACGGTGCAGGCCATTCTGGCCTGCTCCTCGGTGCTCGGGCCCTAAATATAGCTGCAAGCAGCAATGGCGGGCCCTCGCACGTTTTTTTACCGCTACACGATGCGTCCGAGAAAACGATGCCCGGTGGGCAAGGGCATCAAGTGGGTAAACATCAGTGGGCTATTTAATGTTGTTACTGAGCCATTTGGGGACTGTAGGTAAAAGAAAAACCCCACATTTTAGACAAATGGGGGCGCTAGTGAGCCACTAAAGAGACACGCCTTTGCCTGACCTATTTGTCCACTCTGAACAGCCGACAACTCTGATGTGTGTGCCAACGTTTAGGTTAATCTAAGCACGCCAAGAGTCCTAAATATGCCTGAAATAAAAGTAAAGTTTGTGGCGTTGCCATGGGAACAGCGTTCAAGATATCAAAAATCCGTTCACAATTTATCATCTACAATGTCTCGGCATCATGTTGACCACTTTTGGTGTCAATTGCATGATTATTCTAGAAGGAGTATTTAAAAGAAAATCGGCGTCAACTTAAAGGCTTAAATAAGCCTTTAAAATGAAAGTAAAGTTTGACGCGTTGCCATGGGAACAGCGTTTGAGATATCAAAAATCCCTTCACAATTTATCATCTACAATGTCTCGGCATCATGTTGACCACTTCTGGTGTCAATCGCATGAATATTCTAGAAGGAGTATTTAAAAGAACATCGGCGTGAACTTAAAGGCTTAAATAAGCCTTTAAAATGAAAGTAAAGTTTGACGCGTTGCCATGGGAACAGCGTTCGAGATAGCAAAAATCCCTTCACAATTTATCATCTACAATGTCTTGGCATCATGTTGACCACTTCTGGTGTCAATCTCATGAATATTCTTGAAGGAGTATTTAAAAGAACATCGGCGTCAACTTAAAGGCTTAAATAAGCCTTTAAAATGAAAGTAAAGTTTGACGCGTTGCCATGGGAACAGTAGCCTGGGTGCCAGCCGATCTTAGCCCCGCCCACAACATTTTGAGGAACGGGAAGATCGGTCTGGAGTTTCACCGTTGAGTTGCTACTATGCTCGACCCAAAGCTGGTCGACCAATCAAATTGTCAGGGCGGGCTTTATATGATGATGGACAGATGATCAGTAACGTAAATCAACCACGTCACCAAAGAGCGCGTGTGTTGAATCTGTTGTTTACAACGAAATGGCTGCCGCGGTAGAAATCAGATGTGTGGACTCTGACATTGAGTCTGTTCTAAAAGATATCGACAGAGCATTGATTTTAAAAGAGGAACAGAGAAACGCGAGCAAGGCATTTGTTGATGTTTTTGCCGTCCTACGGGATTCGACAAAAGTTGTCGCACTTATGAAAGATCAAGTTAAAGAAGCAACTGAAATGGGTATCACGGCGATGCAACTCGGTGTGCACGACGAGATGGATATAACAAGCAAACGTAATGGGTATCGTCGTGGATGAAGTTCAACTAATGTACAAATGGTAAGAGATAGTCTTACTGTATTACTTAATGTGATATAAATGAAATGTTGTAAACATAGTAGGTGTTGATGTACGTTCGCAAACTCAGACTTGTAGTGTGTGTCGTAGCGAAATAACTAGCAGTTCGGTCAAGCTGCAAATACGTCATTTCAACATACGTCTCACACCCCGTTGCTCTGATTGGTCGTAGGTCTATCCAATTGAGTGCAGAGGCATTTTTCGGTTGAGACACGCCTCATAATTATAGCTCAATGGAGCGGTATCAGACTCAAATTCTGACTAGAATTGAGTATGACAACGTCAGGCTATGGGAACAGCGTTTGAGATATCAAAAATCCCTTCGCAATTTATCATCTACTATGTCTCCGCATCATGTTGACCACTTCTGGTGTCAATCGCATGAATATTCTAGAAGGAGTATTTAAAAGAACATCGGCGTGAATTTAAAGGCTTAAATAAGCCTTTAAAATGAAAGTAAAGTTTGACGCGTTGCCATGTGAACAGCGTTTGAGATATCAAAAATCCCTTCACAATTTATCATCTACAATGTCTCAGCATTATGTTGACCACTTCTGGAGTCAATCACATTATTTCCCCAGGAGGAGTATTTAAAAGTTTACCACATGCAGCTGTAAGGTTTAAATATGCCTTAAAAATGAAAGTAAAGTTTGACAGGTTGCCATGGGAACAGCGTTCGAGATATCAAAAATCCCTTCGCAATTTATCATCTACAATGTCTTGGCATCATGTTGACCACTTTTGGTGTCAATCGCATAAACATTGTAGGAGGAGTATTTAAAAGAACATCGCATGGAACTGTCAAAAAAATCCACCTTTGTGACTGACACACTTCCTGGCGCCTGGTGGTGGCGCTATACCCGGGAGTCACAATAGGCACATCGATGCGATCGGAATCTTCAGACGAACAAACACACCGCGTGTCATCACAATAAGACATTTTTTGCCTTTGATATTAGACACTTCCTGTTTCTCTGATGTCGCCATAAATTTGTCGCCTCGCCATGGCAACACCGTTCGAGATATCAAAAATCCCTTCGCAATTTAGCAAGTCCAATGTCTCGACATCATGTTCACCACGTTTGGTGTCAATCGCATGCATCCTCTAGGAGGAGTATTTAAAAGTTCAACGCTTGCATTTTTTAAACAATCCAAAATAGCCGACTTCCTGTTGGGCGGAGCTTAAATGTTAGAGGGCGAAAGTTGTTCGGGTCGATGAGATCTATATGCGTACCAACTCTCGTACATGTGCGTACATGTTTGCCCGATCTGCGCAACAGTGTTTGTTTTTGCATTACAGGGGGCGCTACAGAGCCCCCGTGCCACGCCCGTGTTCCAGCCTTTGCCAGGTCGCAATGACGGACGACTTTGACGTGTGTGCCAAATTGCAAGAGTTTTCGAGTATGTTTAGGCACCCAAAAGGGCCAAAAGTGTTAAAAAAAAAAAAAAAAATAAATAAAAAAAAAAAATAATAATAATAATCCGAGCAAAAACAATAGGGCTTCGCACCATTCGGTGCAGGCCATTCTGGCCTGCTCCTCGGTGCTCGGGCCCTAATAAACGGAGCAAAAACAATAGGGTCCTCACACCCTGGTGTGCTCGGGCCCTAATTAAAACTGCAAGCAGTGATGGAAGGGCCCTCGCACGCATGTGCACCGCCACTCTATGGCCTTAGTAAAGCAATGAACCAGGGGGATTGAAATTTCAGTGGGTAAATATAAGCGGATATTCAAAGGAACTTTGAAGTGCCACACCTCCTTTGTGCAGCAGGTGGCGCTATGATTGTATTTGATTTTTGTAACATTGATGTGTTGAGGCCAGGACCCTTGTCAAACGTATGATGTCTGTGACAGGTCGGACATTGCATGCCTGAGTTACAACAGCTTTCTCATGGAGAAACATCACTTTTTGCAAGGCCGCCACGGACACGCCCTTCAACGAAAAGTCAAGATCTTCACAATTTATCATCGCAAAGGGCTTAAGATCAGTCTCACCTGATATGATAATGATTTGATTAAATCTCTGAGAACAGTGAATCACAGCGTAAAACAAGGCATTTACTGCTACCTCTAGGTGGCGCTAGGACTGAAGCTGAATATTGGCATTGAAATGTGTTCAGGCCAAGACTCTTATCAAACATGTGAAGTGTGGGGTAGATTGGACATTGTATGCCTTAGTTATAACAACTTCCGGTTTCATGGCGAAAACGCTGAACTTTGTCAGGCCGCCACGGACACACCTTCCAACGAAAAGTCAAAAGCTCCGCAATTTAACATCGCAAAGGCCTTTAGATGAGATTGACCAAATATGATGACGATCTGACAAAATCTCTAGGAGGAGTTCGTTAAAGTACGAAGCCTGGAAATGACAAAATTTGCACAGAAATCACAGCAAAAATTAAAAATGGCTGATTTCCTGTGAGGTTTAGAGCTTCGCTCCAAGAGACTTTTTTGTAGGTCTTGGGGTGATATATGACCCTACCAAATTTCGTTTCTGTAGGATTTTCGTAGCGGCGGGGCTGTTCTCTTGAAATTTTGCAGGTGGCGCTATCGAGCCATTTCTCCACGCCCACTTCTGGCGCCTATGCCACATGTAAATTTTGCCACTTCTGACGTGTGTGCAACGTTTTATGACTTTTTGAGCTTGTTTAGCCTGTCAAAATGCGATTCATTTAGCGATACTTTGCCAGGCCGCCACGGACACGCCCTTTAATGAAAAGTCAAGGTCGTTGCTTTTTATCATCACACAAGGTCTTGAGATTACACTGGTGAAATATGATGTTGATATGGTTAAATACCTAAGAGCAGTAAGTCACAGCGTCAAACATGGTATTTCCTGCTGCCTCTAGGTGGCGCTATGAGTGTTACTGAATTATGCCATGTTGATGTGTTCAGGCCTGGACCCTTATCAAACGTGTGAAGTCAGGGGCAGATCGGACAATGTATGCCTGAATTACATCAGCTTCCTGTTTCATGGCGAAACATTACACTTTGCCAGGCCGCCACGGACACGCCCTCCAATGAAAAGTCAAAAGCTCCGCAATTTAGCATCGCAAAGGCCTTTAGATGATACTGACCAAATATGATGATGATCGGATTAAATCTCTAGGAGGAGTTCGTTAAAGTACGACGCTTGGAAATGTCAAAAAATGACAGAGAAAATTCAAAATGGCTGACTTCCTGTGGGGTTTACAGCTTAGCTCCAAGAGACTTTTTTGTAGGTCTTGGAGTAATAGATGATCCTACCAAATTTTGTATCTGTAAGTTTTTCGTAGTGGGGGGGCTGTTCTCTTGAAATTTTGCAGGTGGCGCTATCGAGCCATTTTTACACGCCCACTTCTGACGCCTATACTACATGTAAATTTTCGCCACTTCTGACGCGTGTGCAAATTTTCATGAGTTTTCGGGTATGTTTAGGCCCTCAAAAATGCGATCCATTTCGGAGAAGAAGAAGAAGAAGAAGAAGAAGAATAATAATAAACGGAGCAAAAACGATAGGGTCCTCACACCCTGGTGTGCTCGGGCCCTAATAATAATAATAAACGGAGCAAAAACAATAGGGTCCTCACACCCTGGTGTGCTCGGGCCCTAATAATAAACGGAGCAAAAACAATAGGGTCCTCACACCCTGGTGTGCTCGGGCCCTAATAAATCCGAGCAAAAACAATAGGGCTTCGCACCTACGGTGCAGGCCATTCTGGCCTGCTCCTCGGTGCTCGGGCCCTAATAATCCGAGCAAAAACAATAGGGCTTCGCACCATTCGGTGCAGGCCATTCTGGCCTGCTCCTCGGTGCTCGGGCCCTAAATATAGCTTCAAGCAGCAATGGCGGGCCCTCGCACGTTTTTTTACCGCTACACGGTGCGTCCGAGAAAACGATGCACGGTGGGCAAGGGCATCAAGTGGGTAATATCATTGGGCTATTTAATGTTGTTACTGACCCATTTGGGGACTGTAGGTAAAAGAAACCCCACATGTTAGACAAACGGAGGCGCTAGTGAGCCACTCCTCGGTGCTCGGGCCCTAATAATAAATCCGAGCAAAAACAACAGGGCTTCGCACCTTTCGGTGCAGGCCATTCTGGCCTGCTCCTCGGTGCTCGGGCCCTAATAAAATCTAACAAAACCAATAGGGCTTCGCACCTTTCGGTGCAGGCCATTCTGGCCTGCTCCTCGGTGCTCGAGCCCTAATAAATCCGAGCAAAAACAATAGGGCTTCGCACCATTCGGTGCAGGCCATTCTGGCCTGCTCCTCGGTGCTCGGGCCCTAATAATAATCCGACCAAAAACAATAGGGCTTCGCACCTACGGTGCAGGCCATTCTGGCCTGCTCCTCGGTGCTCGGGCCCTAATAATCCGGGCAAAAACAATAGGGCTTCGCACCATTCGGTGCAGGCCATTCTGGCCTGCTCCTCGGTGCTCGGGGCCTAATAATAAATCCGAGCAAAAACAATAGGGCTTCGCACCTACGGTGCAGGCCATTCTGGCCTGCTCCTCGGTGCTCGGGCCCTAATAAATCCGAGCAAAAACAATAGGGCTTCGCACCTTTCGGTGCAGGCCATTCTGGCCTGCTCCTCGGTGCTCGGGCCCTAATAATAAATCCGAGCAAAAACAATAGGGCTTCGCACCTACGGTGCAGGCCATTCTGGCCTACTCCTCGGTGCTCGGGCCCTAAATATAGCTGCAAGCAGCAATGGCGGGCCCTCGCACGTTTTTTTACCGCTACACGGTGCGTCCGAGAAAACGATGCACGGTGGGCAAGGGCATCAAGTGGGTAAATATCAGCGGGCTATTTAATGTTGTTACTGAGCCATTTGGGGTCTGTAGGTAAAAGAAACCCCACATTTTAGACAAACGGGGGCGCTAGTGAGCCACTTAAGAGACACGCCTATGTCTGACCTTTCTGTGCACACTTAACAGCCGACAACTCTGATGTTTGTGCCGACTTTTAGGTTAATCTAAGCACGCCAAGAGTCCTAAATATGCCTGAAATAAAAGAAAAGTTTGGCGCGTTGCCATGGGAACAGCGTTCGAGATATCAAAAATCCCTTCGCAATTTATCATCTACAATGTCTCGGCATCATGTTGACCACTTTTGGTGTCAATCGCATGAATATTCTAGAAGGAGTATTTAAAAGAACATCAGCGTCAACTTAAAGGCTTTAATAAGCCTTTAAAATGAAAGTAAAGTTTGACGCGTTGCCATGGGAACAGCGTTTGAGATATCCAAAATTCCTTCGCAATTTAGCGTCTACAATGTCTCAGCATCATGTGGACATCATGTAATGCAAAAAAAAAACATTGATGCACAGATCGGGCAAAAATTTACGCACATGTACGAGAGTTGGTACGCTTATAGATCCCATCGACCCGAACAACTTTCGCCCTCTAACATTTAAGCTCCGCCCAACAGGAAGTCGGCTATTTTGGATTGTTTAAAAAATGCATGCGTTGAACTTTTATATACTCTTCCCAGGGTATTCATGCGATTGACACCAAACGTGGTGAACATGATGTCGAGACATTGGACTTGCTAAATTGCGAAGGGATTTTTGATATCTCGAACGGTTCTGCCATGGCGAGGCGACAAAGTTGTGGCGAAATCAGAGAAACAGGAAGTGTCTAATATCTAGGGCAAAAAATGTCTAATTGTGATGACACACGGGGTGTTTGTTCATCTGAAGATTCTGATCGCATCGATGTGCCTATTGTGACTCCCGGGTATAGCGCCACCACCAGGCGCCAGGAAGTGTGTCAGTCACAAAGCTGGATTTTTTTGACAGTTCCATGCAATGTTCTTTTAAATACTCCTTCTAGGATTTTTATGAGATTGACAACAGAAGTGGTCAACATGATGCCGAGACATTGTAGATGATAAATTGTGAAGGGATTTTTGATATCTCGAACGCTGTTCCCATGGCAACGTGTCAAACTTTACTTTCATTTTAAAGGCATATTTAAGCCTTACAGTTGCATGCAGTGAACGTTTATATACTCCTTCTAGAATAATCATGCAATTGACACCAAAAGTGGTCAACATGAAGCCGAGATATTGTAGATGATAAATTGCAAAGGGATTTTTGATATCTCGAACGCTGTTCCCATGGCAACACGTCAAACTTTACTTTCATTTTTAAGGCATATTTAAACCTTACAGCTGCATTGGGTAAACTTTTAAATACTCCTCATGAGTAAATAATGTGATTGACTCCAGAAGTGGTCAACATAATGCTGAGACATTGTAGATGATAAATTGCGAAGGGATTTTTGATATCTCAAACGCTGTTCCCATGGCAACGCATCAGACTTTACTTTCATTTTAAAGGCATATTTAAGCCTTTCAGTTGACCCCGATGTTCTTTTAAATACTCCTTCTAGAATATTCATGCAATTGACACCAAAAGTGGTCAACATAATGCTGAGACATAGTAGTTGATAAATTGCGAAGGGATTTTTGACATCTCGAACACTGTTCCCATGGCAACGCGTCAAACTTTACTTTAATTTTAGGCATGTTTAAGGCTCTTGGCGTGCTTAGATTAACATTAAGGTTGGCACACACATCAGAGTTGTCGGCTGTTAAGTGTGCACAAACAGGTCAGACATAGGCGTGCCTCTTAAGTGGCTCACTAGTGCCCCCGTTTGTCTAAAATGTGGAGTTTCTTTTACCTACAGTCCCCAAATTGCTCAGTAACAACATTAAATAGCCCACTGATATTTACCCACTTGATGCCCTTGCCCACCGTGCATCGTTTTCTCGGACGCACCGTGTAGCGGTAAAAAAACATGCGAGGGCCCGCCATTGCTGCTTGCAGCTATATTTATTAGGGCCCGAGCACCGAGGAGCAGGCCAGAATGGCCTGCACCGTAGGTGCGAAGCCCTATTGTTTTTGCTCGGATTATTAGGGCCCGAGCACCGAGGAGCAGGCCAGAATGGCCTGCACCGAAAGGTGCGAAGCCCTATTGTTTTTGCTCGAATTTATTAGGGCCCGAGCACACCAGGGTGTGAGGACCCTATTGTTTTTGCTCCGTTTATTATTATTATTATTATTATTCTTATTCTTCTTCTCCGAAATGGATCGCATTTTTGAGGGGCTAAACATACTCGAAAACTCATGAAAATTTGCACACGCGTCCGAAGTGGCGAAAATTTACATGTAGTATAGGCGTCAGAAGTGGGCGTCTAAAAATGGCTCGATAGCGCCACCTGCAAAATTTCAAGAGAACAGCCCCCCCACTACGAAAAACATACAGATACGAAATTTGGTAGGGTCATATATCACCCCAAGACCTACAAAAAAGTCTCTTGGAGCGAAGCTCTAAACCTCACAGGAAGTCAGCCATTTTTAATTTTTGCTGTGATTTCTGTGCAAATTTTGTCATTTCCAGGCTTCGTACTTTAACGAACTCCTCCTAGAGATTTTGTCAGATCGTCATCATATTTGGTCAATCTCATCTAAAGGCCTTTGCGATGTTAAATTGCGGAGCTTTTGACTTTTCGTTGGAAGGTGTGTCCGTGGCGGCCTGACAAAGTTCAGCGTTTTCGCCGTGAAACAGGAAGTTGTTATAACTAAGGCATACAATGTCCAATCTGCCCCACACTTGACATGTTTGATAAGAGTCTTGGCCTGAACACATTTTAATGCCAATATTCAGCTTCAGTCCTAGCGCCACCTAGAGGTAGCAGGAAATGCCTTGTTTTACGCTGTGATTCACTGTTCTCAGAGATTTAATCAAATCATTATCATATCAGGTGAGACTGATCTTAAGCCCTTTGCGATGATAAATTGCGAAGATCTTGACTTTTCGTTGAAGGGCGTGTCCGTGGCGGCCTCGCAAAAAGTGATGTTTCGCCATTAGAAAGCTGTTGTAACTCAGGCATGCAATGTCCGACCTGTCACAGACATCATACGTTTGACAAGGGTCCTGGCCTCAACACATCAATGTTACAACAATCAATCACAATCATAGCGCCATCTGCTGCACAAAGGAGGCGTGGCACTTCAAAGTTCCTTTGAATATCCGCCTATATTTACCCACTGAAATTTCAATCCCCCTGGTTCATTGCTTTACTAAGGCCATAGAGTGGCGGTGCACATGCGTGCGAGGGCCCTTCCATCACTGCTTGCCGTTTTAATTAGGGCCCGAGCACCGAGGAGCAGGCCAGAATGGCCTGCACCGAAAGGTGCGAAGCCCTATTGTTTTTGCTCGAATTTATTAGGGCCCGAGCACCGAGGAGCAGGCCAGAATGGCCTGCACCGTAGGTGCGAAGCCCTATTGTTTTTGCTCGGATTTATTAGGGCTCGAGCACCGAGGAGCAGGCCAGAATGGCCTGCACCGAAAGGTGCGAAGCCCTATTGGTTTTGTTAGAATGTATTTTTTTTTTTTGTTTGTTTGTTTTTTGTTTTTTTTTTTAACACTTTTGGAGTTTTTGGGTGCCTTAACATACTCGAAAACTCTTGAAAATTGGCACAGACGTCAGAGTCGTCCGTCATCGCAGAAATCCAAAGGCTGGAACACGGGCGTGGCACGGGGGCTCTGTAGCGCCCCCTGTAATGCAAAAAAAAACATTGATCCACAGATCGGGCAAAAATTTACGCACATGTACAAGAATTGGTACGCTTATAGATCTCATCGACCCGAACAACTTTCGCCCTCTAACATTTAAGCTCCGCCCAACAGGAAGTCGGCTATTTTGGATTGTTTAAAAAATGCATGCGGTGAACTTTTATATACTCCTCCCAGGGGATTCATGGGATTGACACCAAACGTGGTGAACATGATGTCGAGACATTGGACTTGTTAAATTGCGAAGGGATTTTTGATATCTCGAACGGTTCTGCCATGGCGAGGCGACAAATTTATGGCAACATCAGAGAAACAGGAAGTGTCTAATATCAAAGGCAAAAAATGTCTTATTGTGATGACACGCAGTGTGTTTGTTCGTCTGAAGATTCCGATCGCATCGATGTGCCTATTGTGACTACCGGGTATAGCGCCACCACCAGGCGCCAGGAAGTGTGTCAGTCATAAACTTTTAAATACTTCTCCTAGGGAATTCATACGATTGACACCAATCGTGGTGAACATGATGCTGAGACATTGGACTTGCTAAATTGCGAAGGGATTTTTGATATCTCGAACGGTGTTGCCATGGCGAGGCGACAAATTTATGGCGAATTCAGAGAAACAGGAAGTGTCTAATATCTAAAGCAAAAAATGTCTTATTGGGATGAAACGCATTGTGTATGTTCGGCCAAGGATTCCGATCGCATCGATGTGCCTATTGTGAGTCTCTGGTATAGCGCCCCCAACAGGCACCTGGAAGTGTGGCAGTCACAAAAGGTGAATTTCTTGACAGTTCCATGCAGTGTTCTTTTAAATACTCCTCCTAGGATGTTCATGCGATTGACACCAAAAGTGGTCAACATGATGCTGAGGCATTGTAGATGATAAATTGCGAAGGGATTTTTGATATCTCGAATGCTGCTCCCATGGCAACACGTCAAACTTTACTTTCATTCTGAGGCATATTTAAGCACTTGGCATGCACTTTGGGTGCCTTAACATGCTCGAAAACACCTGGAATTTGGCACAGACCTCAAAGTCGTCGGCCATTAGGACCGGGCAAACGCTGGAACACGGGCGTGGCAGTAGGGCTCTGTAGTGCCCCCTGTAATGCAAACAAAATATTGGTGCACAAATCGGGCAAACATGTACACACATGTACGAGAGTTGGTACGTATATAGATCCTATCGACCCGAACAACTTTCACAATCAAACCTATTAGCTCCGCCCAACAGGAAGTCGGCCATTTTGGATGGTTTCAAAAATGCATACCATGAACTTTTGAATACTCCTTCTAGAGGATTCATGGGATTGACACCAAACGTGGTGATCATGATGCCGAGACATTGTACTTGCTAAATTGCGAAGGGATTTTTGATATCTCGAACGGTTCTGCCATGGTGAGGCGACAAATTCATGGCGAAATCAGAGAAACAGGAAGTGTCTAATATCTAGGGCAAAAAATTTTTTATTGTAATGACACGCGGGGTGTTTGTTCGTCTGAAGATTCCGATCGCATCGATGTGCCTATTGTGACTCCCGGGTATAGCGCCACCACCAGGCGCCAGGAAGTGTGTCAGTCACAAAGGTGGATTTTTTTTACAGTTCCATGCAATGTTCTTTTAAATACTCCTCCTAGAATGTTTATGCGATTGACATCAAAAGTGGTCAACATGATGCCGATAGATTGTAGATGATAAATTGCGAAGGGATTTTTGATATCTCGAACGCTGTTCCCATGGCAACGTGTCAAACTTTACTTTCATTTTAAAGGCATATTTAAGCCTTACAGTTGCATGCAGTGAACTTTTATATACTCCTTCTAGAATAATCATGCAATTGACACCAAAAGTGGTCAACATGAAGCCGAGATATTGTAGATGATAAAATGCGAAGGGATTTTTGATATCTCGAACGCTGTTCCCATGGCAACACGTCAAACTTTACTTTCATTTTTAAGGCATATTTAAACCTTACAGCTGCATGCGGTAAACTTTTAAATACTCCTCCTGAGGAAATAATGTGATTGACTCCAGAAGTGGTCAACATAATGCTGAGACATTGTAGATGATGAATTGCGAAGAGATTTTTGATATCTCAAACGCTGTTCCCATGGCAACGCGTCACACTTTACTTTCATTTTAAAGGCATATTTAAGCCTTTCAGTTGACGCCGATGTTCCTTTAAATACTCCTTCTAGGATATTCATGCGATTAACACCAAAAGTGGTCAACATGATGCTGAGGCATAGTAGATGATAAATTGCGAAGGGATTTTTGATATCTCGAACGCTGTTCCCATGGCAACGCGTCAAACTTTACTTTCATATTAAAGGCATATTTAAGCCTTTCAGTTGACGTTGATGTTTTTTTAAATACTCCTTCTAGAATATTCATGCGATTGACACCAGAAGTGGTCAACATGATGCTGAGACATAGTAGATGATAAATTGCGAAGGGATTTTTGATATCTCGAACGCTGTTCCCATGGCAACACAGCAAACTTTACTTTTATTTCAGGCATATTTAAGGCTCTTGGCGTGCTTAGATTAACCTTAAAGTTGGCACACACATCAGAGTTGTCAGCTGTTAAGTGTGCACAAAAAGGTCAGATATAGGCGTGTCTCTTAAGTGGCTCACTAATGCCCTCGTTTGTCTAAAATGTGGGGTTTCTTTTAGCTACAGTCCCCAAATGGCTCAGTAACAACATTAAATAGCCCACTGATCTTTACCCACTTGATGCCCTTCCCCACCGTGCATTGTTTTCTCGGACGCACCGTGTAGCGGTAAAAAAACGTGCGAGGGCCCGCCATTGCTGCTTGCAGCTATATTTATTATTAGGGCCCGAGCACCGAGGAGCAGGCCAGAATGGCCTGCACCGAATGGTGCGAAGCCCTATTGTTTTTGCTCGGATTATTAGGGCCCGAGCACCGAGGAGCAGGCCAGAATGGCCTGCACCGAATGGTGCGAAGCCCTATTGTTTTTGCTCGGATTATTATTTTTTTATTTTATTTTATTTTTTTTTTTTTTAACACTTTTGGCCATTTTGGGTGCCTAAACATACTCGAAAACTCTTGCAAATTGGCACACACGTCAAAGTCGTCCGTCATTGCGACCGGGCAAAGGCTGGAACACGGGCGTGGCACGGGGGCTCTGTAGCGCCCCCTGTAATGCAAAAACAAACATTGTTGCGCAGATCGGGCAAACATGTACGCACATGTACGAGAGTTGGTACGCATATAGATCTCATCGACCCGAACAACTTTCGCCTTTAACATTTAAGCTCCGCCCAACAGGAAGTCGGCTATTTTGGATTGTTTAAAAAATGCATGCGTTGAACTTTTAAATACTCCTCCTAGAGGATGCATGCGATTGACACCAAACGTGGTGAACATGATGTCGAGACATTGGACTTGCTAAATTGCGAAGGGATTTTTGATATCTCGAACGGTGTTGCCATGGCGAGGCGACGAATTTATGGCGACATCAGAGAAACAGGAAGTGTCTAATATCAAAGGCAAAAAATGTCTTATTGTGATGACACGCGGTGTGTTTGTTCGTCTGAAGATTCCGATCGCATCGATGTGCCCATTGTGACTCCCGGGTATAGCGCCACCACCAGGCGCCAGGAAGTGTGTCAGTCACAAAGGTGGATTTTTTTTGACAGTTCCATGCGATGTTCTTTTGAATACTCCTCCTACAATGTTTATGCGATTGACACCAAAAGTGGTCAACATGATGCTAAGACATTGTAGATGATAAATTGCGAAGGGATTTTTGATATCTCGAACGCTGTTCCCATGGCAACCTGTCAAACTTTACTTTCATTTTTAAGGAATATTTAAACCTTACAGCTGCATGCGGTAAACTTTTAAATACTCCTCCTGGAGAAATAATGTGATTGACTCCAGAAGTGGTCAACATAATGCTGAGACATTGTAGATGATAAATTGCGAAGGGATTTTTGATATCTCGAACGCTGTTACCATGGCAACGCGTCAGATTTTACTTTCATTTTAAAGGCATATTTAAGCCTTTCAGTTGACGCCAATGTTCTTTTAAATACTCCTTCTAGAATATTCATGCGATTGACGCCAGAAGTGGTCAACATGATGCCGAGACATTGTAGATGATAAATTGCGAAGGGATTTTTGATATCTCAAACGCTGTTCCCATGGCAACGCGTCAAACTTTACTTTCATTTTAAAGGCTTATTTAAGCCTTTAAGTTGATGCCGATGTTCTTTTAAATACTCCTTCTAGAAAATTCATGAGATTGACACCAGAAGTGGTCAACATGGTGCCGAGACATTGTAGATGATAAATTGCGAAGGGATTTTTGATATCTCGAACGCTGTTCCCATGGCAACGCGTCAAACTTTACTTTCATATTAAAGGCATATTTAAGCTTTTCAGTTCCATGCAATGTTCTTTTAAATACTCCTTCTAGGATTTTCATGCGATTGACATGAGAAGTGGTCAACATGATGCCGAGACATTGTAGATGATAAATTGCAAAGGGATTTTTGATATCTCAAACGCTGTTCCCATGGCAACATGTCAAACTTTTTACTTTCATTTTGAAGCCATTTTTAAGCCTTTCAGTTGATGCCGATGTTCTTTTAAATACTCCTTCTAGGATATTCAAGCGATTGACACCAAACGTGGCGATTATGATGCCAAGACATTGTAGATGATAAATTGCGAAGGGATTTTTGATATCTCAAACGCTGTTCCCATGGCAAAGCGTCAAACTTTACTTTCATTTTAAAGGCATATTTAAGCCTTTCAGTTGACACCGATGTTCTTTTAAATACTCCTTCTAGAATATTCATGCGATTGACTCCAGAAGTGGTGTACATGATGCCGAGACATTGTAGATGATAAATTGCGAAGGGATTTTTGATATCTCGAACGCTGTTCCCATGGCAACGCGTCAAACTTTACTTTCATTTTAAAGGCATATTTAAGCCTTTCAGTTGACGTCGATGTTCTTTTAAATACTCCTTCTAGAATAATCATGCAATTGACACCAAAAGTGGTCACCATGATGCCGAGACATAGTAGATGATAAATTGCAAAGGGATTTTTGATATCTCGAACGCTGTTCCCATGGCAACGCCGCAAACTTTACTTTTATTTCAGGCATATTTAAGGCTCTTGACGTGCTTATATTAACCTTAAAGTTGGCACACACATCAGAGTTGTCGGCTGTTAAGTGTGCACAAAAAGGTCAGACATAGGCGTGTCTCTTAAGTGGCTCACTAGTGCCCCCGTTTGTCTAAAATGTGGGGTTTCTTTTACCTACAGTCCCCAAATGGGTCAGTAACAACATTAAATAGCCCACTGATATTTAACCACTTGATGCCCTTGCCCACCGTGCATCGTTTTCTCGGACGCACCGTGTAGCGGTAAAAAAACGTGCGAGGGCCCGCCATTGCTGCTTGCAGCTATATATTTTTTTTTTTATTATTTTTTTTTTTTTTAACACTTTTGGCCATTTTGGGTGCCTAAACATACTCGAAAACTCTTGCAATTTGGCACACACGTCAAAGTCGTCCGTCATTGCGACCGGGCAAAGGCTGGAACACGGGCGTGGCACGGGGGCTCTGTAGCGCCCCCTGTAATGCAAAAACAAACATTGTTGCGCAGTTCGGGCAAACATGTACGCACATGTACGAGAGTTGGTACGCATATAGATCTCATCGACCCGAACAACTTTCGCCCTCTAACATTTAAGCTCCGCCCAACAGAAAGTCGGCTATTTTGGATTGTTTAAAAAATGCATGCGTTGAACTTTTAAATACTCCTCCTAGAGGATGCATGAAATTGACACCAAACGTGGTGAACATGATGTCGAGACATTGGACTTGCTAAATTGCGAAGGGATTTTTGATATCTCGAACGGTGTTGCCATGGCGAGGCGACAAATTTATGGTGACATCAGAGAAACAGGAAGTGTCTAATATCAAAGGCAAAAAATGTCTTATTGTGATGACACGCGGTGTGTTTGTTCGTCTGAAGATTCCGATCGCATCGATGTGCCTATTGTGACTCCCGGGTATAGCGCCACCACCAGGCGCCAGGAAGTGTGTCAATCACAAAGGTGGATTTTTTTGACAGGTCCATCCGATGTTCTTTTAAATACTCCTCCTACAATGTTTATGCGATTGACACCAAAAGTGGTCAACATGATGCCAAGACATTGTAGATGATAAATTGCGAAGGGATTTTTGATATCTCGAACGCTGTTCCCATGGCAACCTGTCAAACTTTACTTTCATTTTTAAGGAATATTTAAACCTTACAGCTGCATGCGGTAAACTTTTAAATACTCCTCCTGGAGAAATAATGTGATTGACTCCAGAAGTGGTCAACATAATGCTGAGACATTGTAGATGATAAATTGCGAAGGGATTTTTGATATCTCGAACGCTGTTCCCATGGCAACGCGTCAGATTTTACTTTCATTTTAATGGCATATTTAAGCCTTTCAGTTGACGCCAATGTTCTTTTAAATACTCCTTCTAGAATATTCATGCGATTGACGCCAGAAAAGGTCAACATGATGCCAAGACATTATAGATGATAAATTGCGAAGGGATTTTTGATATCTCAAACGCTGTTCCCATGGCAACGCGTCAAACTTTACTTTCATTTTAAAGGCTTATTTAAGCCTTTAAGTTGATGCCGATGTTCTTTTAAATACTCCTTCTAGAATATTCATGAGATTGACACCAGAAGTGGTCAACATGGTGCCGAGACATTGTAGATGATAAATTGCAAAGGGATTTTTGATATCTCAAACGCTGTTCCCATGGCAACGTGTCAAACTTTTTACTTTCATTTTGAAGCCATATTTAAGCCTTTCAGTTGATGCCGATGTTCTTTAAAATACTCCTTCTAGGATATTCAAGCGATTGACACCAAACGTGGCGATTATGATGCCAAGACATTGTAGATGATAAATTGCGAAGGGATTTTTGATATCTCAAACTCTGTTCCCATGGCAACGCGTCAAACTTTACTTTCATTTTAAAGGCATTTTTAAGCCTTTCAGTTGATGCCGATGTTCCTTTAAATACTCCTTCTAGGATATTCATGCGATTAACACCAAAAGTGGTCAACATGATGCTGAGGCATAGTAGATGATAAATTGTGAAGGGATTTTTGATATCTCAAACGCTGTTCCCATGGCAACGTGTCAAACTTTACTTTCATTTTAAAGGCATATTTAAGCCTTACAGTTGCATGCAGTGAACTTTTATATACTTCTTCTAGAATAATCATGCAATTGATACCAAAAGTGTTCAACATGAAGCCGAGATATTGTAGATGATAAATTGCAAAGGGATTTTTGATATCTCAAACGCTGTTCCCATGGCAACGCGTCAAAGTTTACTTTAATTTTAAAGGCATATTTAAGCCTTTCAGTTGACGCCGATGTTCCTTTAAATACTCCTTCTAGGACATTCATACGATTGACTCCAGAAGTGGTCAACATGATGCCGAGACATTGTAGATGATAAATTGCGAAAGGATTTTTGATATCTCGAACGCTGTTCCCATGGCAACGCCGCAAACTACTTTTATTTCAGGCATATTTAAGGCACTTGGCGTGATTAGATTAACCTTAAAGTTGGCACACACATCAGAGTTGTCGGCTGTTAAGTGTGCACAAAAAGGTCAAATATAGGCGTGTCTCTTAAGTGGCTCACTAGCGTCCCTGTTTGTCTAAAATGTGGGGTTTTTGTTTTACCTACAGTCCCCAAATGGCTCAGTAAAAACATTAAAAATAGCCCCCTGATGTTTACCCACTTGATGCCCTTGCCCACCGGGCATCGTTTTCTCGGACGCATCGTGTAGCGGTAAAAAAACGTGCGAGGGCCCGCCATTGCTGCTTGCAGCTATATTTAGGGCCCGAGCACACCAGGGTGTGAGGACCCTATTGTTTTTGCTCCGTTTATTCTTCTTCTTCTTCTTCTTCTTCTTCTTCTTCTTCTTCTTCTTCTTCTCCGAAATGGATCGCATTTTTGAGGGCCTAAACATACCCGAAAACTCATGAAAATTTGCACACGCGTCCGAAGTGGCGAAAATTTACATGTAGTATAGGCGTCAGAAGTGGGCGTGTAGAAATGGCTCAATAGCGCCACCTGCAAAATTTCAAGAGAACAGCCCCCCTACTACGAAAAACGTACAGACACGAAATTTGGTAGGGTCATCTATTACTCCAAGACCTACAAAAAAGTCTCTCGGAGCTAAGCTCTAAACCCCACAGGAAGTCAGCCATTTTGAATTTTCTCTGTCATTTTTTGACATTTCCAAGCGTCGTACTTTAACGAACTCCTCCTAGAGATTTAATCCGATCATCATCATATTTGGTCAGTATCATCTAAAGGCCTTTGCGATGCTAAATTGCGGAGCTTTTGACTTTTCATTGGAGGGCGTGTCCGTGGCGGCCTGGCAAAGTGTAATGTTTCGCCATGAAACAGGAAGCTGATGTAATTCAGACATACATTGTCCGATCCGCCCCTGACTTCACACGTTTGATAAGGGTCCAGGCCTGAACACATCAACATGGCATAATTCAGTAACACTCATAGCGCCACCTAGAGGCAGCAGGAAATACTATGTTTGATGCTGTGACTTACTGCTCTTAGGTATTTAACCATATCAACATCATATTTCACCAGTGTAATCTCAAGACCTTGTGTGATGATAAAAAGCAACGACCTTGACTTTTCATTAAAGGGCGTGTCCGTGGCGGCCTGGCAAAGTATCGCTAAATGAATCGCATTTTGACAGGCTAAACAAGCTCAAAAAGTCATAAAACGTTGCACACACGTCAGAAGTGGCAAAAATTTACATGTGGCATAGGCGACAGAAGTGGGCGTGCAGAAATGGCTCGATAGCGCCACCTGCAAAATTTCAAGAGAACAGCCCCGCCGCTACGAAAATCCTACAGATACGAAATTTGGTAGGGTCATATGTCACCCCAAGACCTACAAAAAAGTCTCTTGGAGCGAAGCTCTAAACCTCACAGGAAGTCAGCCATTTTTAATTTTTGCTGTGATTTCTGTGCAAATTTTGTCATTTCCAGGCTTCGTACTTTAACGATCTCCTCCTAGAGATTTTGTCAGATCGTCATCATATTTGGTCAATCTCATCTAAAGGCCTTTGCGATGTTAAATTGCGGAGCTTTTGACTTTTCGTTGAAAGGTGTGTCCGTGGCGGCCTGACAAAGTTCAGCGTTTTCGCCATGAAACAGGAAGTTGTTATAACTAAGGCATACAATGTCCAATCTGCCCCACACTTCACATGTTTGATAAGAGTCTTGGCCTGAACACATTTCAATGCCAATATTCAGATTCAGTCCTAGCGCCACCTAGAGGTAGCAGGAAATGCCTTGTTTTACGCTGTGATTCACTGTTCTCATAGATTTAATCAGATCATTATCATATCAGGTGAGACTGATCTTAAGCCCTTTGCGATGATAAATTGCGAAGATCTTGACTTTTCGTTGAAGGGCGTGTCCGTGGCGGCCTCGCAAAGAGTGATGTTTCGCCATGAGAAAGCTGTTGTAACTTAGGCATGCAATGTCCGACCTGTCACAGACATCATACGTTTGACAAGGGTCCTGGCCTCAACACATCAATGTTACAACAATCAATTACAATCATAGCGCCACATGCTGCACAAAGGAGGTGTGGAACTTCAAAGTTCCTTTAAATATCCGCCTATATTTACCCACTGAAATTTCAATCCCCCTGGTTCATTGCTTTACTAAGGCCATAGAGTGGTGGTGCACATGCGTGCGAGGGCCCTTCCATCACTGCTTGCAGTTTTAATTATTATTTATTCTTCTTCTTCTCCAAAGTGAATCGCATTTTTGAGGCGCGAAACATGCTCGAAAACTCATGAAATTTTGCACACATGTCAGAAGTGGCGAAAATTTACATGTGGTATAGGCGCCAGAAGTGGGCGTGTAAAAATGGCTCGATAGCGCCACCTGCAAAATTTCAAGAGAACAGCCCCCCCGCTACGAAAAACGTACAGATACGAAATTTGGTAGGATCATCTATCACCCCAAGACCTACAAAAAAGTCTCTTGGAGCGAAGCTCTAAACCCAACAGGAAGTCCGCCATTTTGATTTTTTGCCTTGATTTTTGTGCAAATTTGGTCATTTCCAGGCTTCATACTTTAACGAACCCCTACTACAGATTTAATCCGATCATCGTCATATTTGGTCAATCTCTTGTAAAGGCCTTTGCGATGTTAAATTGCGGAGATCTTGACTTTTCGTTGGAGGGTGTGTCCGTGGCGGCCTGACAAATTTCTGCATTTTCGCCATGAAACAGGAAGTGGCTCTAACTCAGGCATACAATGTCCAATCTGCCCCACGCTTCACATGTTTGATAAGAGTCTTGGCCTGAACACATTTCAATGCCAATATTCAACTTCACTCATAGCGCCACCTAGAGGTAGGAGGAAATACCATGTTTTACGCTGTGATTTACTGCTCTTAGAGATTTAATCAAATCATCATCATATTCGGTCTGACTGATGTTAAGCCCTTTGCGATGATAAATTGCGAAGATCTTGACTTTTTGTTGAAGGGCGTGTCCGTGGCGGCCTGGCAAAGTGTGATGTTTCACCATGAAACAGGAAGCTGTTGTAATTCAGACATACATAGTCCGATCTGCCCCCAACTTCACACGTTTCATAAGGGTCCCGGCCTGAACACATCAACATGGCATAATTCAGTATCAGTCATAGCGCCACCTAGAGGCAGCAGGAAATACCACCTTTTATGCTGTGACTTACTGCTCTTAGAGATTTAACCATATCAACATCATATTTCATCAGTCTAATCTCAAGACCTTGTGTGATGATAAATAGCTACGAACTTGACTTTTCGTTAAAGGGCGTGTCCGTCGCGGCCTCGCAAAATATCGCTAAATGAATCCCATTTTTGACAGCCTAAACGAGCTCAAAAAGTCATGAAACCTTGCACACGTGTCAAAAGTGGCGAATATTTTCATGTGATATAGGCTTCAGAACTTGGGGTGTTAAAATGGCTCTATAGCGCCACCTACAAAAATTCAATAGAGCAGCCCCCCCCCCCGCTACGTTAATCGCACAGATACGAAATGCGGTAGGATCATGTATCACCCCAAGACCTACAAAAAAGTCTCTTGGAGCAAAGCTCTAAACCCCACAGGAAGTCAGCCATTTTGAATTTTCTCTGTAATTTGAGTGCAAATTTTGCCATTTCTGGCCTTCGTATTTTAACAAACTCCTCCTATAAATTTAATCAGATAATCATCATATTTGGTGAGTGTCATCTAAAGGGCTTTGCAATGCTAAATTGCGGAGATCTTGACATTTCAATGGAGGGTGTGTATGTGGCGGCTTGCCAAATTTCTGTTTCTCAATGAAACAGGAAGTTGTTCTAACTCAGGTTTAAAATGTCCAATCTGACCCACGCTTCACAAGTTTGATAATTGTCCTGTCCTGAACACATCAACATGGCAATATTCAGTAAAAGTTATAGCGCCACCTGCTGGAAGCAGGAAATGACATGTTTTACACTGTGATTTACTGCTCATTGAAATGTATTCAGATCATCATCATATTTGGTCAGTCTGAACTTAGGGACTTCACAATGATAAATTGTGAAGATCTTGACATTTCGTTAAAGGGGCGTGTCCGTTGTGGCCTATCAAAGTTTGATTTTTCGCCATGAGAAAGCTGTTGTAACTCAGACATGCAATGTCCGACCTGTCACAGACATCATACATTTGACAAGGGTCCTGGCCTCAACACATCAATGTTACAACAATCAATTACAATCATAGCGCCACCTGCTGCATAAAGAAGTAGTGGCACTTCAAAGTTCCTTTGCATATCCACCTTTGTTTTTGCTCCGTTTATTATTATTAGGGCCCGAGCACACCAGGGTGTGAGGACCCTATTGTTTTTGCTCCGTTTATTATTATTTTTCTTCTTCTTCTTCTTCTTCTTCTCCGAAATGGATCGCATTTTTGAGGGCCTAAACATACCCGAAAACTCATGAAAATTTGCACACGCGTCAGAAGTGGCGAAAATGTACATGTAGTATAGGTGTCAGAAGTGGGCGTGTAAAAATGGCTCGATAGCGCCACCTGTAAAGTTTCAGGAGAACAGCCCCCCCACTACGAAAAACGTACAGATACGAAATTTGGTAGGGTCATCTATGACCCCAAGACCTTCAAAAAAGTCTCTTGGAGCTAAGTTCTAAACCCCACAGGAAGTCAGCCATTTTGAATTTTCTCTGTCATTTTCTGACATTTCCAAGCGTCGTACTTTAACAAACTCCTCATAGAGATTTTATCAGATCGTTATCATATTTGGTCAATCTCATCTAAAGGCCTTTGTGATTTAAAATTGCGGAGCTTTTGACTTTTCGTGGGAGGGTGTGTCCGTGGCGGCCTGACAAAGTTCAGCGTTTTCGCCATGAAACAGGAAGTTGTTATAACTAAGGCATACAATGTCCAATCTGCCCCACACTTCACATGTTTGATAAGAGTCTTGGCCTGAACACATTTCAATGCCAATATTCAGCTTCAGTCCTAGCGCCACCTAGAGGTAGCAGGAAATGCCTTGTTTTACGCTGTGATTCACTGTTCTCAGAGATTTAATCAAATCATTATCATATCAGGTGAGACTGATCTTAAGCCCTTTGCGATGATAAATTGCGAAGATCTTGACTTTTCGTTGAAGGGCGTGTCTGTGGCGGCCTCGCAAAGAGTGATGTTTCGCCATGAGAAAGCTGTTGTAACTCAGGCATGCAATGTCCGACCTGTCACAGACATCATACGTTTGACAAGGGTCCTGGCCTCAACACATCAATGTTACAACAATCAATTACAATCATAGCGCCACCTGCTGCACAAAGGAGGTGTGGCACTTCAAAGTTCCTTTGAATATCCGCCTATATTTACCCACTGAAATTTCAATCCCCCTGGTTCATTGCTTTACTAAGGCCATAGAGTGGCGGTGCACATGCGTGCGAGGGCCCTTCCATCACTGCTTGCAGTTTTAATTATTCTTCTTTTTCTTCTTCTTCTTCTTCTTCTTCTTCTCCGAAATGGATCACATTTTTGAATGCCTAAACATACCCGAAAACTCATGAAAATTTGCACACGCGTCAGAAGTGGCGAAAATTTACATGTAGTATAGACGTCAGAAGTGGGCGTGTAAAAATGGCTCGATAGCGCCACCTGCAAAATTTCAAGAGAACAGCCCCCCCACTACGAAAAACTTACAGATACGAAATTTGGTAGGATCATCTATTACTCCAAGACCTACAAAAAAGTCTCTTGGAGCTAAGCTCTAAACCCCACAGGAAGTCAGCCATTTTGAATTTTCTCTGTCATTTTTTTGACATTTCCAAGCGTCGTACTTTAACGAACTCCTCCTAGAGATTTAATCCGATCATCATCATATTTGGTCAGTATCATCTAAAGGCCTTTGCGATGCTAAATTGCGGAGCTTTTGACTTTTCATTTGAGGGCGTGTCCGTGGCGGCCTGGCAAAGTGTAATGTTTCGCCATGAAACAGGAAGCTGATGTAATTCAGGCATACATTGTCCGATCTGCCCCTGACTTCACACGTTTGATAAGGGTCCAGGCCTGAACACATCAACATGGCATAATTCAGTTACACTCATAGCGCCACCTAGAGGCAGCAGGAAATACCATGTTTGACGCTGTGACTTACTGCTCTTAGGTATTTAACCATATCAACATCATATTTCACCAGTGTAATCTCAAGACCTTGTGTGATGATAAAAAGCAACGACCTTGACTTTTCATTAAAGGGCGTGTCCGTGGCGGCCTGGCAAAGTATCGCTAAATGAATCGCATTTTGACAGGCTAAACAAGCTCAAAAAGTCATAAAACGTTGCACACACGTCAGAAGTGGCAAAAATTTACATGTGGCATAGGCGCCAGAAGTGGGCGTGCAGAAATGGCTCGATAGCGCCACCTGCAAAATTTCAAGAGAACAGCCCCGCCGCTACGAAAATCCTACAGATACGAAATTTGGTAGGGCCATATGTCACCCCAAGACCTACAAAAAAGTCTCTTGGAGCGAAGCTCTAAACCTCACAGGAAGTCAGCCATTTTTAATTTTTGCTGTGATTTCTGTGCAAATTTTGTCATTTCCAGGCTTCGTACTTTAACGAACTCCTCCTAGAGATTTTGTTAGATTGTCATCATATTTGGTCAATCTCATCTAAAGGCCTTTGAGATGTTAAATTGCGGAGCTTTTGACTTTTCGTTGGAAGGTGTGTCCGTGGCGGCCTGACAAATTTCAGCGTTTTCGCCATGAAACAGGAAGTTGTTATAACTAAGGCATACAATGTCCAATCTGCCCCACACTTGACATGTTTGATAAGAGTCTTGGCCTGAACACATTTTAATGCCAATATTCAGCTTCAGTTCTAGCGCCACCTAGAGGTAGCAGGAAATGCCTTGTTTTACGCTGTGATTCACTGTTCTCAGAGATTTAATCAAATCATTATCATATCAGGTGAGACTGATCTTAAGCCCTTTGCGATGATAAATTGCGAAGATCTTGACTTTTCGTTGAAGGGCGTGTCCGTGGCGGCCTCGCAAAGAGTGATGTTTCGCCATTAGAAAGCTGTTGTAACTCAGGCATGCAATGTCCGACCTGTCACAGACATCATACGTTTGACAAGGGTCCTGGCCTCAACACATCAATGTTACAACAATCAATCACAATCATAGCGCCATATGCTGCACAAAGGAGGTGTGGCACTTCAAAGTTCCTTTGAATATCCGCCTATATTTACCCACTGAAATTTCAATCCCCCTGGTTCATTGCTTTACTAAGGCCATAGAGTGGCGGTGCACATGCGTGCGAGGGCCCTTCCATCACTGCTTGCAGTTTTAATTAGGGCCCGAGCACACCAGGGTGTGAGGACCCTATTGTTTTTGCTCCGTTTATTATTATTATTAGGGCCCGAGCACACCGGGGTGCGAGGACCCTATTGTTTTTGCTCGGTTTATTATTATTATTATTATTATTTATTCTTCTTCTTCTCCAAAGTGAATCGCATTTTTGAGGGGCGAAACATGCTCGAAAACTCATGAAATTTTGCACACATGTCAGACGTGGCGAAAATTTACATGTGGTATAGGCGCCAGAAGTGGGCGTGTAGAAATGGCTCGATAGCGCCACCTGCAAAATTTCAAGAGAACAGCCCCCCCGCTACGAAAAACGTACAGATACGAAATTTGGTAGGATCATCTATCACCCCAAGACCTACAAAAAATTCTCTTGGAGCGAAGCTCTAAACCCAACAGGAAGTCCGCCATTTTGAATTTTTGCCTTGATTTTTGTGCAAATTTGGTCATTTCCAGGCTTCATACTTTAACGAACTCCTCCTACAGATTTAATCCGATCATCGTCATATTTGGTCAATCTGATCTAAAGGCCTTTGCAATGTTAAATTGCGGAGATCTTGACTTTTCGTCAGAGGGTGTGTCCGTGGCGGCCTGACAAATTTCTGCATTTTCGCCATGAAACAGGAAGTGGCTCTAACTCAGGCATACAATGTCCAATCTGCCCCACGCTTCATACGTTTGATAAGGGTCTTGGCCTGAACACATTTCAATGCCAATATTCAACTTCACTCATAGCGCCACCTAGAGGTAGGAGGAAATGCCATGTTTTACGCTGTGATTTACTGCTCTTAGAGATTTAATCAAATCATCAGCATATTTGGTCTGACTAATGTTAAGCCCTTTGCCGTGATAAATTGCGAAGATCTTGACTTTTCGTTGAAGGGCGTGTCCGTGGCAGCCTGGCAAATTGTGATATTTCGCCATGAAACAGGAAGCTGTTGTAATTCAGACATACATAGTCCGATCTGCCCCCAACTTCACACGTTTCATAAGGGTCCTGGCCTGAACACATCAACATGGCATAATTCAGTATCAGTCATAGCGCCACCTAGAGGCAGCAGGAAATACCACCTTTTATGCTGTGACTTACTGCTCTTAGAGATTTAACCATATCAACATCATATTTCATCAGTCTAATCTCAAGACCTTGTGTGATGATAAATAGCATCGATCTTGACTTTTCGTTAAAGGGCGTGTCCGTTGCGGCCTCGCAAAGTATCTCTAAATGAATCCCATTTTTGACAGCCTAAACGAGCTCAAAAAGTCATAAAACGTTGCACACGTGTCAAAAGTGGCGAATATTTTCATGTGATATAGGCTTCAGAACTTGGGGTGTTAAAATGGCTCTATAGCGCCACCTACAAAAATTCAAGAGAGCAGCCCCCCCGCTACGTTAATCGCACAGATACGAAATGCGGTAGAATCATGTATCACCCCAAGACCTACAAAAAAGTCTCTTGGAGCAAAGCTCTAAACCCCACAGGTAGTCAGCCATTTTGAATTTTCTCTGTAATTTGAGTGC
This sequence comes from Paramisgurnus dabryanus, assembly GCF_030506205.2. NCBI lineage: Eukaryota > Metazoa > Chordata > Actinopteri > Cypriniformes > Cobitidae > Paramisgurnus > Paramisgurnus dabryanus. The sequence continues at coordinate 2,162,295 of NC_133337.1, forward strand.
AAATTTTGCCATTTCTGGCCTTCGTATTTTAACAAACTCCTCCTATAAATTTAATCAGATAATCATCATATTTGGTGAGTGTCATCTAAAGGGATTTGCAATGCTAAATTGCGCAGATCTTGACATTTCAATGGAGGGTGGGTATGTGGCAGCTTGCCAAATTTCTGTGTTTCTCAATGAAACAGGAAGTTGTTCTAAGTCAGGTTTAAAATGTCCAATCTGACCCACGCTTCACAAGTTTGATAATTGTCCTGTCCTGAACACATCAACATGGCAATATTCAGTAAAAGTTATAGCGCCACCTGCTGGAAGCAGGAAATGACATGTTTTACACTGTGATTTACTGCTCATTGAGATGTATTCAGATCATTATCATATTTGGTCAGTCTGAACTTAGGGACTTCACAATGATAAATTGTGAAGATCTTGACATTTCGTTAAAGGGGCGTGTCCGTTGTGGCCTGTCAAAGTTAGATTTTTCGCCATGAGAAAGCTGTTGTAACTCAGACATGCAATGTCCAACCTGTCACAGACATCATACGTTTGACAAGGGTCCTGGCCTCAACACATCAATGTTACAACAATCAATTACAATCATAGCGCCACCTGCTGCATAAAGGAGTAGTGGCACTTCAAAGTTCCTTTGAATATCCACCTATATTTATCCACGGAAATTTCAATCCCCCTGGTTTATTGCTATACTAAGGCCATAGAGTGGCGGTGCACATAAGTGCGAGAGCCCTTCCATCACTGCTTGCAGTTTTAATTATTCTTCTTCTTCTTCTTCTCCGAAATGGATCGCATTTTTGAGGGCCTAAACATACCCGAAAACTCATGAAAATTTGCACACGCGTCAGAAGTGGCGAAAATTTACATGTAGTATAGGCGTCAGAAGTGGGCGTGTAAAAATGGCTCGATAGCGCCACCTGCAAAATTTCAAGAGAACAGCCCCCCCACTACGAAAAACTTACAGATACGAAATTTGGTAGGATCATCTATTACTCCAAGACCTACAAAAAAGTCTCTTGGAGCTAAGCTCTAAACCCCACAGGAAGTCAGCCATTTTGAATTTTCTCTGTCATTTTTTGACATTTCCAAGCGTCGTACTTTAACGAACTCCTCCTAGAGATTTAATCCGATCATCATCATATTTGGTCAGTATTATCTAAAGGCCTTTGCGATGCTAAATTGCGGAGATTTTGACTTTTCATTGGAGGGCGTGTCCGTGGCGGCCTGGCAAAGTGTAATGTTTCGCCATGAAACAGGAAGCTGATGTAATTCAGGCATACATTGTCCAATCTGCCCCTGACTTCACACGTTTGATAAGGGTCCAGGCCTGAACACATCAACATGGCATAATTCAGTAACAGTCATAGCGCCACCTAGAGGCAGCAGGAAATACCATGTTTGACGCTGTGACTTACTGCTCCTAGGTATTTAACCATATCAACATCATATTTCACCAGTGTAATCTCAAGACCTTGTGTGATGATAAAAAGCAACGACCTTGACTTTTCATTAAAGGGCGTGTCCGTGGCGGCCTGGCAAAGTATCGCTAATTGAATCGCATTTTGACAGGCTAAACAACCTCAAAAAGTCATAAAACGTTGCACACACGTCAGAAGTGGCAAAGTTTACATGTGGCATAGGCGCCAGAAGTGGGCATGCAGAAATGGCTCGATAGCGCCACCTGCAAAATTTCAAGAGAACAGCCCCGCCGCTACGAAAATCCTACAGAAACGAAATTTGGTAGGGTCATATATCACCCCAAGACCTACAAAAAAGTCTCTTGGAGTGAAGCTCTAAACCTCACAGGAAGTCAGCCATTTTGAATTTTTGCTGTGATTTCTGTGCAAATTTTGTCATTTCCAGGCTTCGTACTTTAACGAACTCCTCCTAGAGATTTTGTCAGATCGTCATCATATTTGGTCAATCTCATCTAAAGGCCTTTGCGATGTTAAATTGCGGAGCTTTTGACTTTTCGTTGGAAGGTGTGTCCGTGGCGGCCTGACAAATTTCAGCGTTTTCGCCATGAAACAGGAAGTTGTTATAACTAAAGCATACAATGTCCAATCTGCCCCACACTTCACATGTTTGATAAGAGTCTTGGCCTGAACACGTTTCAATGCCAATATTCAGCTTCAGTCCTAGCGCCACCTAGAGGTAGCAGGAAATGCATTGTTTTACGCTGTGATTCACTGTTCTCAGAGATTTAATCAAATCATTATCATATCAGGTGAGACTGATCTTAAGCCCTTTGCGATGATAAATTGCGAAGATCTTGACTTTTCGTTGAAGGGCGTGTCCGTGGCGACCTCGCAAAGAGTGATGTTTCGCCATGAGAAAGCTGTTGTAACTCAGGCATGCAATGTCCGACCTGTCACAGACATCATACGTTTGACAACGGTCCTGGCCTCAACACATCAATGTTACAACAATCAAATACAATCATAGCGCCACCTGCTGCACAAAGGAGGTGTGGCACTTCAAAGTTCCTTTGAATATCCGCTTATATTTACCCACTGAAATTTCAATCCCCCTGGTTCATTGCTTTACTAAGGCCATAGAGTGGCGGTGCACATGCGTGCGAGGGCCCTTCCATCACTGCTTGCAGTTTTAATTATTATTATTATTATTATTATTCTCCGAAATGGATCGCATTTTTGAGGGGCTAAACATACTCGAAAACTCATGAAAATTTGCACACGCGTCCGAAGTGGCGAAAATTTACATGTAGTATAGGCGTCAGAAGTGGGCGTCTAAAAATGGCTCGATAGCGCCACCTGCAAAATTTCAAGAGAACAGCCCCCCCACTACGAAAAACATACAGATACGAAATTTGGTAGGATCATATATCACCCCAAGACCTACAAAAAAGTCTCTTGGAGCGAAGCTCTAAACCTCACAGGAAGTCAGCCATTTTTAATTTTTGCCGTGATTTCTGTGCAAATTTTGTCATTTCCAGTCTTCGTACTTTAACGAACTCCTCCTAGAGATTTTGTCAGATCGTCATCATATTTGGTCAATCTCATCTAAAGGCCTTTGCGATGTTAAATTGCGGAGCTTTTGACTTTTCGTTGGAAGGTGTGTCCGTGGCGGCCTGACAAAGTTCAGCGTTTTCGCCATGAAACAGGAAGTTGTTATAACTAAGGCATACAATGTCCAATCTGCCCCACACTTAACACGTTTGATAAGAGTCTTGGCCTGAACACATTTTAATGCCAATATTCAGCTTCAGTCCTAGCGCCACCTAGAGGTAGCAGGAAATGCCTTGTTTTACGCTGTGATTCACTGTTCTCAGAGATTTAATCAAATCATTATCATATCAGGTGAGACTGATCTTAAGCCCTTTGCGATGATAAATTGCGAAGATCTTGACTTTTCGTTGAAGGGCGTGTCCGTGGCGGCTTCGCAAAAAGTGATGTTTCGCCATTAGAAAGCTGTTGTAACTCAGGCATGCAATGTCCGACCTGTCACAGACATCATACATTTGACAAGGGTCCTGGCCTCAACACATCAATGTTACAACAATCAATCACAATCATAGCGCCATCTGCTGCACAAAGGAGGTGTGGCACTTCAAAGTTCCTTTGAATATCCGCCTATATCTACCCACTGAAATTTCAATCCCCCTGGTTCATTGCTTTACTAAGGCCATAGAGTGGCGGTGCACATGCGTGCGAGGGCCCTTCCATCACTGCTTGCAGTTTTAATTATTTTTTTTTTTTTTTTTTTTTACACTTTTGGACTTTTTGGGGGCCTTAACATACTCGAAAACTCTTGAAATTTGGCACAGACGTCAGAGTCGTCCGTCATCGCAGAAATCCAAAGGCTGGAACACGGGCGTGGCACGGGGGCTCTATAGCGCCCCCTGTAATGCAAAAAAAAACATTGATGCACAGATCGGGCAAAAATTTACGCACATGTACGAGAGTTGGTACGCATATAGATCTCATCGACCCGAACAACTTTCGCCCTCTAACATTTAAGCTCCGCCCAACAGGAAGTCGGCTATTTTGGATTGTTTAAAAAATGCATTCGTTGAACTTTTAAATACTCCTCCTAGTGGATTCATGGGATTGACACCAAACGTGGTGATCATGATGTCGAGACATTGTACTTGCTAAATTGCGAAGGGATTTTTGATATCTCGAACGGTTCTGCCATGGCGAGGCGACGAATTTATGGTGAATTTAGAGAAACAGGAAGTGTCTAATTTCTAAGGCAAAAAATATCTTATTGTGATGCCATGCAGGGTGTTTGTTCGTCTGAAGATTCCGAACGCATCGATGTGCCTATTGTGACTCCCGGGTATAGCGCCACCACCAGGCGCCAGGAAGTGTGTCAGTCATGAACTTTTAAATACTTCTCCTAGGGAATTCATACGATTGACACCAAACGTGGTGAACATGATGCTGGGACATTGGACTTGCTAAATTGCGAAGGGATTTTTGATATCTCAAACGGTGTTGCCATGGCGAGGCGACAAATTTATGGCGAATTCAATGAAACAGGAAGTGTCTAATATCTAAAGCAAAAAATGTCTTATTGGGATGAAACGCAGTGTGTATGTTCGGCCAAGGATTCCGATCGCATCGATGTGCCTATTTTGAGTCTCGGGTATAGCGCCACCAACAGGCACCAGGAAGTGTGGCAGTCACAAAAGGTGGATTTCTTGACAGTTGCATGTGGTGAACTTTTAAATACTCCTCCTAGGATTTTCATGCGATTGACACCAAAAGTGGTCAACATGATGCTGAGACATTGTAGATGATAAATTGCGAAGGGATTTTTGATATCTCGAACGCTGTTCCCATGGCAACACGTCAAACTTTACTTTCATTTTCAGGCATATTTAAGCTCTTGGCGTGCACTTTGGGTGCCTTAACATGCTTGAAAACAACAGAAATTTGGCACAGATGTAAAAGTCACGTGCCACTAGGCTCATGCAAAGGCTGGAATATGGGCGTGGCAAGGGAGCTCTGTAGCGCCCCCTGTAATGCAAAAACAAACATTGGGGCACAGATCGAGCAAACATGTACGCACATGTACGAGAGTTGGTATGCATATAGATCTCATCGACCCAAACAACTTTCGCACTCAAACATTTTAGCTCCGCCCAACAGGAAGTCGGCTATTTTGGATTGTTTCAAAAATGCATGGGGTGAACTTTTAAATACTCCTCCTAGAGGATTCATGCGAATGACACCTAACGTGGTGAAAATGATGCCGAGACCTTGTAGATGATAATTTGCGAAGGGATTTTTGATATCTCGAACGGTTCTGCCATGGCGAGGCGACAAATTTATGGCGAATTCAGAGAAACAGGAAGTTTCTAATATCTAAGGCACAAAATGTCTTAATGTGATGACACGCGGGTGTTTGTTCATCTGAAGATTCCGATCGCAGCGATGTGCCTATTGTGACTCCCGGGAATAGCGCCACCACCAGGCGCCAAGAAGTGTGTACGTCACAAAGGTGAATTTTTTTGTCAGTTCCATGTGATGTTCTTTTAAATACTCCTTCTAGGATTTTCATGCGATTGAGAAGAGAAGTGGTCAACATGATGCGGAGACATTGTAGATGGTAAATTGCGAAGGGATTATTGATATCTCGAACGCTGTTCCCATGGCAATGCTGCAAACTTCACTTTTATTTCAGGCATATTTAAGGCTCTTGACTTGTTTAGATTAACATTAAAGTTGACACACACATCAGAGTTTTCGGCTGTTAAGTGTGCACAAAAAGGTCAGACATAGGCGTGTCTTATAAGTGGCTCACTAGCGCCCCCTTTTGTCTAAAGTCTGGGGTTTCTTTTAGCTACAGTCCCCAAATGGCTCTGTTACAACATTAAATAGCCCACTGATATTTACCCACTTGATGCCCTTGCCCACCGTGCATCGTTTTCTCGGACGCACCGTCTAGCGGTAAAAAAAACGTGCGAGGGCCCGCCATTGCTGCTTGCAGCTATATTTTTTATTTATTAGGGCTCGAGCACCGAGGAGCAGGCCAGAATGGCCTGCACCGAAAGGTGCGAAGCCCTATTGTTTTTGCTCGGATTTTTTTTTTTTTTTTTTTTTCGTTTCGGGGCATTTTGGGGGCCTTAACATACTCAAAAACTCTTGCAAATTGGCAGAGATGTCAGAGTCGTCGGCCATTAGGACCCGGCAAAGGCTGGAACTCGGGCGTGGCAAGGGAGCTCTGTAGCGCCCCCTGTAATGCAAAAACAAACATTGTTGCACAGATCGGGCAAACATGTACGCACATGTACGAGAGTTGGTACGCATATAGTTCTCATCAACCCGAACAACTTTCGCCCACTAACATTTAAGCTCCGCCCAACAGGAAGTCGGCTATTTTGGATTGTTTAAAAAATGCATGCGTTGAACTTTTATATACTCCTCCCAGGGGATTCATGCGATTGACACCAAAAGTGGTGAACATGATGTCGAGACATTGGACTTGCTAAATTGCGAAGGGATTTTTGATATCTCGAACGGTTCTGCCATGGCGAGGCGACAAATTTGTGGCGAAATCAGAGAAACAGGAAGTGTCTAATATCTAGGGCAAAAAATGTCTTATTGTGATGACACGCGGGGTGTTTGTTCGTCTGAAGATTCTGATCGCATCGATGTGCCTATTGTGACTCCCAGGTATAGCGCCACCACCAGGCGCCAGGAAGTGTGTCAGTCACAAAGCTGGATTTTTTTGACAGTTCCATGCAATGTTCTTTTAAATACTCCTTCTAGGATTTTCATGAGATTGACACCAGAAGTGGTCAACATGATGCCGAGACATTGTAGATGATAAATTGCGAAGGGATTTTTGATATCTCAAACGCTGTTCCCATGGCAACGCGTCAAACTTTACTTTCATTTTAAAGGCATATTTAAGCCTTTCTGTTGCATGCAGGAAACTTTTAAATACTCCTTCTAGGATTTTCATGAGATTGACACCAGAAGTGGTCAACATGATGCCAAGACATTGTAGATGATAAATTGCGAAGGGATTTTTGATATCTCGAACGCTGTTCCCATGGCAACGCGTCAAACTTTACTTTCATTTTAAAGGCATATTTAAGCCTTTCAGTTGACGCCAATGTTCTTTTAAATACTCCTTCTAGAATATTCATGAGATTGACACCAGAAGTGGTCAACATGATGCCGAGACATTGTAGATGATAAATTGCGAAGGGATTTTTGATATCTCAAACGCTGTTCCCATGGCAACGCGTCAAACTTTACTTTCATTTTAAAGGCTTATTTAAGCCTTTAAGTTGACGCCGATGTTCTTTTAAATACTCCTTCTAGAATATTCATGAGATTGACACCAGAAGTGGTCAACATGATGCCGAGACATTGTAGATGATAAATTGCAAAGGGATTTTTGATATCTCGAACGCTGTTCCCATGGCAACGCCCCAAACTTTACATTTATTTCAGGCATATTTAGGACTCTTGGCGTGCTTAGATTAACCTAAAAGTCGGCACAAACATCAGAGTTGTCGGCTGTTCAGAGTGGACAAATAGGTCAGACAAAGGCGTGTCTCTTTAGTGGCTCACTAGCGCCCCCGTTTGTCTAAAATATGGGGTTTCTTTAACCTACTGTACCTTAATGGGTCAGTAGTAACATGAAATAGTACACTGATATATACCCACTTGATGCACATGCCCACCGTGCATCGTTTTCTCGGAGGCACCGGGTAGCGGTAAATAAACGTGCGAGGGCCCGCCATCGCTGCTTGCAGCTATATTTTATTTTTATTTTTTTTAACACTTTTGGCCATTTTGGGTGCCTAAACATACTCGAAAACTCTTGCAATTTGGCACACACGTAAAAGTCGTCCGTCATTGCGACCGGGCAAAGGCTGGAACACGGGCGTGGCACGGGGGCTCTGTAGCGCCCCCTGTAATGCAAAAACAAACATTGTTGCGCAGTTCGGGCAAACATGTACGCACATGTACGAGAGTTGGTACGCATATAGATCTCATCGACCCGAACAACTTTCGCCCTCTAACATTTAAGCTCCGCCCAACAGGAAGTCGGCTATTTTGGATTGTTTAAAAAATGCATGCGTTGAACTTTTAAATACTCCTCCTAGAGGATGCATGCGATTGACACCAAACGTGGTGAACATGATGTCGAGACATTGGACTTGCTAAATTGCGAAGGGATTTTTGATATCTTGAACGGTGTTGCCATGGCGAGGCGACAAATTTATGGCGACATCAGAGAAACAGGAAGTGTCTAATATCAAAGGCAAAAAATGTCTTATTGTGATGACACGCGGTGTGTTTGTTCGTCTGAAGATTCCGATCGCATCGATGTGCCTATTGTGACTCCCGGGTATAGCGCCACCACCAGGCGCCAGGAAGTGTGTCAGTCACAAAGGTGGATTTTTTTTGACAGTTCCATGCGATGTTCTTTTAAATACTCCTCCTACAATGTTTATGCGATTGACACCAAAAGTGGTCAACATGATGCCAAGACATTGTAGATGATAAATTGCGAAGGGATTTTTGATATCTCGAACGCTGTTCCCATGGCAACCTGTCAAACTTTACTTTCATTTTTAAGGAATATTTAAACCTTACAGCTGCATGCGGTAAACTTTTAAATACTCCTCCTGGAGAAATAATGTGATTGACTCCAGAAGTGGTCAACATAATGCTGAGACATTGTAGATGATAAATTGCGAAGGGATTTTTGATATCTCGAACGCTGTTCCCATGGCAACGCGTCAGATTTTACTTTCATTTTAAAGGCATATTTAAGCCTTTCAGTTGACGCCAATGTTCTTTTAAATACTCCTTCTAGAATATTCATGCGATTAACACCAGAAGTGGTCAACATGATGCCGAGACATTGTAGATGATAAATTGCGAAGGGATTTTTGATATCTCAAACGCTGTTCCCATGGCAATGCGTCAAACTTTACTTTCATTTTAAAGGCTTATTTAAGCCTTTAAGTTGATGCCGATGTTCTTTAAAATACTCCTTCTAGAATATTTATGCGATTAACACCAAAAGTGGTCAACATGATGCTGAGGCATAGTAGATGATAAATTGTGAAGGGATTTTTGATATCTCAAACGCTGTTCCCATGGCAACGTGTCAAACTTTACGTTCATTTTAAAGGCATATTTAAGCCTTACAGTTGCATGCAGTGAACTTTTATATACTCCTTCTAGAATAATCATGCAATTGACACCAAAAGTGTTCAACATGAAGCCGAGATATTGTAGATGATAAATTGCGAAGGGATTTTTGATATCTCAAACGCTGTTCCCATGGCAACGCGTCAAATTTACTTTCATTTTAAAGGCATATTTAAGCCTTTCAGTTGACGCCGATATTCCTTTAAATACTCCTTCTAGAATATTCATGCGATTGACTCCAGAAGTGGTGTACATGATGCCGAGACATTGTAGATGAAAAATTGCGAAGGGATTTTTTATATCTCAAACGCTGTTCCCATGGCAACGCATCAAACTTTGCTTTCATTTTCCAGCATATTTAAGGCTGACAGTTACATGCTGTGAACCTTTAAATACTCCTCGTATGGGATTCATGCGATTGACACCAGAAGTGGTCAACATGATGCTCAGACATTGTAGATGATAAATTGTGAAGGAATTTTTGACATCTCGAACGCTGTTCCCATGGCAACGCGTCAAATGTTACTTTAATTTCAGGCATGTTTAAGGCTCTTGGCGTGCTTAGTTGAACTTTAAATTTGGCACACACATCAGAGTTTTCGGCTGTTAAGTGTTGACAAAAACGTCAGATAAAGGCGTGTCTATTTAGTGGCTGACTAGCGCCCCCGTTTGTCTAAAATATGGTGTTTCTTTTACCTACTGTACCTAAATGGGTCAGTAGCAACATGAAATAGTCCACTCATATTTACCCACTTGATGCCCTTGCCCACCGTGCATCGTTTTCTCGGAGGCACCGTGTAGCGGTAAAAAAACGTGCGAGGGCCCGCCATTGCTGCTTGCAGCTATATTTAGGGCTCGAGCACCGAGGAGCAGGCCAGAATGGCCTGCACCGAAAGGTGCGAAGCCCTATTGTTTTTGCTCGGATTATTATTTTTATTATTATTATTTTTTTTTTTTTTTTTTTTTTTTTTTTTTTTAACACTTTTGGACTTTTTGGGGGCCTTAACATACTCGAAAACTCTTGAAAATTGGCACAGACGTCAGAGTCGTCCGTCATCGCAGAAATCCAAAGGCTGGAACACGGGCGTGGCACAGGGGCTCTGTAGCGCCCCCTGTAATGCAAAAAAAAACATTGATGCACAGATCGGGCAAAAATTCACGCACATGTACGGGACTTGGTACGCTTATAGATCTCATCGACCCGAACAACTTTCGCCCTCTAACATTTAAGCTCCGCCCAACAGGAAGTCGGCTATTTTGGATTGTTTAAAAAATGCATGCGTTGAACTTTTATATACTCCTCCCAGGGGATTCATGCGATTGACACCAAACGTGGTGAACATGATGTCGAGACATTGGACTTGCTAAATTGCGAAGGGATTTTTGATATCTCGAACGGTTCTGCCATGGCGAGGCGACAAAGTTGTGGCGAATTCAGAGAAACAGGAAGTGTCTAATATCTAGGGCAAAAAATATCTTATTGTGATGCCATGCGGGGTGTTTGTTCGTCTGAAGATTCCGATCACATCGATGTGCCTATTGTGACTCCCGGGTATAGCACCACCACCAGGCGCCAGGAAGTGCGTCAGTCACAAAGCTGGATTTTTTTTTACAGTTCTATGCTATGTTCTTTTAAATACTCCTTCTAGAAAAATCATGCAATTGACACCAAAAGTGGTCAACATGAAGCCGAGAGATTGTAGATGATAAATTGCGAAGGGATTTTTGATATCTCAAACGCTGTTCCCATGGCAACGCGTCAAATTTTACTTTCATTTTAAAGGCATATTTAAGCCTTTCAGTTGACGCCGATGTTCCTTTAAATACTCCTTCTAGAAAAATCATGCAATTGACACCAAAAGTGGTCAACATGATGCCGAGAGATTGTAGATGATAAATTGCGAAGGGATTTTTGATATCTCAAACGCTGTTTCCATGGCAACGCGTCAAACTTTACTTTCATTTTAAAGGCATATTTAAGCCTTTCAGTTGACGCTGATGTTCCTTTAAATACTCCTTCTAGGATATTCATGCGATTAACACCAAAAGTGGTCAACATGATGGCGAGACATTGTAGATGATAAATTGCGAAGGGATTTTTGATATCTCAAACGCTGTTTCCATGGCAACGCGTCAAACTTTACATTCATTTTAAAGGCATTTTTAAGCCTTTCAGTTGACGCCGATGTTCCTTTAAATACTCCTTCTAGGATATTCATGCGATTGACACCAGAAGTGGTCAACATGATGGCGAGACATTGTAGATGATAAATTGCGAAGGGATTTTTGATATCTCGAACGCTGTTCCCATGGCAACGTGTCAAACTTTACTTTCATTTTTAAGGCATATTTAAACCTTACAGCTGCATGCGGTAAACTTTTAAATACTCCTCCTGAGGAAATAATGTGATTGACTCCAGAAGTGGTCAACATAATGCTGAGACATTGTAGATGATAAATTGCGAGAGAATTTTTGATATCTTGAACGCTGTTCCCATGGCAACGTGTCAAACTTTACTTTAATTTTAAAGGCATATTTAAGCCTTTCAGTAGACGCCGATGTTCTTTTAAATACTCCTTCTAGGATATTCATGCGATTGACTCCAGAAGTGGTCAACATGATGCTGAGGCATAGTAGATGATAAATTGCGAAGGAATTTTTGACATCTTGAACGCTGTTCCCATGGCAACGCGTCAAACTTTACTTTAATTTTAGGCATGTTTAAGGCTCTTGGCGTGCTTAGTTGAACTTTAAATGTGGCACACACATTAGAGTTGTTGGCTGTTAAGTGTGCACAAAAAGGTCAGACATAGGCGTGTCTCTTAAGTGGCTCACTAGTGCCCCCGTTTGTCTAAAATGTGGAGTTTCTTTTACCTACAGTCCCCTAATGGCTCAGTAACAACATTAAATAGCCCACTGATATTTACCCACTTTATGCCCTTGCCCACCGTGCATCGTTTTCTCGGACGCACCGTGTAGCGGTAAAAAAAACGTGCGAGGGCCCGCCATTGCTGCTTGCAGCTATATTTTAATTTAATTTTTTATTTTTTTTAACACTTTTGGACTTTTTGGGGGCCTTAACATACTCAAAAACTCTTGAAATTTGGCACAGACGTCAGAGTCGCTCGTCATCGCAGAAATCCAAAGGCTGGAACACGGGCGTGGCACGGGGGCTCTATAGCGCCCCCTGTAATGCAAGAAAAAACATTGATGCACAGATCGGGCAAAAATGTACGCACATGTATGAGAGTTGGTACACATATAGATCTCATCGACCCGAACAACTTTCGCCCTCTAACATTTAAGCTCCGCCCAACAGGAAGTCCGCTATTTTGGATTGTTTAAAAAATGCATTTGTTGAACTTTTAAATACTCCTCCTAGTGGATTCATGGGATTGACACCAAACGTGGTGATCATGATGCCGAGACATTGTACTTGTTAAATTGCGAAGGGATTTTTGATATCTCGAACGGTTCTGCCATGGCGAGGCGACGAATTTATGGCGAATTCAGAGAAACAGGAAGTGTTTAATATCTAAGGTAAAAAATATCTTATTGTGGTGCCATGCAGAGGGTTTGTTCGTCTGAAGATTCCGATCGCATCGTTGTGCCTATTGTGACTCCCGGATATAGCGCCACCACCAGGCGCCAGGAAGTGTGTCAGTCATGAACTTTTAAATACTTCTCCTAGGGAATTCATACGATTGACACCAAATGTGGTGAACATGATGCTGAGACATTGGACTTGCTAAATTGCGAAGGGATTTTTGATATCTCAAACGGTGTTGCCATGACGAGGCGACAAATTTATGGCGAATTCAATGAAACAGGAAGTGTCTAATATCTAAAGCAAGAAATGTCTTATTGGGATGAAACGCAGTGTGTATGTTCGGCCAAGGATTCCGATCGCATCGATGTGCCTATTTTGAGTCTCGGGTATAGCGCCACCAACAGGCACCAGGAAGTGTGGCAGTCACAAAAGGTGGATTTCTTGACAGTTGCATATGGTGAACTTTTAAATACTCCTCCTAGGATTTTCATGCGATTGACACCAAAAGCGGTCAACACGATGCTGAGACATTGTAGATGATAAATTGCGAAGGGATTTTTGATATCTCGAACGCTGTTCCCATGGCAACACGTCAAACTTTACTTTCATTCTCAGGCATATTTAAGGTCTTGACGTGCACTTTGGGTGCCTTAACATGCTCGAACACGACAGAAATTTGGCACAGATGTCAAAGTCACGTGCCACTAGGCTCATGCAAAGGCTGGAATATGGGCGTGGCAAGGGAGCTCTGTAGCGCCCCCTGTAATGCAAAAACAAACATTGGGGCACAGATCGAGCAAACATGTACGCACATGTACGAGAGTTGGTACGCATATAGATCTCATCGACCCAAACAACTTTCGCAGTCAAAATTTTTAGCTCCGCCCAACAGGAAGTCGGCTATTTTGTATTGTTTCAAAAATGCATGTGGTGAACTTTTAAATACTCCTCCTAGAGGATTCATGGGATTGACACCAAACGTGGTGAACGTGATGTCGAGACATTGTACTTGCTAAATTGCGAAGGGATTTTTGATATCTCGAACGGTGCTGCCGTGGCGAGTCGACAAAGTTGTGGCGAATTCAGAGAAACAGGAAGTGTCTAATATCTAAGGCAAAAAAGTTCTTATTGCGATGCCAATTGGGGTGTTTGTTCGCCTGAAGATTCCGATCACAACGATGTGCCTATTGTGAGTCTCGGGTATAGCGCCACCACCAGGCGCCAGGAAGTCTGTCAGTCACAAAGGTGGATTTTTTTGACAGTTCCATCCGATGTTCTTTTAAATACTCCTTCTAGGATATTCATGCGATTGACACCAAAAGTGGTCAACATGATGCTGAGACATTGCAGATGATAAATTGCGAAGGGATTTTTGATATCTCAAACGCTGTTCCCATGGCAACGCGTCAAACTTTACTTTTATTTTAAAGGCATATTTAAGCCTTTCAGTTGACGCCGATGTTCTTTTAAATACTCCTTCTAGGATATTCATGCGATTGACTCCAGAAGTGGTCAACATGATGCCAAAACATTGTAGATGAAAAATTGCGAAGGGATTTTTGATATCTCAAACGCTGTTCCCATGGCAACGCCCCAAACCTTACTTTTATTTCAGGCATATTTAAGGCTCTTGGCGTGCTTAGATTAACCTAAAAGTTGGCACACACATCAGAGTTGTCGGCTTTTAAGTGTGCACTAAAAGGTCAGATATAGGTGTGTCTCTTAAGTCGCTCACTAGCGCTCCCGTTTTTCTAAAATGTGGGGTTTCTTTTACCTACAGTCCCCAAATGGGTCAATATCAACATTAAATAGCCCACTGATATTTACCCACTTGATGCCCTTGCCCACCGTGCATCGTTTTCTCGGACGCACCGTGTAGCGGTAAAAAAACGTGCGAGGGCCCGCCATTGCTGCTTGCAGCTGTATTTCAATGTTGGTTTTATACAAAGTAAGTTACTTATAAATGTGTTTGTAAATTAAATAACTATACGACTATAGGGAGACATGAACAGGAAATTTTTGGAAATTGTTAGCTGTTTTAGTTAAATCATATTCGTAAATCATAAATCAAAAACGTATGAATTCAGGCAGACTAAAAAGTCGGGAAGGTCATCCTAATGTTTCACACGGATTTTGTTGTTGATGAAAAGCATGCGGGCAGAGGCGCGGGAAGATATTTTCGGTAGGGGGTGCTGGGGTGCGGATGTGCCCGGGGGGGGGTGTTATAGTTATAGAATTCTAAAGTTGTTCACAAGCTTTTTATTCTGCGAAGACCACTCTTTTAAAAACTCACTCGCAACTCCCATCCATAATGTACAGCTGAGCTGACGGTGCATACATACAAACTATATAGCCTATTGCAACATAGTAGAGTTTAGATCCTCTGCCAGGGTCGTTATTTTCTTTTACTATCCTCTGGCCGGGCCGGACCGTTGATTAAGCATAATTTTTAAACATTACTTTATTAGCCTCATTGGGTGGGGAGAAAACTATGCCATATTATCAGAAATATTATATATAGACTATATTTAGGCCAAAGTAACAAATGTGTCCAAAAAGTTACACAAACTACAAAATGTTTACAAAATGCAACGCGACTCATGTGCGGAATCTCCTCTGGCACGCATCACGCACGGGTCTGCTGTTCTGTATGGTGTAGCTTAAGTGCAACATGGAGTTTGAAGATGTAAAGCAAAAAAGAAAAACAGGAGAATTAACTTTAAGCAAGTTTGGAGGAAAGTCGGAGGTATGGAAACAGTTATACATTCTCACTCGTGCCAGTAGCCTACGCCTTATTTGTTTTCCTTTGCTTTAGGTTTTTATAATTATAAATTTTAACATGGAAACTTTATTGACATCACTCGAGTAAAGGCGATTATTGGACCTTTCAATTCATGGGTTTCATTTAATTCTATTTTTAAACGTAAATGTAATATTTTTGTCTTAAGTTTTGTTTCAGTTTGCAATGCCTCCTGCACGGCGGTGTAAAAATAAGATATTTTTAGACTTTAAAATTCAAACATCATATCCTAAATTGTTGGAATATATTTCATATGTAATTTGGATTTATAGATGTTTAACATTAAAATCGATACATGGAAATAATTTATATTAATTTTTTAAATACCCAGCACTCTTAAATGCGCATGTTCCTTATTGTACATCAAATCATTACAATTTAGTTCCTTTCATGTCGTTTTAATAATTTACTTCAATCTTTTTTACTTTAAATGTTTACTTTAAATGTTCTTTTACATTTACATGTGCGTTAAACACCGCAAAACAATTTGGCTATATTTTTAAATAGTTTTTGAAAAGATTACCTTTTTCTGATATGTGAGTCATTTGGACAAATAACGCTAGTCCTTGGGACTTTTGGGCTGTGTTATTGAAAAAAAATCCAAAATTCTCTTCTGAGACATTGCGAAGCTGATAGATAGGCTACAGATAGCCTAGTAATTTGTTCTATGTGTCTGTGAGTGTGCGTGCTTGTATGTTATGCTTATACGTATACGCAGCTTATGGGCTGAATCGCATTCACATTGTCAAAACAAATCTGATTGGCTAATACACACTGAAATAAATTAAATCATTTTAAAATTACTAAATTAATCATTCTCTCTTCATCACACAGCCCAAACATGATGACATACAAAATGTATTGGAACAGTAACAAACAACAATCAGAGACATTTATAAGCTATCATTTTATGGTCATTGCAGTTTTAAATCTTTGCCACCAGGGGGTGCTGCAGCACCTGCAGCACCCCCACTTCCCGCGCCCATGCATGCGGGTGAAAGTCAAGTTCAGGTAACGTTGGCTGAAACGTGCATCCTGGTGCGGACGTTGCAGATAAACAAAGATAAAGCCTTTAAAGCTAAAAAAATAAAGCTTAAAATGTGAACATCACGGTTTTTGGGTTTGCTAGTTATTCTCTGCTGTTTGCTTCTAAAATACGGGAGTGCGGTTACCGCGACAACCCTATAAATCATGTGGTGAAAGACAGCTGTAGCCATCTGTGATTGACAGCTATCCACCCAGCGCGCGTCTCCCTGAACGGGATCCGATCACACATCCAGATACAGAAGCCACATTTATGTGACAAATGTAAACGCGCCGTGTCCTGATATACGGATGATCGGATCTTTGTGAACGGATCACCAAGATCGCATGTTAATGCAAAATGTAAACGCAGCCTATGTGAATGCTTTGTTAAAGAAGAATGTCTTAAGTTTAGATTTAAATTGCTCGACTGTGTCTGATACTCGAACATTATTTGGTAAATCATTCCAGAGCTTAGGGGCCAAGTAGGAAAAGGATCTACCACCTTTAGACACTTTTGATATTCTAGGGATAATTAAGTAACCAGAATTTTGTGATCGCAGTTTATACCCCTTTGCAATTTTGCAATATTTTGCAAAAACGCCTAAAAAAACATACCCAAAGTAAATTGCGTACTGTTCTTGAAGTATTTGGAGTATATGCATGATTTTGATGTCTTTTGAAAGATAAGACTCTGAAGTTTGTTCCTGTAATGTATTGATGACAAGAGACCGCATGTGGTTGAACTGAACAACGTTTACTCGTGTCTGGATCTATATACAAGATGGTAACTCAATAGCACCTCATAGCGTACACTCATAACATTACAACATGTACACATACATGACATCTCCCTTTTTTTTTTTTTTTTTATTAACACCACTAGAGAGAAAGAGAAAAAAATAAAAAAAACATTTGTGTAACACAACTTGTACTTTAACTTAAACTTTGTTACACTTTCTTACTCTACATTTAATGTATCACTTCCGGTATCTACTAGGCACTCGGATAGGTCTACCAAACCTTGACCGTCTCTCATTACCCACTGAGTGAGACTGACTATTTCTCACGGGTGAACTCTTGCCATTCACAGATGAAGAACAACTTGCACTTGTATTATTGTCCACAATGTTTTCCTGCTCAGAATTCTGCTCCAAAGCTGGAGAATCAACAGGTAAATCTTCCACAGCTTCTGCTGGAGTTGAAGAAAACTCTGTCTCCTTAGTTTTCAGTAAATGTCTTCTATTCCGCCTGAAGACGTGACTGTCTGGCGTTTGAACAATGTAAGATCTTGGCTGTTCAAGTTTGTCAAGAACTACTGCAGGTTGCCATTTGTTATCCTGCTTAATTCTCACACATTCACCTTTTTTCAGATCTGGCAGCTTCCTTGTCCCACGATCAAAGTACTGCTGTTGTCTGACTTGTCTTTTCCTCAGTCGATCACGCACCCGTCTGAAAACTTTGGGCATCAACAGTTTATTTGACACTGGTATCTTTGATTTCAATCTTCTTCCCATTAATAACTGTGCAGGAGAAAGACCTATTCCATTCAACGGTGTGTTTCTATACTCCAAAAGAGCAATGTACGGATCTCTGTTACTCTCTTGTGCTTTTTTTAGCAGATTTTTTATTGTTTGTACTGCTCTCTCTGCTTGACCGTTTGACTGTGGAAATCCTGGACTTGAAGTAGTATGAATGAACTCCCAGCTGGCTGCAAATGCTCGCATTTCAGCACTCACAAACTGTCTTCCATTATCAGAAAAGAGTTCATCTGGCACTCCATGTCTGGCGAACATTGATTTGAGAACAGCAATAACTTGCTTACTTGTCATATCATTTAACTTCGCGATTTCAGGGTACTTGGAAAAGTAGTCCACACAGAGAAGGTAATCAGCATCTCGAAAATGAAATAAATCCATTCCGACCTTTGACCATGCTCTTTCTGGGACAGGATGTGACACAAGCGGTTCTCTAGGATTGTTGTTTCTGTGCTTATTACAGATGTCACACTTACTTACAACATCCTCAATTTGCTTTGCCATCCCTGGCCAAAACAAGACATCTCTGGCTCTTTCCTTACACTTAACGATACCCATGTGTGCTTCATGAATTCTTTCAAGCATGTCATCTCGCATTGCTTTTGGAACTACTAGTTTTCCATTTTTGAACAACAGTCCATCTGCAAAACTCAGTTCCTCCCTAAACGTCCAGTACTGCTGAATGGGTTCGGGTACTTGGCTTCTTGAGTTTGGCCAACCTGACTGGACCGCTTCTCTGACTACTTTCAATTCATCATCCTTTGCGGTTGCTGACTGAAACTGTTCCTTTTTTTGCTTTGATAGAGGTAACTGGTGCACTATAAAACTCACATCCATCTCATCCTCGTCTTTGCTGTCTGGAGTGCACTGCACTGGAAGATAAGCTCTGCTCAGCGCATCAGCAATGTGCATCAGTTTTCCTGGTACATATCTTACCATTAGACTATACCTTTGCAGTCTCATCAGCATTTTTTGAAGTCTGGCTGGAGCTTTATGTAGTGGCTTCTTGAAAATGATCTCCAACGGCTTGTGGTCGGACTCAACCTGAACGCATCGTCCATAAAGGTATTGGTGAAACTTCTCACAGCCATGCACAATTGCTAATAGCTCTTTTTCAATTTGTGCATAGTTACGCTCACAGTCTGTTAGTGCTCTCGATCCGTATGCTACTGGCTGTCCGTTCTGAAGTATAACAGCCCCTAGCCCTTCTGAGCTGGCATCCACAGACAGGGTAACTGGTTGGTTTACATCATAAAATTTCAACACTGGTGCTGTACTGACAAGCACTTTCAGACGATTAAAGCTGTCTTGTTGTTCACTCTCCCAATGCCAGTTTGTTTCACCTTCTAACAGCTCTCTGAGAGGTGCAGTCACTTCTGAAAGGTTTGGGATGAACTTTGCTAAGTACTGCAACATGCCTAAGAACCTCTGTAGGGCTGACTTATCCTGTGGTTCTGGCATCTCCAGAATAGCTCTCACCTTTTCTTTGTCAGGTTTCAGACCATCTTTGCTCAGCACATGACCAATGTAGCTGATTTCGTTTAGACCAATTTTGCATTTGTCCTTATTCAGTTTCAGGTTTATGCTTCTCAGTTTCTCTAACAGCGCTCTCAGTCTGCTGTCATGTGAGTCTTTGTCCTCTCCCCACACAAGAATGTCATCCATCACATTAACAACTCCTTCCATTCCTTCCAGATGCTGTGACAAGCACCTTTGGAACACCTCTGGAGCTGAAGATATTCCAAAAGGAAGCCTTGTAAAACTGTACCTTCCTAATGGTGTGTTAAATGTGCATAGTTTAGAACTGTCATCATCTAGCCGGATCTGCCAAAATCCTTGATTTGCATCTACTACAGAAAATATCTTGGCTCTGGGCATTTCTGCAACAACTTCCTCAAGCGTTTTAAGAGGATAGTGTTCTCTCCGTATTGCTCTATTTAGATCCTGAGGGTCTATGCAGATTCTAATCTTGTTGGGCTTTACTATTGTCACCATACTATTTACCCATTCAGTGGGCTCAGTCTGTTTTTTGATGACACCCATCTCTTCCATACGCTTCAGTTCTCTTTCAATGTCTTTTTTTAAAGCCACTGGAACTTTCCTGGGAGCATGAATCACTGGCATGACCTCAGGCTTTGTCTGAATGTGGTGGACTCCCGGAACACAACCCAGTCCTGTAAACAAATCTTCAAATTCACTCATTATATCTTTTGAAGTGTCTACATTTGTTTCATAGATCCTTTTTATTAATCCCAATGTATTACAGGATTCTCTTCCCAGAATAGCACAGGCATTTTGCGCTATCACCTGAAATTGAAGTGTATACAGCTTGCCTTTGTACTGGCATTCAATGCATTGCTGACCCAATGGCGACATCTTGTGGCCTGAATATGTCACTAATTTACAACGTGATTTTTTCATGCCATTTCTGTCAATATTCAATGCATCCAGTTCTTGCACTGAAATTACATTACAGTCTGCACCTGTGTCTAACTTAACAATCAGTTTGTGGTTGTTTACCTTAAGGGTTTCAGTCCACTGTTTCACTCCAGTTTGCAGTTCTTTCTTTTCCACCCTATCCTTTTCATTGATTTGGTACAGTTCAGTCTCCATCAATTCAATTGTTCCAAGAAACATTTCATCATCTTGATCGATTCCGTGAATTCTTCGTTGTTTCTCTGTTTGTGTGCGACTCATGCACTTCTTTGCATAATGATTCTTTTTGTGACAGGCTTTGCATATCTGTCCGTATGCAGGACATTTCTTTGGTTCGTGCTTGTAGCCACATCTTGTGCATTCTGCTAGTGATTTCTTTGGCTGAACATACTCTTTTTCCCTTTTCCCAATCTTTTGCTTGTGAATTTTTTGCACGGGAATTTCTGTTTCCTCTTGTAGTGATTTTAACTGGTTTTGACTCACATCACTGGCACGGCAAATATCCACTGCCCTTCGTAGGGTTAAATCAGGTTCCCGCAACAGCCTGCCTCTGATCTGGTCATTTGTAATGCCACAAACGATTCGGTCCCTTATCAGTGACTCGGTAAGTTCTCCGAATTCACAGTCCTTCGCTTTGTTCTTTAAATCTGTTACATAAGCATCAATCGACTCTGATTGGCCTTGTGCTCTAATAAAGAACAAATGTCTTATGTATGTCAGGTTCTTTCGTGGTTCGCAGTATTTGGCAAACAACTCTTTTAATGTCTCGAAGTCGTCAACATCGTCATCAAATGTAAACGTGTTGAATACCTTGATTGCATCGTCTCCTGCAACGTGCAGAAAAGTGGCACACTTTATTTTTTCCGACTTCTCTGAGATTCCACTCGCGATAAGATAAAGTTCAAATCGCTGGATCCAACCTCTCCAGTTCTCGGCTAGGTTTCCTTCCAAGCACAGAGCTCCCGGGGGCTTTAGCTGATCCATTATTTATCATTGACTTTCTGACACCATGTAATGTATTGATGACAAGAGACCGCATGTGGTTGAACTGAACAACGTTTACTCGTGTCTGGATCTATATACAAGATGGTAACTCAATAGCACCTCATAGCGTACACTCATAACATTACAACATGTACACATACATGACAGTTCCTATACAGTCAGATTCACTGCAAGTCTTACTGTTATAAAGTAATACAATTTTAAACACACTGAAAGAGGGGAAAAAAATATTCCGCCTACTTTTTTTTGTAAACAGTTGCCTGCAGATGACTAATAATGGGGAGCTTTTAGCTGGAAAACACATTCAGATCATAGCATGAAGCCTCACAAAGCTTTACCAAGCAAATTTGATTACAATATCTTAGAAAATGTGTCTTTTTCACATGTTTATCCAAGTTTATGTCTAGGCGGCCTTCTATATAGGGCACTTGGAGACACCAAATGGCCCTTTTGTAACCATTGACATAAAATGCTGTTTTTCTTGAATGCTTCAATGTACAATCATATTTTTGGGCTCTAATGAAAGGTTACACTTAGAGCTACTCTATTTCATGTCCAAATTTACTGTCAATAATTGCTGACACATAGTAAATGAAGCATAAACACTTTATAGTGTTGAAAAAACTAAATTCTTGAAACTATACTTGTAAAAATAAAGATACAAAACAAGTTCTATAGTAATAAAATACTTTTAATATTAGAAAAAACACAATCTAAATATATCAATGTATATAAAAAACTATTTAGAAATTTTACAATAATATTACAGGTTATTGGCAACATGCCACTCGTTATTACACTCACGGCTTTTCAAAAAGCACAAAGGCACATCACATGAAGAACATTTTACAGTTGTCTTTGCATGGCAGTGCCTGAACCTTAGACAACCTGTGGTGCTGTCTCCACTAATATGCAAAGGCTTGCGATGTGCTCTGTGTGAAGTGGGCGATGGAGCGGGCATGTCAGCAGCCGCTACCAGCAACTCACTAGTGTCTCACTAAATGCCTTCTGGTGCATTGGCACCTCCCCTTTACCTTTAGGTATATGCTTGTAAATCAGGAAGGCATTCACAATGGCAATGTCTAAGAAATGATAAAAAAGGCCTTTACCACTTCTGGGTTTTGTGGATCACTTTATAATAGCTGATTAGGGCATTGGAAAGGTCCACACCACCCATGCACCTGTATGGACAGATAAGACAACATTGAGGCACATATTTTTTTCATTTATAATCTATATTCTACTATTTTACTTGCATACGCTACTATTTTACTTGCATAAAGTAACGCAGAAGCACAGACACACACACACGCAAATACGGGCACAAATACCTGTGCATGAGCGCATACAAACACACTCGTGCATGAGATCACCAAACACGCACAAGATATGACAACACGCACCCAAACAAATCTCTATTTTACTTGCATAAAGTAACGCAAAAGCACACACAGACACACACGCAAATACGGGCACAAATACCTGTGCATGAGCGCAAACAAACACACTCGTGCATAGATCACCAAACACGCACAAGATATCACAACACGCACCTAAACAAAGCTCTATTTTACTTGCATAAAGTAACGCAGAAGCACACGCAGACACACACGCAAATACGGGCACAAATACCTGTGCTTGAGCGCATACAAACACACACGAGCTCACCAAACACGCACAAGATATCAAAACACAACACGCACACAAACACAAACCTCAGTACCAACAGTAAAATATGTTTTATAATACAATAAAACACTTACTTGTCGAGAGTGAAGTCTCCCCTATCCAAAATATCTCTTCCTGCTACCGAGTCGACGGCGGAAACGCTCTCTTCGTCTGAAACGTCTTCCTCCAACAAATCACTTTCACGCCTGGTACACTGCTCGACAACTTCTTCAAGTGAAAAGTTTCTTTTACTTGCTCTTTTCGACATTGTAAAACTTTTTAGACGCTCAATGCTTTCCTAGCACAGCACTAGCAGCTTTAGCGCACGGCCCCGAGTCACCACTGGGATTTGCGCACAGCTCGCAACCCAACGAATGATTGTTTGTGCACGGCCAATCGGGTTACAGGTTGAATCTTTCTAGTCAAGCGGCATATCATTCTTTTCAGAATCTTATTGGCTATCAGATACGCCCGTCATTTGCAAACTCTGACGCGACAGGATCGATCTATTGTCAATCAAATAGAGGACGGTCCCATCCTTACTCAAGGGCGTTCCTTGTGTATTTCTCCCTGTTGTCACCTATGAGAAGCACCTATTCGCTCAAGTGAGGTGTCAATCAAAAGGGCAGAGTTCAGTGGCCATTTTGACTTCAACACATCTGCAATGTTTACAAGTGAAGAGACGCTACACGACGGAATGCGTCGGAGATTTGGTGGCTTTGTCGGCTATTTGTAAATGATACTACTATGTTTCTTGGATGTTTATTGACATATACATGTGCTGTGGACTAAATATTTCACTGAATTGGATTTACTGGACCCTTCAGAGTGTAACTACACCATTTTTGTTGGAATTTTATGGATCTTTGGACTACAAGAAGGCGTCATAGGTCAGTTTATTCATTTTCATACACATTTTGTAGCTGTTTTTTTGGTTGTTGGTTGTTTGACAAACACTCTGATTGCACTGACTGTGTTGACTGGATCCTAAAATGGTTTACATCGTTCGAATCACAAGAATCTCAGCTTTTTAATGATATATGATATGTTTAGGTTTGTCTTTTTTAAGTTGTTGTATTTCCCAATGTTATCAACCAAAACACATGCAGTGTGCCGCCGGCGGTACAGCGGATTCGGATCAGGATTTTATGTGGTGGATTGTTTTCTGATAGTAGTTCTTTAATATACGAGGGCGCTAGGCCATTTAAGGCTTTGTAGGTGATTAGTAATATTTTAAATTGTATGCGATATTTAACTGGTAGCCAGTGTAAAGATGCCAGAATTGGACTAATGTGGTCATACTTTTTAGATCGAGTAAGCACTCTTACGGCGGCGTTTTGAACCAGCTGTAGCTTGTTAACCTGATTTGTATTGCATCCCCCGAGTAACGAGTTACAATAGTCTATTCTAGAGGTCATAAAAGCATGGATAAGCTTTTCTGCATCTGATGCAGACAGCATATGGCGTATTTTTGAGATATTTCTAAGATGGAAGAATGCTGTGCGGCAGACGTTGGAGATATGACTATCGAAAGATAGATTGCTGTAAAACATTACGCCTAAATTCTTAACCGTGGAAGATGGCACCACCGTGCAGCCATCTATGGGCAACTTGTAATCTGACATATTATGTTTGGAGCGATTTGGTTCAATAATAAGTATCTCAATCTTATTGGAGTTTAACATAAGAAAGTTATGTGCCATCCAGTCCCTAATATCACTAATGCAGTCTGTTAGCTTAGCAAACTGGTGGGTTTCGCTAGGATGTGACGAGATGTAAAGCTGGGTATCATCCGCATAGCAGTGAAAACTTATGTTATGTTCCTGATAATGTCTCCTAGAGGTAACATATATAACGAGAATAGGATAGGGCCTAGAACTGATCCCTGAGGTACGCCGTATTTAATGGGGGAGTGATAGGACTCTTCCTCATTTACATAAACAAAACAAAGTGATATCGATAACGCCTGACCACTGATGCCAACATAGTTTTCTAGTTTATTGAGTAGGATTCTGTGATCTATTGTGTCAAAGGCTGCACTGGGGTCTAGTAATATAAGGATTGAGATTTCACCACTGTCGGATGTGAAGTGAAGTGAAGTGAAGTGAAGTGAGTATTTGCCAATGTATGGTAACCCATACTTGGAATGTGACCTCTGCATTTAACCCATCCAGTGAATAGTGAACACACGCACTGCAAGTCGTGAACACACAAACACCCGGAGCAGTGGGCAGCTATCCCTGCAGCGCCCGGGGAGCAATTAGGGTTAAGGTGCCTTGCTCAAGGGCACCACAGTCGCAACCCGCCGGTCGTGAGCCTCGAACCGGCAACACTTGGGTTACAAGCCCGACACTCTAACCACTAGGCTACAACTGCCCCTTAATAGGAGGTCATTTGTAACTCTAAGCAGCGCTGTTTCTGTGCTATGGTGGGGCCTGAATCCTGATTGGAACTTTTCATATATTATTATTCGCTATGAATGTGCGTAGCTGGCTTGCCACTACTTTTTATAATATTTTAGAAAGAAAAGGTAGATTTGAGATTGGTCTAAAGTTATTACGATCTCCCTGGTCAAGGTTTGGTTTTTTTAATGAGCGGTCTAATAACTGCTAGTTTGAAAGCTGTTGGAACGTATCCTAATTCTAGCGATGAGTTAAAGATATTTAGTACCGTGTCGGACACTACATGAAATACCTCTTTTAGTAATTTTGTGGGAACAGGGTCTAATATACAGGACGATGATTTAGATGACGTTACTAATTTAGAGAGCTCTTCTATTGTAGTAGGTTTAAATGACTCAAGATGTTCGTATGATAATCTAGTGGTAAATGTACTATTGGGTAGAAGTCGTTACTATTGTGTTGGAGTTTACTATTGGTTTCTGTTTGTTCTTTGTTTTTAGTCAGTTTTGCAACTGTGCTAAAGAGGAAACGAGGGTTGTTATGATTTTCTTTAATAAGCGTACTGAGATGGGTAGATCTGGCGGTTTTAATAGCCTGTCTGTAGTGTTGAACACTCTCTTTCCATGCTAAATGATATACCTCTAACTTTGTGTTTCGGTAGTTTCTTTCCATTTTTCTAGCTACTTTTTTAAGGGCTGCAGTATAATGGTCATACCATGGAGCTGGCGTTTTTTCTTTGATTCTCTTTTTTCGAATGGGAGCAACGGCATCCATCGTGCTAGAGCAAGCGTTGTTCAGGTTTTCTATTATAATATCCAGATCTTCACGGTTATCTGCTACATGTTTCATTTGAGACAGGTCTGGAAGAGTGCTAATAAAGCTATCTTTAGTGGTGGAAATTATTGTTCTGGCTAATCTGTAGCATGTTGTAGACTGAGCGGTCCTATCTAGAAGTATTGTGTGTGACACAAGGCAATGGTCTGAAACGGCATCGCTCTGGGGTGATATTTCGATGTCATTAATATCGAGTCCGAGTGAAAGAATTAAGTCTAATGTGTGCTTACGAGTATGCGTGGGCCCTGACACGTTTTGTTTAATACCGAGAGAATTTAGAACATCCATAAACGCACATCCTAATGCATCTTTTGAGTTGTCCACATGGATATTAAAATCACCAACGATAAGAGCTTTATCTACAGTGACTGTATGCTCAGATAGGAAGTTTTCTATCTGTGTGGTGGCCCGAAGGCCTATATATGGTAGCTAAAATGAACGAAAGCTGTTTGTTGTTACCATCAGTTATTTCCATGTTTAACCGTATTATTTCAAACAAATTAAATTTTAGTTCTGATTTATGGCTTACTTTGAACATTTTGTTGTATATTGTAGCTACACCACCCCCTCTCCCTTTTAGACGAGGAACGTGTTTATAATAATAGTCTTCTGGGGTGGATTCGTTTAAACTAATGTAATCGTCTGCTTTAAGCCAGGTCTCTGTTAAACAGAGTGCATCTAAGTTTTGGTCAGTAATTATTTCATTGATAATAGGTTCTTTATTGGTAAGCAATCTAATGTTAAGAAGGCCGAATTTTAACATTTGAGTTTCATCTGTTAATGTATTGTGTTCTAATTTTACGAGACAAGGTAAACTGTGCTCTGTATTTATTTGTTCGAGGAACAGACACAGTCAAGATGTGTTGGTACTCTGGTAAAAAAGGCTCTATGTGCTGGAATATATATGATCTTGACATGTCAAGGCAGCTAACAGACTGATGGGTAAGCCGATCTGTCTGTTTCCTGACCTGGGCCCTGGATAGTCAGACAATATCAAAAGTAAGACTATTGGTCAGATTTCTAGAGAGTATAGCACTTCCTTCCGGAGACGGATGGAGGCCATCTCTCTTTAGCAGGTCAGGTCTTCCCCGAAAATGCTTTCAATTGTCTATAAACCCTACGTTATGCTGAGGGCACCACTTTGACATCCAGCCATGAAGAGACACTTTCTACTGTAATTTTCATCCCCCCCGGTAGGTGGGGAGGGGACCAGAGCAAATTACATTGTCTGACATTGTTTTTGCAATTTCACACACCTCTTTAATAGTATCTTTGGTGATCTCCGACTGGCGGAGTCTGGTGTCATTCGTGCCGGCGTGAATAACAATCTTAGAAAACGTACGTTTAGCATTAGCCAGCACTTTAAGTTTTGATCTAATCTCAGACGCTCTGGCTCCCGGTATACAATCGACTATGGTGGCTGGTGCCTCAATGTCAACGTTCCTGAGTATCGAATCTTCAATAACCAGGGCACTTTTAACAGACGTCTCAGCCGGTGTATTGCTGAGTTGAGAAAATATGTTTGATATTAAAACAGGAGCGTGATTTGGGTGCCGAATGTGACAATGCCGCCTGACAGTCACCCAGTTAGTCAGCCGCCTTGACTCTGAAGTCGGAACCGAGCCATGTGTATTACGCTTTACACTAGGCGCACCCGAAACAGTGTTTGTAACATTAACATTAGCGGTCTTACTGTCCTCAACTAGCGTTCGGATGCACGCTTCTAGTTCTGCAACCTTCTCCGTCAGCCTTACTACTTCAATACACTTAGCACATGTAATCCCCTCTATGCTGACGGAAGAAGCTAAACTGTACATGTGGCAAGTAGTGCAGGTTACAATGACAAGCGGAGTCTTACCCTTTTCATGCTGGGCGATGGCGTCTCCATTCGCCCGAACGCGGTCCGTGAAGCTGCATCGAGACGGGTGTGCTCGCAGCACGCCTCGGCTGCCTACGAGCGTCTGTGGTCAGGGTGATGTGAGGCATGCTGACTCTGCGAAGGCCGGGCAGCACCTCTTTCACAGCTTCCCGATCTGGTGTGGACAGGTCAGAAAAGCATACATCGGATGAATCTGCCATTAGATCGCCAACGAAGGCAGGTTTAGTAAACAGACGGTAAGAAATGCTAGCTTTAGCCGGCACCGACTGGTGATGCTAGCGGGCTATATGCTAACACTGGGTGTTACTAGTGATATAATCGTTTCGCTTAGTAATACAATTCAGTAATCGTCAAGGTAAAGTATTCCTAAGATAAACTAATAAGTTATATTATATAGATAGGAATAAGATAGTGAAAAAATAGGATTTAGCTGATAAGCTCAACGGAGCTTCGGGCTTGCGACTCCTCTCCTCGTCTCTCTCTCAGCGTCTCTCCGCGTCTCTCTCTGATGACGTCCTCTCTCCAAGTTCCCTGAATGTCAGAATGGGAAAGTTGAAGGGTGATTTAAGCAATTTTGAGCGTGCCATGGTTGTTGGTGCCAGACAGGCCGGTCTGAGAATATCACAATCTGCTCAGTTACTGGGATTTTCGTGGACAACCATTTCTGGGGTTTACAAAGAATGGTGTGAAAAGGGAAAAACATCCAGTATGTAGCAGTCCTGTGGGCGAAAATGCCTTTTTGATGTTAGAGATCAGAGGAGAATGGGCCGACTGATTCAAGCTGATAGAAGAGCAACTTTGACTGAAATAACCACTCATTACAACCAAGGTACGCAGCAAAGCATTTGTGAAGCCACAACATGCACAACCTTGAGGTGGATGGGCTACAACAGCAGAAGACCCCACAGGGGAACAACTCATCTCCACTACAAATAGGAAAATAAGGCTACAATTTGCACAAGCTCACCAAAATTGGACAGTTGAAGACTGAAAAAATTTTGCCTGGTCTGATGAATCTCAGTTTCTGTTGAGACATTCAGATGGTAGAGTCAGAATTTGGTGTAAACAGAGTGAGAACATGGATCCATCATGCCTTGTTACCACTGTGCGGCTGCTGGTGGTGGTGTAATGGTGTGAGGGATGTTTTCTTGGCAAACTTTAGGCCCCTTAGTGCCAATTGGGCATCATTTAAATGCCACGGCCTACCTGACCATTGTTTCTGCCCATGTCCATCCCTTTATGACCACCATGCAGACATGGGGACTTGTGACTTGGTGACTTGGACTCGAGTCGACTCGAGTCGCTATTTTTGTGACTTGTGACTTGACTTGACAAAAAAAAAAATACTTGAGACTTGACTCGGACTTGGAAGTTAAAGATTAGGGACTTGACTTGACTTGAGACACGATGACTTGAATGACTTGAGTGTTAATCACATCATGTTTTCAGTTTAAATATAAAATATATAAATTATTTTAAAAAATAAAGTCGACCCAGCTGGAGCGCAGGCTGAGAATGGTGTTGTCATGACTGAATCACGACACTATCATTCGCCATGCCCTCTCGTACGCACACGCACACCACGCCCACTTAGATCAGATATCAACATGTCAGCCGGAGGGGTACGGAGGGTCATCGCTTTTGGCTTCAACAAGATGGCAAAAGACGAACAGTGCGTTGCAAGACATGCAACATTAAAATCACAGGCAGCCAGACGGCAACCTCCAATTTTGGTCGTCATTTAAAGAGCCATTATGCCCAGTAAGTGCTTGTCAATGCGTTAATATCTGGTTAGTTGGTAGTTAGCTAATGTAATAAAAGCTAATGTAGCCCTCATCATACTGTGTTGGGGACAAATATGGGCAAAATAATTTTGATTTATTTTTTAAAATACTTATTTTTATTTTTGAATACTTCTTTTTCAAGTTTGCCACCTGAACACACACACAAAGAAAAATTACTTGATTCTACAATGTTAGGGGCGGTTCACATGTCGCGTCTTTTGCGCGCTCAAGTTCGTTATTTCAAATTTAGGTGCGCGAACGGAAGAGGTGCGACACGCTCGTTTTTTCTGGGCACATGTTTGAGAGAGAGAGAGTGAGTGAGAGAGAGAGAGAGAGAGAGTGTGAGAGTGAGTGAGTGAGTGAGTGAGTGAGTGAGTGAGAGAGTGAGTGAGTGAGAGAGAGTGAGAGTGAGAGAGTGAGTGAGAGTGAGTGAGAGAGAGAGTGAGAGAGAGAGAGAGAGAGAGAGTGAGAGTGAGTGAGTGAGTGAGAGAGTGAGTGAGAGAGAGAGTGAGAGAGTGAGAGAGTGAGAGAGTGAGAGAGTGAGAGAGTGAGAGAGTGAGAGTGAGAGTGAGAGAGAGAGTGAGAGTGAGAGAGAGAGACAAAGTTTAATGTTGTACATAAACTGTGTTTGAGAGAAAGGGAGGTGTTCAGAGAGGGGTCTGTTGGATGTTAAGCTGTTATTTGTTTTATGGACTCAATGTGGAAAATTTCAAACACGGTTGGCAGAATGAAAAATAAATAATTTATGAAGTTACAATTTTGTTTGATTCCAAGATGTATTTTACTGAACATGAGTATTTACAATGCAAATCCAAATTATTGTTATTTGCTGATAGTTACTTACTGTATATCTTGTCACTTTATTAAGATCAGATTCTGCAGGTAAAATTACAATAATAAGGTGACTTGACTTGGCCTACTACAGGACTTGACTTGGCTTGACTTGACATAGCCTGTGACTCGACTTGACTTGCCCAAGAAAAAAATACTTGGGACTTACTTGAGACTTGACGGTTCAGACTTGAGACTTATTTGAGACTTGCACATGTGTGACTTGGTCCCATCTCTGCCACCATGTACCCATCCTCTGATGGCTACTTCCAGCAGGATAATGCACCATGTCACAAAGCTCGAATAATTTCAATTTGGTTTCTTGAACATGACAATGAGTTCACTGTACTAAAATGGCCCCCACAGTCACCAGATCTCAACCCAATAGAGCATCTTTGGGATGTTGTGGAACAGGAGCTTCGTGCCCTGGATGTGGTTCCCACAAATCTCCATCAACTGCAAGATGCTAACCTATCAATATGGGCCAACATTTCTAAAGAATGCTTTCAGCACCTTGTTAAATCAACCTAGAATTAAGGCAGTTCTAAAGGTGAAAGGGGGTCAAACACAGTATTAGTATGGTGTTCCTAATAATCCTTTAGGTTACACACACACACACACATACAATGCGCTATTATTCTTCAAAGTGACCCTTTGTATGATTGTCACGACGCGGGAGTGGAGGGAGGACACAAACGCAGAGTTCGGAAAATAAATAACATTTAATGATAAAACTGGAAATAATAACACGAGGAGTAACAGGTAGCAAAACACAGGAACATCAAAATGTGACACAGGAACAGACAAGGTGGTAATGACAATCATCCGGCACAGGCTGACGGAACAAAGGCATATAAATACAAACACAATCAAACATACAACAGGTGTGGTGTGTTGGCGTAATTAGTCCATGAGTGTCCAGGTGAAACGGATGAGTGCAAAACACAAAACATGTCACGGACTAGCCGTGGGGAAGTCTCAAGTCATCTCCCGTCCCCTCACGGAAATGGAGACCCTCACTTGATACCCACCCCGGGGAAATGATCGGGCGTGGTCCGTTCCGGATCCCCCAACGAGCGGGACGGTGGTCCTCCGAGGGACCGTCGACGACGACTCAACCGTTGGGGGACCGCCTGGGCCGATCCTCCTCTCGCAGGCGCGAGCGATCGCTCACGGTGGTCCCCAAGAGACATCGGGGATGATGGAATACGAACCCCGATGTCACTACTCCCCCTTGACGAAATTCTTGGGGGAGCCGCCTTCCGCGAACTCGCTGCGTCCAATGCTGGCTGGATGATTCTGTCACGACGCGGGAGTGGAGGGAGGACACAAACGGTTCGGAAAATAAATAACATTTAATGATAAAACTGGAAATAATAACACGAGGAGTAACAGCTAGCAAAACACAGGACCATCAAAATGTGACACAGGAACAGACAAGGTGGTAATGACAATCATCCGGCACAGGCTGACGGAACAAAGGCATATAAATACAAACACAATCAAACATACAACAGGTGTGGTGTGTTGGCGTAATTAGTCCATGAGTGTCCAGGTGAAACGGATGAGTGCAAAACACAAAACATGTCACGGACTAGCCGTGACAATGATGGTCATGATTTGCAGAAGGTGTGTGCAGGGGCGTCATGCACCAATTTTTTTTAAGGGGGCACAGTGTGCACAGATACAGAAATGTATGCATACACGGACATCAAACGAAATATTATAAAGCTTTCAGTCTTTTCCATGGCACTATTTTGAGCCTTCCTGCCTTCATGACAAAAACCTCCAAAATAAAAGTGTTGACTAACTTTCATATCAAATACTATTCAATCGGAATAATGACATATTGGCATTTACATCTGGAACGGCATGTTTTGTTTATTCACGTTTTGTTTAATGACTTGTTTAATTGTGTAATGCATTTTGCACAACAAATGCATAAAATTAATGTAATTTTAAATCCATAAAGTTTATAAACAACGAAAATTACATAAGCTATAGCCAGATTGATTTTAATGTTCAATAATGATTCAAAAATTTTTTAGATAAAAATTATAAGAGAAATTGATTTTTGCATTCAACTACCCAGCAAACACAGAACGTTCCCATAACGTTAGTTTTTGGTTATTTTTTGGGAACCAAATAATAACGTTCTGGGAACGTTCTTTTTAGGTTTTATTTTTTGCAACCTTAAATAACGTTCCCATAACGTTGCAGGGTGGTTATTTTTAAATAACCTAAAAATAACATACAGAACGTTATTTTTTGGTTATTTTTTTGGAACCATAAAATAACGTTCCCATAACGTTGCAGGGTGGTTATTTTTAAAATAACCTAAAAATAACTTATACAGAACGTTATTTTTTGGTTATTTTTTGGGAACCATAAAATAACGTTCCCATAACGTTGCAGGGTGGTTATTTTTAAAATAACCTAAAAATAACTTACAGAACGTTATTTTTTGGTTATTTTTTGGTTATTATTTTGGAACCATAAAATAATGTTCCCATAACGTTGCAGGGTGGTTATTTTTAAAATAACCTAAAAATAACGTTCTGTATTTTTTTTGGGGGGGGAACTATAAAATAACGTTCCCATAACGTTGCAGAGTGGTTATTTTTAAAATAACCTAAAAATAACTTATACCTAACGTTCTCTAATGGTTATTTTTTTGGTTATGTTTTTTTTAGGAAATTAAGTAAAAGCATAATTAAACCCATTATTTCTGAAGTGAGCACGTCTGTTATGCGCAATGCTACTCTGCACGCGCTTACCTCGCGCTCTTCACGAGCACGCGCTTTCTCTTGTATGCGAATTCGCATAATTTAAAAAATAACGGTCGTTAACGGTTTTCTTTCCTCAGAGACATACATTACATTAGCGTTTCTTTTTTCTCTTTCTTTCTTTCTTAAGTAACTTAAATATGTGAGAAAAAATGTATATATGAGTGATTTCCGATCGATTTGAGGAGAATATGAGGAGAATATGATGTTAGAAACGTTTTATTGTCGAATAAACGAATAGCCGCCTAACTGTGGTAAGATCTTTTTACCTAAAGTGAATGAAATGTTTATTTATTTGGCATTTGGTTTTTACTTCAGAGTCTAACATTATTTAAGCGATTTATTTTCTTTACTAATCTTTTCATTAGTAACTTTAATATGTGAAAAATATATTTTAATAATTTCCATGAAGGAGAATGTGATGTTATAAGCTTTTGATTGTTGTAAAAACTGAGAGCTATTCGGCTAAAGTTAAACTGATCTGTTAACCTGAAGTGAATGAAATGTTTATGTATTTGTTGTCAATAGGTTTTACCTCAGTCTAACATTTATTCTAGCGGTTTATTTTCTTTCTTCATTTAGTAACTTCCCAGCTAACAATTTTTGGTTCCCAAAACGTTTTCCTAACGTTAGTTTTTGGTTCTAAAAACGTTCCCCTAACGTTAGTTTTTGGTTCCCATAACGTTATTTTTTTAGGTTTGTTTTTGGTTAGCCAGGAAAGTTTTACGGAAATAGAACGTTATTTTTAGGATAGTTTAACGTTATGATAACGTTATAATAACGTTAGGAGAACGTTATTTTTAGGTTAGAATAACGTTAGGAGAACGTTAGAAAAACTTAAAACTAACCTAAAACTAACGTTCTCCTAACGTTATTATAAGTTTAAAGTTTTTCTAAAGTTTTTCTAACGTTCTCCTAACGTTATTCTAACCTAAAACTAACGTTCGTAAAGAAAACTTTCCTGGCTAACCAAAAACAAACCTAAAAAAATAACGTTATGGGAACCAAAAACTAACGTTAGGGGAACGTTTTTAGAACCAAAAACTAACGTTAGGAAAACGTTTTGGGAACCAAAATTGTTAGCTGGGAACCGCATTTTATGCTGCACTGACAGGATGTTCATCTGACAGGAAATTTCGTTTTTTCAGGTAAGACACTATTTCACAAATTCAACAAATAAAACGATATTTATGAAATCGTGTAGATGTAATTTAACCTTTATTTATTTTATTGTCTTTATTTTAAAGTTTTGTGGGACATGTTTGGTGTTTTGACTGGTGAAGGTTAGAGCAGCGTTACCCTGGCAACCGGAACATGAAGAGGACACTCTCTCACTTTCTCTGTCTGACAAAATTACGCCTGCACAATTCAGAAATGACATTTTAAATTATATGGAGAATCCATTTAAATGTTTATTTTAACATATGTTTATTTAAATGTTAGTAATGATGTTAATGTTCAATAAAATGAAGTATTCCATCTCGGAGTCTGTCATTCATATGTTATGGTAAGTCTTTTAGTTATGGGCAAATAAGGACAAGTTAAATTAGTTGTAGCTTACTGCAGATGTCCGCCCAAAGAATATTAAATAAAAGATTTAAATTACTAACTGGTTACCAACATAAAACTTTCAATCCATTACGTTGTCACGACCTGCCCACGACAGGCAGATTACGTTGCGAAGTTACGTGCAGGCGACGAATCCAGGAATTTCACTTTTCTGGTCGCCACGACGTAACTCGGTTCGTCGCCACGACGTAACTCGGTTCGTCGCCACGACGTAAGTTTGGTCATCCTATTACGTAGACATTACGTAGCAGTTACTGGGCGTACCTCTCCTTACACCTAACTGTGATACTTTCTAAATTATGAATCTTTCTCAACTATATTATTAATCAAACGTACACTTAAATTGATAAGAGCAAACGTTGGCGACCACAGGTTGCAACTAATTGCGGGCTGCAACAACGCAAATATACTGGTTCATTTGGCGGAACAAATGCTGCGTTCCAGGCAGGTTTTTTAACCCGTGAGTTACGACTTCAAAACCAGGACTCACGACCCTATGCGTTCCAGGCAGCCTGTAACTCGTGTTTTTACAACCTTCTACCGGTGAAAGTGCACTGGAACGGCAGTCAAACCCGTTACTTCCCACCCGTGAACTCGTACTAGATCAATGTACTCCCAGTTCAGAGTCGTGAGTCGTGGTTTTGAAGTCGTGAGTTAAGGGCGATTTATAGTCATGCGTAGGTCCTACGGCGTAGCTACGGCGTAGGCTATCCGTAGCCTGTGCGTAGCTCTGCGTAGCCTGACGTGCACCTCACAAAATTTCTAACAGCGCGTCGGCTCTACGTGGACCGTAAGCGCTGTGATTGGTCCACCAGAACCCTTCCCGTCAGGTAAAAAAACTGCGTCATAGGTATTTCCGTTTGAGACGGTGAAAACAAAGATGAGCCAAGTTGAGGAGTGATTTAACTCAAACTGAAACATAAGTCGCTGTTTATTTACTTCCATCATTGCTGGTCTTCTCAAATTATACACAACAAGTTGCTATTACTTCTTCGTTTGTGGGTTAACTTGCTTAGCTTCTTCTTCTGTGACGACTTCTGCTGCTACTGTGGTTACACGCGTGATTACTGCCAACCAGCGGTTTCGCGTGTGTTTGCACGTCGACGCGGACGGCGACGCACAAGTATAAATGAAAACCGACGCGGAACCTACGCCGTCGCTGCTACGCCGTAGGACCTACGCACGACTATAAATCGCCCTTTACGGGTTACAGATTGCCTGGAATGCAGCAAAAGTATATAAAGTGGGAGGAGTTGGATCTAGATCCAACCCCGCCCCCTGGATGTTGTGTTCCGCAGTGAGGACCATCTCCAATCAGGAGAAAAACTTTTACTTTTCAAAAAAAATCCCTTCATCAGCAAGAGTGTGTTTGCTGCATTTTCAGTCATTCAGTAATTTGTGATTAATAAAAGCAGAACCACTTAAATTGTCTTGTTTTTATGCTAATACTGTCAAACTAACTTGTAAATGTAAATTATGTAACGTTATTTATTCATTTCTGATCAACCTCACCACATGAGTTATAAAAATAAATCTTTAGACAATTTTGACGATTATAACAAATATTTTTTATTAAATGCAACTGCTCAAACCCACTGCTTGTGACTCTTTAAAATGACATAACGTTAGCTAAATATTTAGCATTTTGTTTGTTTTAATAACTTGGCCAAGAACAGAAGTGCCATCTTATGAACATGTGTTGATTCATTGCACAGAATACAACGGATTTTTTTTATAGAATCATTAAGATACTTATTAATACATTGTAAGTAAATGGCATATTTCTTTTAGCTGGTTTGCCAACCTTATAAAACTCCGAAAGAAGAATGTCATCTTACTACAAAGAGTATAGAAGCCCAAGAGGCGAAACTCAATAGAACGCTCCATAGCAACAGTTGCCCCCATGACGTGAGGGCGCGGCCGCCATTATGGCCTGAAAACTGAAGGAAAACACCGAAAAATAATGAGAGTCAATGGCACTGAACCAACTTAACATAACAAAAACTTGGCATAACTTCTTTTTTTTCTGGTCGTCATATCTAAATACGAAAACAACGTGGTTATGCATGGCCTAATTATCCTTAGGAAAATAGTATTTTGGGACAAAATATTACTTTAAAAGTACGATAAGACTACTATAGAAATACTATGGATATTATAGAGGTATTACAGAACATTACATACTTCTTTGATGTTCTAATGCCTCTATAATATTTTACAGCTGCTATAGTATTTCCCCAGCCAACATTGATTTGTGGGCCCCACGTGGGTCCCATCTGGGAAGCATGGGTTACATGTGGGTATGGGCTTCACATGGGCAATATATATGGGTCCCATGTGGGTTGACCATGTGGGTCCCATGTGGGTTACCCTATGTGGGCCCCCAGGGGCGCCGTAAGGGGGGGAAAAGTTAGGACGATTCTAAGGGCCCATGAACTTTTGAGGGCCCCAGCCAAGGACTGTGCCGCACACGCAACCCCCTTAAGCTGAGCCCTCTTAGCTCCGCCCCGTCTTTACTCTGCTTTTTAGCGCCGTCTTCAATCCACGGTCTCACAGTGTGCGTGAACTTCAGAAGAGAACAAGGTGTGTGTATTTACTGCTATTTCCTATGATATCTGCATATGTGCACTTCCTTACTATAAAAGCAGTTTACACAATGTGACGCCGGATCAATACAATGCAGTTTTCTTTCCACTGTAAAGTCTTCGCTCTGTTCACCCCAGCTTAAAAAAACACAAGGTGATTTACGTTCCCTGTTTTATGTTATGATTCTAACACGAAGTCAGCCCTTATAAGCTGTTTAAATTAACGTAGCCCGTATAAGCTAATTAACATAAACTAGAAATGCGATCGGTTACACACTGTTTTGTTTTGTAACGCAATATGCCAAGGAAGGATTTTTATGCAGTCGTAAATCGAGTTGGTTGTGATAAAACTGAAATGCAACTAAGGCTAAACTAGTCAAATTATGTATATTAAAGCTTCTCAACTTGCAACAGGGTTAAGAAATCAATGGAAATCTATGTTGTAATCTGCTACAGTTGTCATTCATTTCATTTTAGAGCCCCGTTGATTAAAAAACAGTCTGAATAATCATTTAATAACAGTATAGATGTTTTCTTAAAGAGTAACTAAACCCTAAACCAACTTTTTTTTAGTTAATGATCTGTAAGAATGGGGTTTTATTAGTGCTGTTCTTTGATTTTAGTAAGTTTTTTGACATTTGGATATAAAGTGTTTAATACTACGTTATATTATGAGGTAAAAACGTCTGAGTGCTGCCTTCTTCAGGTTGAACGGTGGCTACTGCAGTTGAATTTTCCTTTTGAATGTTGGGTCCAAAAAATGCCTCGTCATGTAAGCAGGTTCAAGCTCACCACGCCGCTTTTGTCAAGCATTGTTGACCCAGTCTTATTTCAGGCAGAATGTACATAGAAAAGATGCATTGTTGTTGTTCGCCATTTTTAAATGTTACAATGTCGTGTGTGTAACAGCTCAAGTATACAGTATGTCACTAAGACTGTCTCTGAAAATCAGACTAAAGCCTCAAATCTTATTGTGAGATAAAAAGCATCACAGTTTAATTTCAAGCATTAATTTCACTATGATTTCAATCGCTGACATGACATTACTCAGTCAACATTAAAGATATCAAGTTTATATTTTCACAAATGTTCTTTACATTATATAGGATGATTTTTTTGTGGAAAACAGTAAATCACAAAGAAATACTTCAGCTGGGTTTTCACAGGCATGGTCACATTTATCTTTAATCTTTAAGAATGTTGCATTTTCTCTGAATATTTGATGTAATGTACTGTATTTTTCAATAAAATTTACATTGCACTATAAATTATCTTAGCTGCAGACATTTTAGGTATCTATAAAAACTGATAACTGTGGTCAAACAATAGCAAAATAAATTGTTCTGTATTATTAAATTACAGACAAAGATTTTGAATAGCTACAGTAGGTTGGATTGTATGTTTTGTACGAAATGGGTATGGGGGGGCCTGACCCCCTATTTTTTCATAGGGCCCAAAATTGCTAGCGGCGCCCCTGTGGGCCCCATATGGGTTTGCCCATGTGGGATAATAATGTGGGCCCCTCATGGCACCTATGTGGGCAAAACATTTTTATGCTTGAAATACATCTTTATACATTTACAATCTTAAAATAATAACTTTTGGTTGATTGTCACTTTTAAACAAAGAGCAAACAATATAACATATATTATTTGATCAGTATAAAACATTTTAAATAAAAATGCATTATTTTATACATTTAATTAACATTGATATGTGGGCCCCACGTGGGTCCCATATCGGCAACATGGGTTTCATGTGGCCATGGGCTTAACATGGGCAATATATATGGGTCCCATGTGGGTTTACTATGTGGGTCCCATATAGGTTTGCCCATGTTGGATGATAATATGGGACCCATATGGGACCTATGTGGGCAAAGTAATTTCATGCTTAAAATACATTTTATATACATTTAAACTCTTAAAATTATTACTTTTGGTTGATAGTCACTTTAATACAAAGAGCAAATAATATCACAGATAGTATATGATCAGTATAAAACATTTTAAATAAAAATGCATTATTGTTTACATTTAATTGTGATATTTTTAATGTTTACCTGCCAATTATTAATTTTAATTTGCAAAGCTGAGCATGAGTGAAAATAAGAAATGTCAGAAAGTTCATCAGTTTGTTAGTGTGTTAATTAAAGAAATGTTTCAAACATTCTGAAAGAAGATTGATTAGTGGAGTCAGGTGTTTCATATAAGGAGACCTCCTTGAGATCTGCTCACTGCTACGACACATTACACTTGACAATGTAGTCCTGCTTCAAATGTTTTTAATTGTGATTCTTTCACACAATATAATATCATATTTTAAATAATCTTTGCTAAAATAGGCAGATGATAAACATTTAAACTACAACATTTCCGCTCAGGCGCAAGGATACAGTTTCTACCGGAGCAGCAGGAGTCTTTCACAACTGTTACACTTGTAATTTATCCTGAGTTATGTTTTTAGAAAATGTAATACTACGGTGCAAGTTCACGGACTGCACAGCGATGAATCAAAGCAAACGTGCAAGGACATTTAATGAGTTTGGCTGTGGATGCTTTGGAAGTTCTTCATAAAACGTTTGAGCAAAGATTAATTGATGATCAGAAGACCATCTCCAGAAGAGTGAGCAATGTTTGTGTTGTTTTTGAGTTCGAAGTATTTTAAGAGTTTGACTTCTTTCAATGCCTATTTTAAGTGTTATGTTAAATTTTTTGTCATTACAAGCATTAGCAGTTTTGAAATGTTGATGATTATTTTAGCATTGAAAGTGTTATAAATTTACAAAGTATTTTGATTTATTGAACCTTTACAGTTAGTTATTTGATTTTTCATAATGCACCTCCTTCATATTTTGTGATGTTACAGATGAATCAAATGTTGAATATTTATGCTGAAAACTGATATTTACCGAACTGAAATTATTTAGCTTTTATCGGTTTTCAATTTAAAACAACTATATTATTTAAGTAAATTACAATAAAGCAATACAAGTTTAATTATTACATAATAAGGGACCAGTCCAGTACCCATTAAAAACCCATACTGGGCCCTGGTAAATAATGTGGGCTTCATTAGGTGGGGCCAATATGGGCCCCATGTGTGTTGCCCAGCTGGGCCCCACATTAGCCCCACTTAGTTTCTATATCAAATTCATGTGGACAACCCAGGTGGGGCAATAGTGGAACCCATGGACAAACCCATATAGGGCCCACATAGGAAGCCCATATGGGGCCCACATGGGCCCCACCTTGGGACTACGGTGCAAGTTCACGGACTGCACAGTGATGAATCAAAGCAAACGTGCAAGGACATTTAATGAGTTTGGCTGTGGAAGCTTTGGAAGTTCTTCATAAACCTGTTGAACAAAGATTTAATAATGATCAGAATTAAGACCATCTCCAGAACAGTGAGCAATATTTGTGTTGTTTTTGAGTCTCAAGTATTTTAAGAGTTTGACTTCTTTAAATGCTTATTTTAAGTGTTATGTTAAATAGTTAGTCATTACCTGCCTTAGCAGTTTTGAAATGTTCATGATTATTTTAGCATTGTATTGTTATAAATTGACAATAAAGTATTTTGATATATTGAACCTTTACAGTTTTTTAATTTGATTTCTCATATTGCACCTCCTTCATGTTTTGTGATGTTACAGATGAATAAACTGTTGGATATTTATGCTGAAATCTGATACTTTCCGAACTGAAATTATTTTGCTTTTATCGGTTTTCAATTTAAAACAAATATATTATTTAAGTAAATTACAATTAAGCATTAAAAGTATAAGTATTACATAATGAGGGACCAGTCCAGTACACATTAAAAACCCATACTGGGCCCTGGTAAATAATGTGGGCTTCATTAGGTGGGGCCAATATGGGCCCCATGTGTGTTGCCCAGCTGGGCCCCACATAAGCCCCACTCAGTTTTTATATCAAATTCATGTGGGCAACCCACGTGGGGCCATAGTGGAACCCATGGACAAACCCATATAGGGCCTACATAGGAAGCCCATATGGGACCCACGTGGGGCCCACATATCAATGTTGGCTGGGTCTATAGTAGTCTTATCGTACTTCTATAGTATGTCCCAAATTACTTTAGTATTTCCATAAGATTACTATACTTTTTTGTCCCCAAATACTATAAGATTCCTATAATACTTTTTCGTAAGGGTATGTCCCCCACCGAATCGGCTTCACTTACGGTTTGCAAAGATACAATTATAAAATTACTGCAAACCTTTAATCTATCAATATTTATGTTCTATTATGCATTTTCCTTGTTATATGAATAACAGAAATAGGCAGACACACAGTAATAAGATATTTATTCAAATGTTGATTTTGAAATGAGTGAACATCACCATATGATTTGGAAAAATAAATAAATACAATTATAAATGAACATTTCTTAAGAGTTAATCTTTTACATAGAATATCACAAAAATATTAACAAGTTTTTTCAACATCTTCAGTGAAAGTGCACACAGTGAACGTTTCAATGGCAAGAACAAAAACAATCTGTGAATGTCCTATTACAGGCGGAAAGGTACAAAAAAGATGTGCAATCTAGCAAGTGCACACATGAACTATAAACAGTACTAAAATTGAGCCATAAGATCTCAGTAATTAATCAGACACCACCATCTATTGTGTGAGCATTTGTGTATGAGAAGTTTTGTTGTATTTTTTTCTTTTTGTGAGAGAAGAGGCACTGACATAGAATGGAAGAGTGTGGAACAGTTGTGAGGCACGCTAACGATTTCAGCAGCTTTCAGTCCATAATGGCGGCCGTGGTTCCGCAGCGCCATCTACAGACTGTTACCCATAACACAACAGAGTTTCGCCTCTTGGGCTTCTATACTCTTTGCTTACTATGAGCTTGTAGGGATTTATAGCTCTTAAACTCCTGCAAAGTGTATGCACTCAATCCAAAAACAAGGTAATAATAACAGATATGTGAGCGGAGGAAGTGCGTCTGGATCCGTAATCCAGTCATGGGCTGCTAAATCATATGGATCTGTTGTTAATTTGTCCAAATAAAGTTTTTTAGCAGTAGCACTTAATTCTTCCCGATAGGGTCCCTTCTCTTTTTCTTTCAAACTCCTCAATTTCTTCGGTTCTTCTTCAAGTTTACCTAGTTTTAGCTTAACACACCCACAATTAAATGGCATAGCGGTCGGCGGTGCCTCTAAACATGGCGCCCACGTCCCATAATGCAACACTGCGGTGACGTACATTAACATTCCCTATAAGGGTTAACATAAAAAGATACTGTGTGAATTCATTTTTTTTTCAATTTTTTTTATTGCATATGAACATATATATATATATATATATATATATATATATATATATATATATATATATATATATACATATATAACAAAGAGAGTTACAACAATGTATTGTACATAAATGTTGTCAGTGTACATATGTAAATGATTAATATAATCCAAACTAAAGATACTGTGTGAATTCATACTGGAAGACAAAACACGCGTGACGTCAGAGGCTCCTTGTCAATCAAAGCAGCATAAGCGGTAGCCTACTACAGTAGCAGATTACCGCTGAGAACAGAGCTCAGCGTGCTCGCATTAACACTATAGTTTAGACATAGGCTTTGTGAAACCTCGCTGTGTTTATTCGGATAGCCGGTACCTCTTGTTTACCTTTAATACCTGCCTTGATGAGATGGAGAGGAGGATGCTTTGGACATCATGTTTTTTCGTGAGCTTTGTAACGCTCTTACTCTGCGCACGAGCATCAGGCAACCTGCCACAATGTAGAGAGGTAAACGACAACATGTCATCTTTCTTTAATATACATTTTAAATATAATTAGGAAACCTTGTCCCAGGCGGATTGTTTTTTTTTTTTTTCAATTTATTTATGCGTTTAAAATTCTTCTTGCGATAAATGATACCAATTGTTAAATCTTGAATAGCCTATCTAACGTTCAGAATACATATTGTTATTAGCTTAATTGTATAATAAAGAATGATTTTATGGTATATGTATATACTTGTATACAAATTGCAATGAATAGATAAGCAAACAGAACATCTTGTTATTATATTAAAATGGTAAGACACGAGACCCATAATATGATGATGCGTCGCACGGCCGTCCAATCAAATGACGGCTCGATTAATGTCATGTTGTCTTAAATCTAAAAAAACAAATCTTTGTCATTATTCTGCTGTTGTTAAAATGTGTGTCATACTTTTAAATAAAACATGTTAAAAAATATAAAGTAGAAAAGATTCATGTAATGAACATTTCTGTTAAAAAAGCTCTTTAGATTTCACCCCA
This sequence comes from Paramisgurnus dabryanus, assembly GCF_030506205.2. Taxonomy (NCBI): domain Eukaryota; kingdom Metazoa; phylum Chordata; class Actinopteri; order Cypriniformes; family Cobitidae; genus Paramisgurnus; species Paramisgurnus dabryanus. Next base: position 2,206,460 of record NC_133337.1, read on the forward strand.
TTGACTTGGTAAGGATATGAGAGGCATGTGTTCATATGTCAATACATTATTTGTTTGCACTGAAAGACACAAAAGCATGCTTGCATTAAAACACGTGGGGGGAGGATGAGGCAGCAGTGACAGGTGCAGGTGCACCATTAGTGTAAATGGTTGCCCTGTGTGTGCTGTAATCAAGCATTTCCAGGAAACTGTCACATATGTGATCTACATGTACATGAACTCATTGTAAAAAGTAACTATATTACACACAAATTTACACTATAAATTAAATATCGCAAATGTAAGTCACCACAAAAGCATTTCATTTAATCTGAGGAATTAATTAAGACTATATGTTCATACACTAAACTTTTACTTGTCTTAACACAAGTGTGTATTGTGGCTTTTGTGTCCGTGGCAGAACAATCACTATATACACAAGCTCACAGGCTGATTAGCATAACAAATCTATCATCAAAAACACACACAGGAAGTATTTGTAATTGGCTTCATCATTTCAGGTGGTTATCAGTCTATAACAGGCTCTAACTCATTACCATCCACACTCAAGCAATAGGTGATCGTCATGACAACAGTCACAGGCCCTCTGGCCGTTTCCCTGGTTACTGTCCGGGGACAGAAGCTAGATAGATGGCCCTCCCTCTTCTTTCTTTTGTACACACACATGTTATCTATATCTGCTCAATGTGCCAGACAAAAGGGGTAAACTATCAAGTATGCTATTAACTCAAACCTTAGTGAATCAACAATACCATGACTTCCAAAAGGGTCAACACAACCAAGAGCATAAAATATAGATTTCCCCAAAAATGTGGAAATGCATTGCAGACATCATTTACATAATGTGTATTTAAATATGTGATTATGGTGAATGACGACCTCTGAATCTGTCAATGTGTGTATGTGTTTCAGACAGAATATTACTTTGAGTACACAGAATGTGACAGCACAGGGTCCAGATGGAGAGTAGCCATTCCTCACAGACAGGGCAGCTGTACGGGCCTACCAGAGCCAGTCAGAGGAACAGACTGCAGTAAGAGCACAATATCAGCATACTGTATTAGCCTAAATGTGTATATATCACATTAGATATGATACTCTTATGTGGTGAAATTCATACAGTGCAAGTTTCTGGAGTCATTTTAGTTAAATTAACCCTTATGTAATTCTTATTCATATTTGTTTTGTTTGCTGTTTTATATAGTCTGGATATGTTTATATACATTTTGTCTGTTTGTATACAGTATATAAACAGTAAAAAAGTCTTTGCTGCCTTAAAGGGGAAATTTCACAAGACTTTTTTAATATGTAAAATAAATCTCTGGTGTCCCCAGAGTACATATGTGACGTTTAGCTCAAAATACCCCACACATAATGTATTATAGCATGTTTAAATTGACACTTAGTAGGTGCAAGCTAAAATGTGCCGTTTTGGGTGTGTCCTTTAAAATGCAAGTGAGCTGATGAAATGCAAACACTGATCACAATGATGATGGTTTGTTGAAAATGAAACTCAAATGTGCTGTCAATTATTTTTTCGCTCTCCTTCTCTCTGCAATAAATGGCAGTGCTGCGGTTGAGTAGTGCAGATTAAGGGGGCAGCTGTCAATTATTTTTTCTCTCTTCTTCTCTCTGCAATAAATGGCAGTGCTGTGGTTGAGTAGTGCAGATTAAGGGGGCAGTATAATCCCCTTCTGACATCACAAGGGAAGTCAAATGTCAATGAGCTATTTTTTCACATGCTTGCAGAGAATGGTTTACCAAAACTTAGTTACTGGGTTGATCTTGTTCACATTTTCTAGGTAGAAGAACTGGGAACCCAATTATAGCACTTAAACATCAACAAGTCTTTTTAACTTACTATTATTTGAGTAGAGATGAGTTGTTATAACTTATAAAATATAGTTGAAATATGTCAACTTCATTTTCTAAGTTGTAGCAACCCATCTCTTGTCTAGATAAATTACAGTATGTTGAAATGACTTGTAAATCTGAGTTGATTCAACCAAAAAAATTGAGCCACCAAATAATTTTTCACATTATACGACCCCATCTGTAAACCTGTGATTTACTGTTATTTTTACATAAAAGCATCCTAAATATTGTGTAAAGAGCATTCTCTGAAAATATAACCTTGATTTTTTTAATGTTGACTAAAAACCAACCAAAACCAATGTCCACATGCAGAAAAATAAAACAAAACATATTGTCAAATAAAATCATTCATTTCAGTATGCAAATGAAAATTTGAGTACTGTATATCTTACGTAGTTTATGATATGTCACAGAAAGGGTCACATAATTGTCTCTGTAACAAAAAATTATTGTTGTGCATTAATTAAGATCTAGACCTGAATGTATATATGGGTTAATATGTCTCATAACCCAGTCTATATTTGCTGTTTTTTTTTTAGCTTTTTCTTGTGAAGCTGGGGAGTTTTTAGAGATGTCATCCCAGCAGTGTACAGCATGTGCGGCCGGCTCCTATTCATTGGGAAGTGGCGTGCGTTTTGACCAATGGGATTCAATCCCTGCCGGATTCACCAGCCTGGCCACGTACATGGACTCAGGAGGTTCAGGGGACGACACTATGACCTGCAACAAGTCAGTGGCCAGTTCAGGACTGTATACTTGTGTGGTCATTGTTACCCTTAAAGCTTTTGCAACGTGTCAGCTGTTTATATGTCTATGTTTGTTTATCAGTTCTTCATGGACAGCTCAGGGAACTCACTTGGAGTCCAATCGTGATGACTGCACAGTGTCTCTGGTATACGCGGTACACCTCATGAAACAGGGCTCTGTCTCTTTTGACTATCAATATGTCGACAGCAACGTCTTCTTTGAGTTCTTTGTATGTCTTCGTTTCACACCTTTTTTCCAGGGCAATGTATGTGAAAATATCAAAGACCACAAATTTTAAAATAATTTGTTTTACTGTTGATCCAGATCCAGAACGATCAATGCCAAGAGATGGACCAGGCTGGTAGTGAGAAATGGATCAAGCTCACCACAAATGGAGAGTGGGGAACCCACACAGTTAGTCATCTTTCAACTTTTAGTCTTGTATAACAATTTTTACAATTACACAAATACACTGACCTGTCTGATGCTGCACTATGTATGCGACAGGTGAATCTAAAGTCAGGAACTAACATCCTGTATTGGAGAACCACAGGAATGCTTTTAGGTGGGAAACCTGTGAAGCCAGTCCTTTTGAAGAACATTCAGATTGAAGGTGTGAGATGTTGTGGAAATAATGTCTACTTTTATCTCTTACACCCATTCACAATCTGCATTGTGTTATTTTTATGTGTGTGTTTTTTGGGCTGTGTGCTTTGAAAGCAGGTGTGGCGTATACATCAGAGTGTTTTCCGTGTAGACCAGGCACATACAGTAAAACTCCAGGTTCTTCCTCCTGTGATCTCTGTCCAAGGAATACATATTCTGGAAAAGGAGCCAGTTCTTGTACACCATGCTTGGAGACACAGTATTCGCGTATGAACGCACAGATATTCACGCAAGTGCAAACACATTTAATCTTAGATACAGTACAGGACTTCTTTATGTGTCTGTTTTGTAGAGCAGGGCTGGTCGGAGTGCAAAGAGAAACCACCTTGTTCAGAGAAAGACTATTTTCAAATCCACACACCCTGCGACAGAGATGGCAAGGTGGGATATAATACCTACCAAGTGTGGTGAAAGTCTTTTGGAGTAAATGTTATTTTTACTTATTGTATTTTTTATTAGACTCAGATTTTATACAGATGGGTGGAGCCACAGGTGTGCGTGGAGAATGTGACCGGTGCTGTTACACTGCCTCCAACTGGAGAAAAGGAGGATTGTCCACCCTGTAATCCAGGGTTTTACATGCACAACACTTCCACCTGTCTGCCTTGCCCACAAGGGACCTATTCAGATGGCACCACAGGTATATACACATCTGGTGATAGATACACACCCTGGAATGTTCCTGTAGCTTAGTTGGTAGGACATTGTGTTAACAGTCCCAAAGGTTTTGGGTTTATTTTGTTCCCAGAAAACACACAGGCTGATGTAGTGATTTAAAATGTATAGCCTGAATGCACTATGCGTTGTTTTGGATAAAAGCATAAATGTCAAAAAGTAAATATCTAGAGTATGTATAATCGAGATGTTTCTAATATGCAGAATGTCAAAGATGCCCTGGAGGAACTGAACCTTCTCTGGGATATGAGTACAAGTGGTGGAACATACTACCGAGGAATATGAAAACTTCCTGTTTTAATGTGGGCAACTCCAAATGTGATGAGATGAATGGTAAGAGCCATAGAAAGTCAGGTATGAATTATGCATATTGTTAACAATTAGTTAATGCATGAACTATCAATGAACAATACTTCTAAAGCATTTATTAATCTTAATTTATGTTAATTTCAGCATTTACTAACTGTTAACATTAGTTAAAGGGATAGTTCACCCAAAAATGACAATTTATAACATAATTTTCTCATCCTCATGTTGATCTAAACCTGTATGAATTTCTTTTTTCTGATGAACACAAAAGAAGATATTTTGATTAATGATGGTAAGCACACAGCTAATGATAACCATTGACTTTCTATAGTAGGAAAAACAAATACGATGGAATTCAATGGATACTGTCAACTGTGCGCTTATCATCATTTCACGAGTTCACATTAACATGTAATTGATATGGAATGAGATAAAGCATATTTGGCCTGATGTCCGAGGAGAGGACTCTGAGCTAGGAATTTTAGCCTAAACCCAGAGTACTCACCCCTCTTTAACTGGGATAAATGAAACTAGATGAGAGTGAGGTGATGGGGTGGAGGAGGGATGCTGCAAAAAAATATGTCACAGGACAGAGGTTAGGGACTGCTATTTATAGGCACCTCTCCACGCTGATTGTTTGGATCATATGAATGCTCCTGCCGAACTTAGTTAAATAAACTTCATTTATCAAAATATCTTCAACATTTATCGCAATACTTCCATAATATTTGTTTTCCTAGTATAGAAAGTCAAAATTTACAATCAAATGCTTACCATCATTTATCAAAATATCTTCTTTTGTGTTTATTAGAAAAACTTAATTCATACATGTTTAAATTAACATAAGGATGAGAAAACTGTGACAGAATTTTTATTTTTGGGTGAACTATCCCTTTAATGTACCATAAACTAACATAAATAACTGTACTGACATTAACTAACTTTAACAAGAATGAATAAATGCTTAAAACTATATTGTTCATTGTTAGTTCATGTTAGCTAATGCATTTACTAATGTTTACTAATACAACTTTATATATATAACAAAATTGCAAAATTCGAAGCATGGGGATTTTGAAGATCATGAGAAACATTTTGTGAAGTGTTATAAACTTTCGAACAGTACATGTAGATGTTATTTTTCCTGCTGTGTGTGACAAATAAATATTTAATGAAGTAGCTACAATAATTTCAGCCGTATAATGAATATGATCATAAAAACTGCATATACAGTCTTGTTCAAAATATTTGCAAGAAATAGAAAAATGCCATTTTGAAGAACGCACAAGCTTACAGTCCATACATACTACACTTAAAATCATGAAGTATGCTTGTTTGTGTAGGTTGGGAAGTGGCTGGTGATCACATCCGCAGTGGAGTGGGAGGTTCAGATAATGATTACCTCATCTTAAACCTACGAGTGCCTGGATTCAAGTGAGTCACTAAAACTACATTTTTTAAAGTAACATTTAAGGTTGTCTTGTGTATAAAACATTTACAATGACTTTCTCTTAAAATTTTGTTTTCAGACTTCCTACGTCTGTAGACGACGCATCAGCTACAGAGTTTGGTCGAGTCACTTTTATTTTTGAGACCTTCTGCAGCGCAGACTGTGAACTTTATTTTATGATAGTAAGACATGATTCATAAACCACTCACATTTATAAATATATTTATAAATGTGTGCAGGGCATGAAATTAACACCCGACCACGCGCCAAATGCGGGTGGATTTTGCAATTGGCGGGTAACACTGTCAATCTACCAGCCACATTGGCGGGTAACCAATGCGAATCAGTGATGCGCGGGTCATTGTATAAACAACCCACTCCCGACCGACATTTTCAACTAACCCGCCCCGCCCGCAATTGTTCAAAATAGTTTTTAAACTCGACCGACTGACCGCGGCCTGAATATCATTAAAATATTTTTGGATGACTCGTAACCGGCACCCGCTCATTTCTTATCAACCTGCGCATATCACCGATGCAAATTGAGTGATTCATTGAGAGGATGCGACTGTTTCGCAACGTTCATGCGATTGGAAAGAAGATGAGGCACTTCTCTGACTACGTTTGGATGTGCGAGTAAGTATTAAACTGTTGGTGAGATGGGATGAGAATGCAATGCTGACATATGCTACTGTACAATCACAGTTGCACAGATGTGTAGTGCTGCTGTGATGGATCAGAACTCTTGATGTGTAAACTTTAGAGAGAGTTTCGCTACTATGCTTTATACTGTAGTACATTAACATACATTTTGCGAATATAGTAACATGCATTTTGCGAATATAGTAATGAAAAACAACGTATGTGCGGCGTTTATGTGCGCAGTTTGTGCCCCCTCTGTCTCTGTGTGCGTGCGCGGGTTTAAGGGGACTCAATAGGGCACATCGGAGAGATGCGTTCCTAAAAGCATGCGTACATAAAATCTTTCTGCTCTTGACAGGGCACATATAAATAAAATGATCTCAACAGTATTCATTTTCTAATAAAACATTTCTTTATGTCTTAAGTGTATGTATAGAGAGTCAAAAACCAGTCTGTGCTGGTCTTAAAGAGACAGTAACCTCAATTAACCTACTTAAGTCTGTGTCATTAATGTTAATCAAACAACCTAAGACAAAGAGAAATTCACTTTTGTAGCTCTGAAAAAAATTATATTTAATTCATACAATAAAGACAGTGTTATAATTCACTATTCGGGCAAAAAAAAAAACTGGCTGGTAAAAAGTCTCTGTGGCAGGTGGATTTCTAAATCCACCTGCCACAGTGGCTGGTGGTCAAAAAAGTTAACTTCAGGCCCTGAATGTGTGATATAGACTTGGTTCTTACAGGAACCCATAGACACTTAAGATATCCATAAGCTAGAAATAGTATGGTGGATTTAAAATGATCAAACAATAGCATATATTAAAAGTCAACTTGTGATCCATTGGTAATGGTACAGGTAATGAAAAAATGGGTTGCAATAGTATAAGGGCAGTATGTCCATTGCTTATTCAGATAAATAAGGTGAAATAAATCTGTGTTTTGTGCAGGATGTAAATCGGAAAAGCACAAATGTCGTGGAATCGTGGGTTGGAAGTAAAATCAGACAGGCATATACTCACATCATGACCAAAAACGCATCTGTGTCATACACATGGGCTTTTCAACGTACTAACAAAGCCATTGATGTAAGTATTTACCAATACATCCTGCAGACTCTTTGAAATTAATCTGAGGTACACTTTTGTTGTGTGGAAAACATATCTCATTGCCATTATTTCTCAGGCACGTCAGCGTGTGAACGACATAGCAAAAATCTATTCAATCACGGTGACAAATGCTATGGATGGCTCGGCATCTGGTTGCCATGCCTGCGCTATGATGAGTCAACAGGACGGCTCGTCCTGTGTCCCCTGTCCTGCCGGACATTTCATCAACAAAGACACAAACCAGTGTCAGGAATGCCCGCCCAACACCTTCCTTTCTGGACATCATATCTATGGGCGTGAAGCCTGTCAGCCCTGTGGTCCGGGCAGCAAGAGCAACAAGGTACCAAAAAATTCAACACATCTGTGTTTGCTATAAGATTCTTGGTTTTACAAATACAGAAAGTACATGACTGTGTGTTTAATTTGTAGGAACACTCAGTGTGTTTTAACGACTGCAGTTTCTCACACGTGGAACATAACCGAACTTATACCTATGACCTCCGTGCCCTATGCTCAGTGGGGTCAATCATGAATGGGCCCAGCTTCACTTCCAAAGGAACCAAATACTACCATGAATTTAACATCAGTTTGTGTGGGACAGAGGTACTCTCATCTGCATGCAAATTGTTTGTGTGTAATGCTTTTTCATGTCGGGTTTCCACACACAGAAAGAAATAAAAGCTGTGCCTTGGAACCCGCAGCCTTATTTGATGTGGTGACATCATTTTACAGAAACAGAAAGTCAGTGAGAAACTATTAAGAAGACCCTCAGAACCAATAGCATTTTTATATGGCACAGTCCAGCAAAGTCGCATTTAACAGTTTGTGATCTGTTTGATCTTCTACACAGTGCTTTATGATACAGTATATAATTCTGTGTAAACGGGTCGGACACTTTTTTATGACATTTTTACACTGTCTGAGTCATTTCATATACTCTACATAGAACTAGTAAATGTGTTAATTTCAGGCAAATGCAGCAATAGTGTGACTAGTTTAAATGTACTTGATATAAATGATGACTAATCTTCTTTAATCACAGGGGAGGAAGGTGGCTGTGTGCACTGACAATGTTACAGATCTGTCTAATAAAGACCTGCAAAATGAATCAGCTGACCTCACCAATTTTGTAGAGACTTTTGTGTGTCAGTCAACCATCATCCCTGCAGATGGGCGGGGCTTCAGAACAGCCCTGTCCTCTCAGTCTATAAGCTTGGCTGATACTTTCCTCGGTGAGCTTGTGTGGTCTATAACTGCATACTTGATCCATTTAATGTAATCTGATGTACCTGTTCTTGTATAGATAGATTTGCCTCTATTAACTGTTTTTCCTTAACTAAACTAGAGATCAATGTCAAGGACATCGGTACCTTTTTATAATAGTAGGTCTAATTGTCTTATTGCACTCACTGTATCACTATGTCTAAAAGTTTTTTACATCAATGTTTTCTTCTCTCAGGAGCATCTGTTGAAAACATGCTGGATGGAGTGTATGTTAGTCCAGACCTGTTTCCAGAGACATCACGGAAAGTTCCAGATATAAAGTTCTTCTTTCGGTAAATGATGAAAGGTTTTTTTGATTAAAATGTCATAATAATTTTATACACAGTTTTTAAAATTAGATTGTCTTTTTATTTAATGTGTGTGTGTGTGTGTGTGTTACCAACTTTCGTGTTGGTATGAATCAAAACTTGTCCTTTGTAATTTTTACGTTTATTACATTACGTACAAAAAAGAATAACAAACTGATAGGCAGCACTTCAAATTTTAACAAACATACAGTGGTGTAAAAAAGTGTTGGCCCACCTTCAGATTTCTTATGTTTTTGCATATTTGTCACACTTTTATGTTTTAGATCATCCAACAAATTAAAATATTAGTCAAAGATAACACAAGTGAACACAACATGCAGTTTTCAAATTAAGATTTTTTTATTATTAAGGGAAAACAAAATCTAAAACTACATGGCCCTGTGTGAAACAGTGTTTGCACCCCCCTGTTAACTCTTTACCCGCCAGCGTTATTTAAAAAAGTTGCCAGCCATTGCCAGCATTTTTTATGATTTTCAGAAAAGTTGAATGCCTTTTTAAAATTTTCTTCTTTAAATATATAAACATACACCATATCGAATGAAAAAAACAGACCCTCTGCTTTAAAAAAAAAACAGTTTCATCCTATTTTTTTTTGTTCTCTTTTATCACCTTTCAAATATGGGAAGGTTTCTTCAAAAATACAAAATTTTGAGCAAAAAGCTGAGATAATTGCATTTTTATGAAGGACTTTTGTTAGAGATCACATTCAGAGCGATCATCAAAACATATGCAGATTTTTTACTGTTTGGCCTAAAGAGAAGGCTTCTGGGTATTATAAGTTTGCTAAGAGTGCCACCTGGTGGATAAGGATTGCCGTAAAAACTCGTCATTGGCAGGGAAGCTTTTTCTCTTAATTTACGAGTTAACTTGGCAATGGCGGGGAAAGAGTTAAAACATAACTGTAGTTTATCACACCTGAGTTCAATTTCTCTAGCCACACCCAGGCCTGATTACTGCCACACATGTACACAATCAAAAAATCACTTAAATATGACCTGCCTGACAAAGTGAAGTAGAGCAAAAGATCCTCAAGAGCCACACATCATGCCGAGATCCAAAGATATTCAGAAACAAATGAGAAAGAAAGTAATTGAAATCTATCAGTCTGGAAAAGTTTAAAAAGCCATTTCTAAAACATTGGGTCTGAAGTCCCACAGTATAAAAAGAGACTGGGCAAAAATGGCCTGCATGGCAGAGTTCCAAGACGAAATCCACGCAAAAAGAACATAAAGGCTTGGCTCAGTTTTGCTAGAAAACATCTTGATGATCCCCAAGACTTTTGGAAAAATACTGTGGAGTGACAAGACAAAGTTAAACATTTTGGAAGGTGTGTGTCCCATTATGTCTGCTGTAAAAGTAACACAGCATTTCAGAAAAAGAACATCATACCAACAGTAAAATATGGTGGTGGTAGTGTGATGGTCTGGGGCTGTTTTGCTGCTTCAGGACCTGGAAGACTTGTTGTGATGAACCATAAATTCTGCTGTTTACCAAAAAATCCTGAAGGAGAATGTCCAGCCATCTGTTTGTGACCTCAAGCTGAAGCAAAATTGGGTTCTGCAGCAGGACAATGATCCAAAACACACCAGCAAGTCCACCTCTGAATGGCTGAAGAAAAACAAAATGAAGACTTTGGAGTGGCCTAGTAAACGTCCTGACGTCAATCCTATTGAGATGCTGTGGCATGACTGGTTCATGCTAAAAAAACCTCCAATGTGGCTGAATTACAACAATTCTGAAAAGATGAATGGGCCAAAATTCCTTCACAGCGCTATAACAGACACTTGATTGCAGTTGTTGCTGCTATGGGCCCAACCAGTTATTAGGTTTAGGGGGCAAACACTTTTTCCATGTGGGGGCCATGTGCGTTTGGATTTTGTTTTCCTTTCCCAATAAAAATCTTCATTTCACCTTCATGATCACCTTCATATTTCTCACATTAAAGTTTGACAAATATGCAAAAACATAAGAAATCAGGAGGTGGGCCAACACTTTTTCACATCACTGTATACTGCAAAGAACTGCAAGTTCAGTGGTTTAGGGATTGACCCATAGGGATTGGCTTAGGGATAATCACATAAAACAAAGAACCACCTAAAAACACGACGTGACACTGCTAGTCAAATTGACTAAACACTGCAAGCTGGTAACGTAGGGGTTGTGTTTTCATTCATAAAAGTCTTTGTTTAAATAAAAAAAATATCATATTAAAAACACAGATTATTTTAGAAACACAAGCCATGCTATTTCAGTGGGTCATTGGCTTGCCCTTAGTTCTTGAAGGTCTTTGATCAAATCCTGCGCTTTTAAGTTAAAATAACTTTATTAGGATAAAAACAAAGACATATTTCCAAAACCACTGCAAACAGTGGAACTTCAGTGGCTAAGGTGTCAAAAAAAATATTTCTAGAAAGTGCTGGGTTATTTTCAACCAAGATGCTCCCCAAACAAAACAAAGTGGAAGCTTTAGTTTAGTTGGTCAGTGGTTAAAATCTTCTTCTTTGTTCTTGAAAGTCTTGGATCAAATTATATATTTATTTTCAAAGTTTCTAAAATAAAAACAAAGATCCCACAAATAAGCAGATGCTTTTAAACTTCAGTGGAACAGGGGTCCTCTTCATTCTTTAATGTGCTGGTTGATTTGGGAAGTTTCACCTCCCAAAAACCAATGCAGATCTCAGCTTTTGTCTTTCTGGAAAGTCTTGGTTCAGATCTTGCATTTTCAAGTGTCTTTATGTAAAACAAAGACACCGCAAATAATAGCTGCTCAAAGTGTTGCAGTTTCAGGTCTTTCAGAGGTTGAACTCTCAATATAGACAACCTGGGGAGGTGAAATAAGAGACACAGTGATCAGAATGCCAGGTACATGTGTACCCTGGAATAGGGTGGTTTGAAAAGTGAGGATAAAAATAGACTAAACTACCATAAAGACAGTGAGACCTGAAACTCAGGAAAGGCAAATTAGCACCCAAAGATAAAAAATACTTTAAATATTTATTCTTTTGAATCATCTATACCTCTTGATCTCTTCACCCCACATCCCCCTCTCACTTCTTTCCAGTCACCTCTACTCCTCTTCTTCTGTTGCTCATTGCTTTCTGGCCACCATCGCACCCATTTCACCCTCATCAGGGGTAGATTTTAACGGGACCACCACCAGCTCGCACCTTAAACTGTGCTTCTAATTGTTAAAGAATAAAAAGATGCATTCATCTTTAAGAAAAAGTCTAACATCTCTCTCATTCCATCAGTTCGCCCCAAGCGACAGCCTCTTGTCTGAATGGTCGAAGTACAGTTGTAAATCTGCGCTGCAACCCTGAAAAAAGTGACCGTGGGGATCTTACTGTGCCAAGGTATATTTATTTACACCGCTGTTAAGCATCTTACATGATCACAAATGTATTTTGATGACATATGTTTATTTCTAGCAAATGCCCAGCAGGTACATGCAATGGCTGCGAGTTTCATTTCCTCTGGGAGAGCTCCAGCGCTTGTCCACTTTGCACTGAGGCAGACTACCACTCAATAGAAGGCGTGTGCAAAGGGGGAATGCAGGTACTTGTCTTTTCCACAAATACTTAGGTATTAATTCACTACAAATTAATTTTAATTCTTGGTGCTTTATTATTTAATAGGACACCCTCTATGTGTGGAGCGAACCAAAACTTTGCACTAAAGGGGTATTACTCCCGAACAAGACATCCGCCCATTGTGAAGTGGTTACCCTATGGGTAAAGGCTGGAATTGGGGGTGGAGCTTTCATTGCCGTCCTTCTTATCTCCCTCACATGCTATTTCTGGAAAAAGAACAAGAGGTAACAAGCTGTTACTAATAACGTTAAGACCCTTAAAGCAAATCACTTCACATGGCAGCAATTTTTTAACTCCCAAAGCAACTATTTCCAGTTTATTTCCTGTATTATAAGTACTGCTCCTATCTAATACTATAGGGCAGGGGTAGGCAACGTCGGTTCTGGAGTGCCGATGTCCTGCAGAGTTTACCTCCAACTCTAATTAAGCACACCTGAACAACTAATCAAGGTCTAAAGAGTCACCTGAAAACTACAGGCAGGTGAGATTTTATCAGGGTTGGAGCTAAAATCTGCAGGACATCGGCACTCCAGGACCCACGTTGCCTACCCCTGCTATAGGGCAATGTTTCTCAACCCTGGTCCTCAAGGACCCCCTCCAAGAAAGTTTTAGATGTTTCCTTATTTAAAACACCTGAACCAACTCATCAGCCTCCTTCCAGAATATCTCCCTAACAAGCTGATGATTTAAATCAGGTGGGTCAATTAAAGAGACATACTGCAGGGCTTAATGCTCAATTCCGATTTTTTGAAAAAATTAGATTTTTTTGCAAGGCCGTTCACATTTCCAATTAAATGCGACCTTTTGTGATCTCCTGTGTGAACGTGAAATGACCCAGAAGTGACCCGCATGCGCATAAGAGTACTCAACGGTCAAGGACGTCACTTGTAAGCTAATGTTAAACATGGATGTCAACAACTGTGTAGTCAACAGCGGAGCTCTTTTTGCAATATTAAAGTTATTTTCCCAACGGAGCCAGCACAATTACAATCTTCTAGGGGTGTCCTCGACTAAGGTTTTACATATTCGAATCAGAATTGTAGTAGTCGACCGATAGTAAAATCATATGGTTGTGTGCGTGGGTTGAGAGGGGGCCAGACCAGGTACAAACTGGCAGACATGGGGACTTGTGACTTGGTGACTTGGACTCGAGTCAACTTGTGACTTGACTTGACTTGACAAAAAATAAAATACTTGAGACTCGACTCGGACTTGGAAGTTAAAGACTCGGGACTTGACTTGAGACACGATGACTTGAATGACTTGAGTGTTAATCACATCATGTTTTCAGTTTAAATATAAAATATATAAATTATTTAAAAAAATAAAGTCGACCCAGCTGGAGCGCAGGCTGAGAATGGCGTTGTCATGACTGAATCACAACACTATCATTCGTCATGCCCTCTCGTACCTTACGCACACCACGCCCACTTAGATCAGATATCAACATGTCAGCCGGAGGGGTACGGAGGGTCACCAGACGGCAACCTCCAATTTTGGTCGTCATTTAAAGAGCCATTATGCCCAGTAAGTGCTTGTCAATTTGTTAATATCTGGTTAGTTGGTAGTTAGCTAATGTAATAATCAGTGTTGGGAGTAACGCATTACAAAATATAATATATGACAGTAATATATCAGTTTTTGCTGTAACGCAGTAATAACGCATTACTAATAAAATGTTGGTAATATTTTACTCGTTACAGTCTTAGTAACGAGCGCGTTACAACAATGCATTTCAAAAATAGACGTGTTATTTTAATTTTTTTACTTTTGACCAATGCGCGTGACCAGCATCCACACAGGAAAAAGCTGCGGGTAAAATAGTAATGGCTGCGTCCCAAACAGCATACTTCCATACTATATAGTAGGCGAAAAGCCCTACTTCTCGTACTCTTTGCCTACTATATAGTATGGAAGTAGGCGGTTTGGGACGCAGCGTATGTCTGTTTCCAGGTGCTGTATGCAGCATGTTCATTCTTACTTTAATTTTGTATTTATCGCGTTTCTTAAAGAGCCGAATCTGGGAAGTCCGCGGCTGTATAAGCATTGACTAAAGTGGTCGCAATCAGGTCCGGTAGCGCCGCACACGCAAAATTCTGCGAATGAGAGCAAAAAGCAACAGAACGTTTCTATCGGTCTCCTGTGCTGCTTGAACCTCAGAAGTAAAGAGACTTTTAAAAATCTTGCCAGTAAAATCCATTTCACCACACCAGCAATGATAAGGTAAGCTAACGTTGCTATGGTTACAGTCCATATGCATAATAGATTGCTAGGCTATTCCTATGCTATCTACAGTTTTATTACAAACAGCAACCTAAACTACAACATAACATTAATGTAGACTTAAACATGGTTATTTAAATAGTATATTTAAACATCACTGTTTAAAGTTTTTACCAGCCTTTTTATGGGAGCCTACTGTATATGCAATGTTTGGCAAAAAGCAGTGTTCCTCTGTTTGTCTATGTTTTATATGCTAGTCTACATGTAATCCTTATATTGTACTGAAATGAGCTGTTTTCCTTGATGCCTGTGCCCGGTTGCATGAAAGTCCTTAAGCTAAGAAATCCCTTAAATATAAGGTTAAGGGTACCCTTAATAAAAAATGGGTTGCAAGAAAAACCCTTAAGTGAACCTTAAGGCTGTCAATAAGTATTTACCCTTCAATGCTAAAGTATTAGCTTAAAGGAATAGTCTACTCATTTTCAATATTAAAATATGTTATTACCTTAACTAAGAACTAGGGATGCTCCGATCGATCGGCCGCCGATCGGTATCGGCCGATAATGGCATTAAATGACTCGATCGGTGCTCGCTAAATCTGCCGATCTCATAAACCGATCTTTCTGTTTACTTTTGTCATCAAAGGGATCCTGAATGCGGTTGCAATTAAAGACATTTTTTACGTAGGCGGTGGCTGAACCAGTCAAGCAGCTGTGAGGAAAATAAAAGTTTAAACGCTCAAAACGTTAAGACGCATGCAAATAAGAAACTTTTGGCATGAGGATGCAATTGTCCGTGATACATATGTGTTGTATACGCTGTTTGATGGGGATGTGAAGACGCCTCGCGCTGTTTACCGAAGCGCGTCCTCATACGCATATCTCTGTAAAGGCAAAGAGAGACATACAAATCTGCACGCTGCACATGAGCAACAGGTTGTAAAAATGCTTATGATGCTTTACAACCTGTTGCTCATGTGCAGCGTGCAGATTTGTATGTCTCTCTTTGCCTTTACAGAGATATGCGTATGAGGACGCGCTCCGGTCAACAGCGCGAGGCGTCTTCACATCCCCATCAAACAGCGTATACAACACATATCTATCACGGACAATTGCATCCTCATGCCAAAAGTTTCTTATTTGCATGCGTCTTAAAGTTTTGAGCGTTTAAACTTTTATTTTCCTCACAGCTGCTTGTCTGCGTTCAGCCACCGCCCATACACACAGAAGCCTGTCATCAGTGCACGTGAACAGAGCGATCTCTTTCTCACGTCTTAAAGCTGCAGTAACCTAATTCATCTCTCAATAAAATCACTCTCTGCTCTTGACTAAAGAATTTTTATACTGCATACGAATGCGTGTATATTTAATTAATACAGTAAAGTCTGTGAAGTGTTTTATTTTCAGTACTTTTAGGAGACATAAGCCTTTTTAAAGCCATATTAAATTTCTCTTTGCAGAATAAATATTTGTTGTGCTTATTTATTTGAGTCTCTATTAAAAGAATAATATACCTAATTACTGCAAGTAATATAACAAAGGCAATCTGTGGTATTATTTTATTTAGAAAGATTGTAACAGTTAGTCATCAAAGAGCTTGCATATCAGCTTTAAAAAAAAATCGGTATCGGAATCGGTATCGGCCGATCACAAAGATTACAAATCGGTGATCGGTATCGGCTGCAAAAATCCTGATCGGAGCATCCCTACTAAGAACTGTTGAATCATCCCTCTATCATCTGTGTGTGTGCACGTAAGCGCTGGAGCGCGCTGCTATGCTACGATAGCATTTAGCTTAGCCCCATTCATTCAATGGTACCATTTAGAGATAAAGTTAGAAGTGACCAAACACATCAACGTTTTTCCTATTTAAGACGAGTAGTTATACGAGCAAGTTTGGTGGTACAAAATAAAACATAGCGCTTTTCTAAGCGGATTTAAAAGAGTAACTATATTTTATGGCGTAATAGCACTTTTGGGAGTACTTCGACTTGGCGCAGTAACACCCTCCCTCTCCCATTATGAGAGTGAGAAGGGGAGCGGACTTTTCGAGATGGTCCTCACTGCGGAACACAACATCCAGAGGGCGGGGTTGGATCTAGATCCAACTCCTCCCACTTTATATACTTTGTTCCGCCAAATGAACCAGTATATTTGCGTTGTTGCAGCCCGCAATTAGTTGCAACCTGTGGTCGCCAACGTTTGCTCTTATCAATTTAAGTGTACGTTTGATTAATAATATAGTTGAGAAAGATTCATAATTTAGAAAGTAACACAGTTAGGTGTAAGGGGAGGTAAGGACACGTTCGCGACAGTTTGATATCACTGAAGGGATTTATTTGTGCATTATCCCACTTATTACACAGCTATTCCTATACGAGTAAATATAAAAACAAATTTATTTGATATCTTTTATTAGCAAATTTAAAAAAAAAAGTAAACCATCTACGAGGGAAAACTGTTCCCTAATGGCTGTAAGCAACTTATTTAACGTTATACTGTATTCATTCATAGGTCTTAAACTGCATGGTAAGATATTACTCGTAGTAGGCTTACCCAAAATGTTTTACTCCAAAACATTATAGCAAAAAACTTACATTTCACCCTAAAGGCACTACTTATATTGTAGTCATAAGTAAAGTTATTTTTTTATGTCAAAATAATAACTTAATTTAGTTGCAACTTAATGCAGAAATGGTAACGCAGCAACACATGTATGACGTGTCTTGTGGTAAAACGTCCGACCAATGAGATCTCTGGATCGGGATCCAGCTCCGCCCCTGGATCTAAATGCAAACCCGCCCCCTGGATGTCGTGTTCTGCAGTGAGGCGCTACTGGACTTTTCAGGCGAGTCGAAGTACTCCCAAAAGTGCTATTACGCCATAAAATATAGTTCCTCTTTTAAATCCGCTTAGAAAAGCGCTACGTTTTATTTTGTACCACCAAACTTGCTCGTATAACTAATCGTCTTAAATAGGAAAAACGTTGATGTGTTTGGTCACTTCTAACTTTATCTCTAAATGGCAGCATTGAATGAATGGGGCTAAGCTAAATGCTATCGTAGCGTCGCAGCGCGCTCCAGCGCTTACGTGCACACACACAGATGATAGAGGGATGATTCAACAGTTCTTAGTTAAGGTAATAACATATTTTAATATTGAAAATGAGTAGACTATTCCTTTAAGTTCTGCTATGCGTTGCTACAAAGTCCTTAAGTCCCATTTTCCCTTAACCTCTTCAACCCTGAGGACCCTGTCCCGGGTCCAGAATTTCGTATTTTGACTTAATATAAAATATTCTTTTAATCTTTGATGCTCCGTCATGGACCCCAGTAACACATATGAGATACTGTTTGAAAGCTTAGAGTCTCTACTTTCTGCAGATATGCATCACTTTGACATATCTTTTACTGTAAGAAAGTTATTTACACTTAATTTACACTATCACCCCCCCAATATTTTATTATATCATTTAATATTTACATATTTCATATTTTTCAAAAATGACAAACATGGGCAAGTCTTATATCAAATGAAAGCTCTCACTCTCAGGAATAAGGCTACAGCGTTATTTTTGTTCTAATATCAACACATATCCAACAATCATCAAATGAATAATAAGGTAAAAAATGGTCTTTTGTAAACATATGTGAAACATGAGCGTGAGCTGCCTCAGATAGCACAGATAGCCACAAATGCTACACCATCTTTTATTTTAGGTCCTACTCTAAACAATGAGTCCATTCACAGCATTTTCTTTGGTTGTGTGCATATATAATCCCTTGCTATTTATTATATGTGCAAAACAAAAAATTAATATTTATATGAAAAATGTATTTTCACACCCTTTAGTAAAATGAGAATAACTTTTGAATGCGACATGATAAAGAGTTCATTCTTTTTTTGGGTGTTTACTGTCTGCTGCTGCTAACAACCAGAACTGTCTGCAGTCTGCTAGAGCACACAGAACCAGAGTTATACACTATCAAAGACAGTGTTTACAACATAAAAAAGAAAATTTGGTGTTTCATCATATGAAAAACAACATAAATAACAATATTTGTCACAAACAGCAGCTTTTTATGTAACTTCAAAGGGTTTTCTTTAAAATGATATAAAGAAATTGCATTTATTCCACTGTATGTGGTTATGGGGACACTTCAAATGTTGTTAGGCAGAAATTGTATACAAAAAGGGTCTTATTCCTCCCATCAGTTGGAGTAAAATAACTTTTGCATAGATTATGATAGAGAAAAAATTCCTTTTTCCTCTGTAAGCTGACAATTGCTGGAATCAAACAAAACTGTCTGCAGGGACCTGAGATACCCAGGGCCAGAGTTATATACTTTCAAATAAAAACTTTAGAAAAAAACATCAAAAGGCGCCTATTTATTTTTGTGTTTATTAGAGGACTGATATTACATACAACCATGTTGAGCACTTTTAACAGTGTTTTATGTAATTTCAAAGGGTTACCTGTAAAATGATACCAAACTTTTGTATGTAAACCTCTGCATGTGGGTATGGGATGCTTTTGAAATTGGGTAGGCCAAATCCAGGCGAAAATCCCCAAAATAGCTTCAGGGTGTAAGAAGTTAAAAACTTAAGGGAATAAAACAGGTCCCTTAACGTCACACGCGATGGCTGATTTTATGGTTTTTTTTTTAAGAAAATGAAGCACAAACGCGCATTTCTAACAATCGAAATAATCCCTAGAGAAAAGTGATGCGCATTTATCAGAAGAATGGCGGTTTGATCGTCCGTCAAAATAAAGTGTTTCCAGTTTGAATTACTTTGAGTATTCATGCATGCGGCACTTTGCAGTCTGTTATTTGCGATGTTTCATTGTACACAAATTCGCCGTCTGTTGAGCTGCGTGCGTTGATTTGTTTACGCTGTGAGATTTTGTAACCGTAGCAACTGCTTCTCCCCTGCCGTGTTTTGGCAGAGACTATCGTAAAATACTTAGTATCAACACTTAGGTAAGGGTGACAGTTAAGACCTTTGTTGCAACGCTCTTAAATAAACCCCTTACCTCAGGGATTTTTTCTCCCTCAGGGAAACCTTCACTTAAGGAGTTTCATGCAACCGGGCACTGATCCTCCAATAGCACTTTTGATAAGTTGTGTCAACCCAATGCATGCCAGGTTTGTGCTGTGAATCTGAATTAAAAGTGAATTAAAGAATAGAAATGAAAAGAGGTTGCATGTCTTGCCATGTTATTAGTCTATAGTTTGCATTACAGTGGGCTCTAGCTTTATTGTGTTTGGTATGTCTACCATAATTTACCAGACTTTTACCAGATCATTTGTCTATGTTTATGACTCTGACAGTCATTGTTACTGTTTTTTTGCCATAAGTCTTCACTGTGCCTATTCAAAGCTCGAGGGCCAACACATAACTTCTAGACTTATAAGCATCAATAAACTGCATTTTAACATTTTATAATGCCTAGTCATACTTCTGTTATTTTGATGAAAGTAAGTCAAAAGTAACGCAAAAGTAGTGTAACTCATTACAGTTCAGAGTCAGTAATATTGTAATGTAACTAATTACTTTCAAATGACAGTAATTTGTAATATATAATGTATTACACTTTGGAAGTAACTTGCCCAACACTGGTAATAATAGCTAATGTAGCCCTGTGTAACGTAGCATACTGTGTTGGGGACAAATGTGGGCAAAATAATTTTGATTTATTTTTTTAAATACTTATTTTTGAATACTTCTTTTTCAAGTTTGCCACCTGAACACACACACAGAGAAAAATTACTTGATTCTACAATGTTAGGGGCGGTTCACATGTCGCGTCTTTTGTGCGCTCAAGTTCGTTATTTCAAATTTAGGCGCGCGAACGGAAGAGGTGCGACGCGCTTGTTTTTTCTGGGCACATGTTTGAGAGAGAGAGAGAGAGAGAGAGAGAGAGAGAGAGAGAGAGAGAGAGGAGAAATGTAACAAAGTTTAATGTTGTACGTGAACTGTGTTCAGAGAGGGGTCTGTTGGATGTTAAGCTGTTATTTGTTTTATTTGTTAAATAATTTATGAAGTTACAATTTTGTTTGATTCCAAGATGTATTTTACTGAACATGAGTATTTACAATGCAAATCCAAATTATTGTAATTTACTGATAGTTACTTACTGTATATCTTGTCACTTTATTAAGATCAGATTCTGCAGGTAAAATTACAATAATAAGGTGACTTGACTTGGACTTGACTTGACCTACTACAGGACTTGACTTGACTTGACTTGACATAGCCTGTGACTCGACTTGACTTGACTTGCCCAAGAAAAAAAATACTTGGGACTTACTTGAGACTTGAAGGTTCAGACTTGAGACTTACTTGAGACTTGCACATGTGTGACTTGGTCCCATCTCTGCAAACTGGCAACTTTTATTTTCTTTCACAAGCAGCACAGAAACAACTTTCTGATAAAGTGACCAAAACTGTCTTTCAAGTGAGGAACGAATTCAAAACTGACGATGCATTTATTATATATATATTTATATATAATTATTTTTATTTTTTAAGGTAAAATGTAAGGTAACATTTGTTTAATTATTCCTCATAACATAACAAGCCACGATCTACGGAACATCACACAAAAAACATTTTGATAACTAAAAAATGACAAAGGTGATCCTGCCTTGGAAACAATTCAGTGTTTTTATTTAATTTGGAGATTTAGCGCGTCAAAGCAGTCATGGCTAAAAACGACAAATGAGAAATGACAAATAATTTGTGATTGTTACTGTAAATGATAAAAACTAAGCTTTATATACAATTCATTAAACGTTAATTTGTAACAAGAAAAACACTGAAATTAATGATTTTATAGACACTTCGCGTTATTATTTAGCACAGAAATACCTGCTTGCTTGCTTTGACTTTGATCATCTCTGTATTCACTTTAGATACAGAAAGACCTGTTTCAGGAATCTCTTTGCTATCATTTGAAAGTGAACACCGACCATAATATTGAATCACAAGAAAGACAGTCGTGTCAGGCATAAATATAGGTTTGGTGCGGATATTTTCCGTTTCAGCACCGAAATTTAAAGAAACGGCTTACCTGTTTTGTAGTTTAACTTTTGACAAGATAACCAGTCTGGTTTAAATACATTTTAAAAACTTATATCCGTCGAAAAACATCCGTTTTTGTATGTTTAGTTTGATGAACTTCTAAATATGAGACGCAGACCACCTTGCCCGTTCGGCTAAATTGCATGCGCAAGCATGGCCAGCACGCAATAACGCAACATCGATACAAAGAAAAGCAATCAAAAATGTACAGACTTAAATTAGATCAGAATTTACGTTTATAATAAATACATTTTTTTTAATAAAATAAGGTCAGAAGTAACAAAGTGCAGAACAAATGTGCAAAATGCCTCAAGTGCACGGAAACAAAACACAAGCCAAATAGATAAATCAGATAACCCAGAGTGATTTATAAATAAAAAAAAGTAAAGAAATTATTAAAAGAACGAAAGTATAGTCAGAATTGCCAGCTTTGTCTTTTAATGTAGAACGAAAGAGGCAATGGTTTATAAACATAGAAACCTCTTATGGACGTGTAGACCGGTCACAGGGGTTGTTGGATTTATAAACGCATTTTAAAAAATATTTATTGAAAAATAGAAAAAGAGAGCACACTATCCACTTGCAAAAATAGAAATAATTATTTAATTATTAATTATTAATTATTTATATTTTTGCAAGTGGATAGTGTGCGGGACCTCTCTTTTTCAATTTTTCAATTTTGGACTTTCGAGTCCTGCTCTCCTACGCACCTATTGCACACAGGTTTATGTGATTAAAAAATATTTATTGAAAGCTGCTACTTCACATATTATTTGCAGCATTATAATAATATGCTATATATTAATATATTGGGAGAAAGCTGTTATATGTGAAATCATATAACGTGTGCAACCATACGGCCAAAATTTAATGATGTGGAGCAGTGTTAGCAACGTCCGCCATGGTTGTTGTTTATCTTATCGTTCTTGCCTACTTCAATGCAGAATTATGACGTTTGTAGCGTATCAATGACGTACGGGTCGGATCCATGTGGCTTGGCCGTTCATACGGAGGTCGCATTTCAAAAGATCGGATACGTATCAGATTCAGGACCACATACCCAAGTGGCCTGGGTCACATTTAAAAAGATCGGATCTGTGTCGTTCAGACTGTCATGAAAAGATCAGATACAGGTCGCATAGGGGCAAATTGGGTCGTTTCAGCCTGCAATGTGAACGTAGCCTTATTCTGGAAGGGGGTCCTTGAGGACCAGGATTGAGAAACACTGCTATAGGGAAAGGATGAAATTGATGGTCAAGATTACATACCCATACAATATGTCCAATCCATTTTTTAGGTTAGTTTAGCTAATGTGCATTCCAGAGTAAACTGAAAGGCAACCCCCCGCTTTAACAGACAAGGCTTAAGGTTGGTCCTAGACTAAAACACATGTCTCAACTGAAAATAACTTTCACTGACAGGTCTGAAATTATGCCAGTGCCATTGATTTGTCTCAAGATACACACAAGCAACATCTTTTTCTAAAGCATGTTTATAAAAGATGCTTAATTTAACAAAGGCCTAGTCCTGGCTTTAAGCCTTGTCTGTGAAACCAATTTTTTTAAATGTAAGCCAAGACTCCACAGCCGTCATATTGAGCAATGTGTTGCCTCTATCACAAAAAAGCTAGACAACTTTTTTAAATTTTGATCCCTTCCTTTCTCAACAGGCTTGAATACAAATACTCAAGACTTGTAATGTCTGCCAATAAGGACTGTGAGCTGCCAGCGGCCGATAGCTGTGCGCTGGCGGAGGGAGAGGGCGAGGAGAACGAAGACGATGTAGTTTACTCAAATACTCCTTCATTACTGGGAAAATTGAAGGCTATAGCGAGCAAGGTCTGTTAATGCACTTTTAACGCTTTGTAATTTTTTGTAAATGTAATCACAATAATCATGAATCCAACAATTTGTAATGTTTGAAACATTTCTCCTAGGGGTTTTTCAACCCTGGGTGTCAGCCGACATTGGCTTAACTTAGCACCCTCTTCTATACATTACATTATTAATACGCTCGCTTGTAAAGTTTATTCACAGCCGCTGTAATTTGCTACTTATATTGTCTGTCGATTTTTCTATTTTTTTCCCCTTTTTCTATTAATGTAAGGCTGCTTTGAAACAATTACCAATTTTGAAAAGCGCTATATACGGTAAATAAAATTGAATTGAATTGAATATAACAAAATTGCCTTTGAAGCATAGGATATTTTTTAAATATATGGTTTTTTTATATAAAAAATATTTATTTTTACACTACAAAGAACCTTTTCTGAAATAGAAATTTATAGAATTTTAAGAATGTGCATGAAGAGCTCAGATGCATGTTTTCATGTAAATTAGCATTTTTTTCTCAGATAATTAATGGATTCTGCCAACAAACCTGTATTTCGGAATTGCCTGAGGCTGAGATTAAGTGGATTTGAAGCAAAAGTATTTGATGTACTTGCTGATTTGTGACACTGAGCTATTCATATATACAGGTGCTCGTCATGTAATTAGAATATCATCAAAAAGTTGATTTAATTCATTACACACAAACTGATGTATTTCAAATGTTTATTTCTTTTAATTTTGATGATTATAACTGACAACTAAAGAAAATCCCAAATTCATTATCTTAGAAAATTAGAATATTGTGAAAAGGTTCAATATTGAAGTCGCCTGGTGCCACACTCTAATCAGCTAATTAACTCAAAACACATGCAAAGGCCTTTAAATGGTCTCTCAGTCTAGTTCTGTAGGCTACACAATCATGGGGAAGACTGCTGACTTGACAGTTGCCCAAAAGACGACCATTGACACCTTGCACAAGGAGGGCAAGACACAAAAGGTCATTACAAAAAGTAATTGCAAAAGAGGCTGGCTTTTCACAGAGCTCTGTGTCCAAGCACATTAATAGAGAGGCAAAGGGAAGGTAAAGATGTGGTAGAAAAAGTGTACAAGCAATAGGGATAACCGCATCCTGAAGAGGATTGTCAAACAAAACCCATTCAAAAATGTTGTGGAGATTCAGAAAGAGTGGACTGCAGTTCGAGTCAGTGCTTCAAGAACCACTACGCACAGATGTATGCAAGACCTGGGTTTCAGCTGTCGCATTCCTTGTGTCAAGCCACTCTTGAACAACAGACAGCATCATAAGCTTCTCGCCTGGGCTAGAGACAAAAAGGATTGGACTGCTGCTGAGTGGTCCAAAGTTATGTTCTCTGATGATAAGTAAATTTTGCATTTCCTTTGTAAATGTGTGTCCCAGAGTCTGGAGGAAGAAAGGAGAGGCACACAATCCACGTTGCTTGAGGTCCACTGTAAAGTTTACACAGTCAGTGATGGTTTGGGGTGCTGGTGTTGGATCACTGTGTTTTCTAAAGTCCAAGTTCAATGCAGCCGTATATCAGGAAGTTTTTAGCTGCTGACCAACTTTATGGAGATGCAGATTTCATTTTCCAACAAGACTTGGCACCTGCACACAGTGCCAAAGCTAACAGTACCTGGTTTAAGGACCATGGTATCCCTGTTCTTAATTGGCCAGCAAACTCGCCTGACCATTAAATTGTATTGTGTAGAGGAAGATGCGATGTGCCACACCCAACAATGCAGAAGAGCTGGGGCCTCATTTATAAAAGTGCGACATAGGAACTATCCTACATTTCATCTAAGACCATTTCTGAAATTATCGTAAGTGTGATTCAGAGAAAAGGAGCTTACGCACAAAAAACCGTGCATACGCCTCTTTTCAGATGTGCGGTTTATAAATCGCAAATGATCTTAAATATGTGCGCAGCTGAATGCTCTTAGAACTCCACCTTCTAAACGCCCCTAATTTAATTCATTAGCATATAAATATTACATTTTCAAAGGCCAAATTCTCTGACTGCTACAATGGCGAGTGGTAAGAAAACATATTTGTTGTCGTTTGCTTAAGTTTTTAATATTTCTAAATTCTAACATGGAAACTTTATTGACATCATTCAAGATAAGGCGATTATTAGTGGATCTTTCCGTTCACGAGTTTCATTTAAATATAGTTTTACACGTAGGCTAAACGTAATATTTGTGTCTTTAAAGTTTTGTTTCAGTTTGCCATGCCTCCTGCGCGGCGGTGTTGAAATAAGATATTTTCGGCTTTAAAATTCAAAGATCGTATCTTAAACTGTCGGAATATATTCCATATGGATTCATTTGGATTTACAGATGTTTAACATTAAAATTGATGCATGGAAATAATTTATATTAATTTTTGAAATACCCATCACTCTTAAATGTCGCATGTCCCTTATTGTAGGATACACTGAGGCTTCACAATTTAGTTCCTTTCACGTCGTTTTAATCATTAAATTCGATCAGTTTTACTTTCATTCAATAAAGCACATGTTCTGTAACATTTACATATGCGTTAAACACCGCGAAACAATTTTGCTATATTCTTAAATATTTTTTGAAAAGATGACGAACTAGAAAACCGTTTCATGAACAAATAGCCTGGGCGCCATCTTTTTGCATTAGAATAGGCCTACATTTTAAATTATCAAAATAGGCCAACATATTTTGTTTTAAAATATATTCTTAAACCTGGTTAAATTATTTTGGAGTAGTATGCCTTTCCGCATTTTCTGTGTGCATCATTGTTGTATGTTTTTAGGTTTCTATTCTGAACTAGATAGAAAACGTTCGTCGGAACAAACTTTATGTTGGCTTGAGAAAGCCTAGTCTGAGAGTAGAGTTTGACAACTTAGCATGAAGCTATCATGATTTAAGATAAAGCTAGCATGATTTAACATGAAGTGAACATGATTTAGCATGAAGCTAGCATGATTTAGCATTAAGCTAGCATGATGCTTACACGATTTAGCATGAAGTTTACATGAAGCTAGCATAATTTAACATGAAGTTAGCATGAAGCTAGCATGATGCTAACATGATTAGCATGAAATTAGCATGATGATAACATGATTAACATGAGGCTAGCATGATGCTAGCATGATTAGCATAAAGCTTACATGATGCTATCATGATTAGCATGAAGCTAGCATGATGCTAACATGATTAGCATGAAGCAAGCATGATGCTAACATGATTAGCATGAAGCTAGCATGATTAGCATGAAGCTACCATGATGTTAGCATGATTAGCATGATGCTAGCATGATTAGCATGAAGCTAGCATGATGTTAGCATGAAGCTAGCATGATTAGCATGAAGCTAGCATGATGTTAAAATGATTAGCATGAAGCTAGCATGATTAGCATGAAGCTATCATGATGTTAGCATGATTAACATGAAGCTAGCATGATTAGCATGAAGCTAGCATGATGCTAGCATGATTAGCATGAAGCTAACATGATGCTAGCATGATTAGCATGATGCTAGCATGATTAGCATGATGTTAGCATGATTAGCATCAAGCTAGCATGATGTTAGCATGATTAGCATGATGTTAGCATGATTAGCATTAAGCTATCATGATGTTAGCATGATGCTAGCATGATTAGCATGAAGCTAGCATGATGTTAGCATGATTAGCATGATGCTAGCATGATTAGCATTAAGCTATCATGATGTTAGCATGATGCTAGCATGATTAGCATGAAGCTAGCATGATGTTAGCATGATTAGCATGAAGCTAGCATGATGCTAGCATGATTAGCATGAAGCTATCATGATGTTAGCATGATTACCATGAAGCTAGCATGATGTTAGCATGATTAGCATGAAGCTAGCATGATTAGCATGAAGCTAGCATGATTAACATGAAACTAGCATGATGTTAGCATGATTAGCATGAAGCTAACATGATGCTAGCATGATTAGCATGATGCTAGCATGATTAGCATGATGCTAGCATGATTAGCATGATGCTAGCATGATTAGCATGATGTTAGCATGATTAGCATCAAGCTAGCATGATGTTAGCATGATTAGCATGATGTAAGCATGATTAGCATGAAGCTAGCATGATTAGCATGAAGCTAGCATGATGTTAACATGATAAGCATGAAGCTAGCATTATGCTAGCATGATTAGCATGAAGCTAGCATGATGCTAGCATGATTAGCATGAAGCTAGCATGATGTTAGCATGATTAGCATGATGGTAGCATGATTAGCATGAAGCTAGCATGATGTTAGCATGACTGGCATGATGTTAGCATGATTAGCATGAAGCTAGCATGATGTTAGCATGATTAGCATGAAGCTAGCATGATTAGCATGAAGCTAGCATGATGTTAGCATGATTAGCATGAAGCTAGCATGATGTAAGCATGATTAGGATGAAGCTAGCATGATGTTAGCATGATTAGCATGATGCTAGCATTATTAGCATGAAGCTAGCATGACGCTAGCATGATTAGCATGAAGCTAGCATGATGCTAGCATGATTAGCATGATGCTAGCATGATGCTAGCATGATTAGCATGATGCTAACATGATGTTAGCATGAAACAAGCATGATGTTATCATGATAAGCATGATGCTAGCATGATGTTAGCATGAAGCTATCATGATTAGCATGAGGCTAACATGATGTTAGCATGATGCTAGCATGATTAGCATGATGCTAACATGATTACCATGAAGCTAGCATGATTAGCATGATGTTAGCATGATTAGCATGAAGCTAGCATGATGTTAGCATGATTAGCATGAAGCTAGCATGATGCTAAAATGATTAGCATGAAGCTAGCATGATGTTAGCATGATTAGCATGAAGCTAGCATGATGTTAGCATGATTAGCATAATGCTAGCATGATTACCATGAAGCTAGCATTATGTTAGCATGATTAGCATGATGCTAGGATGTTAGCATGATGCTAACATGATGTTAGCATGATGTTAGCATGATTAGCATGAAGCTAGCATGATGTTAACATGATTAGCATAAAGCTAGCATGATGCTAGCATGATAAGCATGAAGCTAGCATGATGTTAGCATGATTAGCATGATGCTAGCATGATTATCATGAAGCTAGCATGATGCTAGCATGATTAGCATGAAGCTAGCATGATTAGCATGAAGCTAGCATGATTAGCATGAAGCTAACATAATTAGCATGAAGCTAGCATGATGCTAGCATGATTAGCATGAAGCTAGCATGAAGTTAGCATGATTAGCATGAAGCTAGCATGATGTTAGCATGATTAGCATGAAGCTAGCATGATTACCAGAAAGCTAGCATGAAGCTAACATTTATTGCGTTGCTAGGGTACTAAGTTTGGTTGCTAGAGAGAAAATTGACATCCCATAATGATCACCCTTCAAGCCACTAGTGATTACATGCCGAGTCACAAGTAAAATGGTCCAACCCCCGTGTCTCTACAATGTTCTGATGCGGAGATATAATGCTTTGTTTACTCTGTTGCTAGGTGACTGTATTTGGTTGCTAGGGAAAAATGTCATCCACTAGTGATTACCTTCCGAGTCACGAGTCAAACGGTCCAAACCCCGTGTCTCTACGATGTTCTGATGCGGAGATATAAGGCTTTGTTTACTCTGTTGCTAGGGTACTGTATTTGGTTGCTAGGGGAAAATTTGGCATCCCATAGTGATTACACACTGAGTCACGAGTCAAACGGTCCAACCCCCGTGTCTCTACGATGTTCTGATGCTGAGATATAAGGCTTTGTTTACTCTGTTGCTAGGGTACTGTATTTGGTTGCTAGGGAAAAATTTGGCATCCCATATTGATTACACTCTGAGTCACGAATCAAACGGTCCAACCCCCGTGTCTCTACGATGTTCTGATGCGGAGATATAAGGCTTTGTTTACTCTGTTGCTAGGGTACTGTATTTGGTTGCTAGAGAAAAATTTGGCATCCCATAGTGATTACACTCTGAGTCACGAGTCAAACGGTCCAACCCCCGTGTCTCTACGATGTTCTGATGCGGAGATATAAGGCTTTGTTTACTCTGTTGCTAGGGTACTGTATTTAGTTTCTAGGGAAAAATTTGGCATCCCATAGTGATTACACACTGAGTCACGAGTCAAACGGTCCAACCCCCGTGTCTCTACGATGTTCTGATGCTGAGATATAAGGCTTTGTTTACTCTGTTGCTAGGGTACTGTATTTGGTTGCTAGGGAAAAATTTGGCATCCCATAGTGATTACACTCTGAGTCACGAGTCAAACGGTCCAACCCCCGTGTCTCTATGATGTTCTGATGCGGAGATATAAGGCTTTGTTTACTCTGTTGCTAGGGTACTGTATTTGGTTGCTAGGGAAAAAATGGCATCCCATAGTGATTACACTCTGAGTCACGAGTCAAACGGTCCAAACTCCGTGTCTCTATGATGTTCTGATGCGGAGATATGAGGCTTTGTTTACTCTGTTGCTAGAGTACTGTATTTGGTTGCTAGGGAAAAAATTGGCATCCCATAGTTATCACACTTTCAGTCACGAGTCAAACGGTCCAACCCCCGTGTCTCTAATGGTGCGTTCCAGGCAGGTTTTTAAACCCGTGAGTTACGACTTCAAAACCACGACTCACGACCCTATGCGTTCCAGGCAGCCTTTAACTCGTGTTTTTACAACCTTCTACCGGTGAAAGTGCACTGGAACGGCAGTCAAACCCGTGACTTCCCACCCGTGAACTCGTACTAGATCGATGTTCTCCCAGTTCAGTCGTGAGTCGTGGTTTTGAAGTCGTGAGTTGCGGGTTTCAGGTTGCCTGGAACGCAACATAAGATGTTCTGATGCGGAGATATAGGGCTTTGTTTACCCTGTTGCTAGGGTAGTGTATTTGGTTGCTAGGGAGAAAATTGGCATCCCATAATGATCGTAATCCAAGCCACAAGTAAAACGGTCCAACCCCCATGTCTCTACGTTGTTCTGATGCAGAGATATAGGGCTTTGTTTATTCGGTTGCTAGGGTACTAAATTTGGTTGCTAGGGAGAAATTGGCATCCCATAATGATTACACTATGAGTCACAAGTAAAACGGTCCAACCCCCGTGTCTCTACGATGTTCTGGTACCGAGATATAACTGTTTGATCTTTATGTTGCTAGGGTGATCAAAAGTGGTTGCTAGGGGCGTGGCTTAATACATATGTAAGGATCTTGAGAGACTGATTGGATGCCTGAGTAAAATAAGCCCACCCCCATGTCTCTATGACACTGTGGTGCAAAGATATCCATCTGGGCATTTTATAATTGTAGTCTATGGGAGATGTTGCTAGGGTGCCCAAAATGGTTGCTAAGGGTGTGGCTTAATAGCTCTGGGACTATCCTGATAGACTGATTGGATGCGATCCTAAAAGACCTATTGGATGACTGAGTAAAATGAGCCCACCCTCTTGTCTTTACGACATTGTTATGCGAAGATATCCCATCTGGAAAGTTTTTATTCCCTTATATGGGCGTGTTTCCTGCCCCATTATAAGTCAATGGGAAATTTTGGGTGCCTCTTACACCCCAGGGGTACAACTTACACCCCAATGTAATGTATGTTCTTACAGAGGCTACCAACCTCTTCAAATGTAGTAACCCACGCGTTTCTACAAAATCCTTGAGCGGAGCTACGACTTGTCAAAGCTCGACGCAATGTTAAGTCAATGGGATTTTTCGGGTGGTTTTTCGTCCCCCTTTCGAAAATCTTGCACCCGATTGCTTATAAAAGTCATAGCACACCTCTCCTCAATAATCCGCTCGATTTGAGCCCTCTTTCATGGGACTGCCGCAAACCGTGCGGGACGAGTTAAGTGCCGAAAAAGTGTCCAGATATAAGAAGAATAATAACTAGATAGGTACATTTCCTGAAGAAAATGTGAGTGGTGCTTGCCGTGGCAAAATTCAAGGGACAATTTATGATTATACTCCATGCCAAAAGTAAAACGGTCCAACCCCGTGTCTCTACATGTTCTGATGCAGAGATATAAGGCTTTGTTTACTCTGTTGCTAGGGTACTGTATTTGGTTGCTAGGGAAACAATGGCATCCACTAGTGATTACCCTCCGAGTCACGAGTCAAACGGTCCAAACCCCGTGTCTCTACGATGTTCTGATGCGGAGATATAAGGCTTTGTTTACTCTGTTGCTAGGGTCCTGCATTTGGTTGCTAGGGAAAAAAATGGCACCCACTAGTGATTACCCTCCGAGTCATGAGTCAAACGGTCCAACCCCCGTGTCTCTACGATGTTCTGATGTGGAGATATAAGGCTTTATTTACTCTGTTGCTAGGGTCCTGCATTTGGTTGCTAGGGGCGTGGCTTAACACCTCTTGGCATTAACTAGTGATTACCCTTCGAGTCACGAGTAAAACGGTCCAACCCCCGTGTCTCTACGATGTTCTGATGCGAAGATATAAGGCTTTGTTTATTCCGTTGCTAGGGTGTTCATATTTGGTTGCTAGGGGCGTGGCTTAACACCTCTTGGCATCCACTAGTGATTACCCTTCGAGTCACGAGTAAAACGGTCCAACCCCCGTGTCTCTACGATGTTCTGATGCAGAGATATAAGGCTTTGTTTATTCCGTTGCTAGGGTGTTCATATTTGGTTGCTAGGGGCGTGACTTAACACCTCTTGGCATCCACTAGTGATTACCCTTCGAGTAACGAGTAAAACGGTCCAACCCCCGTGTCTCTACGATGTTCTGATGCGAAGATATAAGGCTTTGTTTATTCCGTTGCTAGGGTGTTCATATTTGGTTGCTAGGGGCGTGGCTTAACACCTCTTGGCATTAACTAGTGATTACCCTTCGAGTCACGAGTAAAACGGTCCAACCCCCGTGTCTTTACGATGTTCTGATGCAGAGATATAAGGCTTTGTTTATTCCGTTGCTAGGGTGCTCAAATTTGGTTGCTAGGGGCGTGGCTTGGGAGTGGCCAATGATTGGGCCAGTGATTACACTCCGAGTCACAAGTAATACGGTCCAACCCACGTGTCTCTACGATGTTCTGATTCCGAGATATAACTGTTTGAATTTTATGTTGCTAGGGTGCTAAAAAGTGGTTGCTAGGGGCGTGGTTTCATATCTCAAGAAGGATCCTGAGAGACTGATTGGATGCCTGAGTAAAATGAGCCCACCCCCATGTCTCTATGACACTGTGGTGCAAAGATATCCATCTGGGCATTTTATAATGGCAGTCAATGGTATAGGTTTCTAGGGTGCCCAAAATGGTTGCTATGGTAACCTTACACCCCATTGTGGGGGACGTCCTGACAGAGTCTAGCACCCTTTTCAAATTTAGTAACCCACATGTTTCTATGAAATCCTCACTCGGACCTATGACCTGTCAAAATTTTTGCAATGGTAAGTCTATGGGATTTTGCCCCATTGACTTTTCATTGGGGCACTTTTGAGCACCTCTTACACCCCAGGGGTACAACTTACACCCCATTGTGATCCATGTTCTTACAAAGCCTACCACCCTCTTCAAAAGTTGTAACCCACATGTTTCAACAAAATCCTTGAGAGGAGCTATGACTCGTCAAAGTTGGGCGCAATGTTAAGTCAATGGTTTTTTTTGGGTGGTTTTTCGCCCCCCTTTCAGAAATCCTGCACCCGATCGCTTATAAAAGTCACAGCACACCTCTCCTCAATAAGCCGGTCGATTTGAGCCCTATTTCATGGGTCTACAACAAAGCGTGCGGGACGAGTTACGCGCCGAAAAAAGTGTCCAGAAAAAGAAGTATAATAATAATAACTAGATAGGTACATTTCCTGAAGAAAATGTGAGTGGTGCTTGCCGTGGCAAATTTCGGGGGACAATATATGATTATACTCCAAGCCAAAAGTAAAACAATTCAACCCACATGTCTCTACGATATACTGATGCGAAGATATAAGGCTTTGTTTATTCGGTTGCTAGGGTACTGTATTTGGTTGCTAGGGAGAAAATTGGCATCCACTAGTGATTACACTCCGAGTCACGAGTCAAACGGTCAAACCCCCGTGTCTCTACGATGTTCTGATGCGGAGATATAAGGCTTTGTTTACTCTGTTGCTAGGGTACTGTATTTGGTTGCTAGGGAAAAAATTGGCATCCACTAGTGATTACACTCCGAGATACGAGTCAAACGGTCCAACCACCGTGTCTCTGCGATGTTCTGATGTGGAGATAAAAGGCTTTGTTTACTCTGTTGCTAGGGTAATGTATTTGGTTGCTAGGGAGAAAATTGGCATCCACTAGTGATTACACTCCGAGTCACGAGTCAAACGGTCCAAACCCCGTGTCTCTACGATGTTCTGATGCGGAGATATAAGGGTTTGTTTACTCTGTTGCTAGGGTACTGTATTTGGTTGCTAGGGAAAAAATGGCATCCACTAGTGATTACCCTCCGAGTCATGAGTCAAACGGTCCAACCCCCGTGTTTCTACGATGTTCTGATGCGGAGATATAAGGCTTTGTTTACTCTGTTGCTAGGGTACTGTATTTGGTTGCTAAGGAAAAAAATGGCATCCACTAGTGATTACACTCTCAGTCACGAGTCAAACGGTCCAACCCCCGTGTCTCTACGATGTTCTGATGCTGAGATATAAGGCTTTGTTTACTCTGTTGCTAGGGTACTGTATTTGGTTGCTAGGGAAAAAAATGGCATCCACTAGTGATTACCCTCCGAGTCACGAGTCAAACGGTCCAAACCCTGTGTCTCTACGATGTTCTGATGCGGAGATATAAGGCTTTGTTTACTCTGTTGCTAGGGTACTGTATTTGGTTGCTAGGGGAAAAAATGGCATCCACTAGTGATTACCCTCCGAGTCACGAGTCAAACGGTCCAACCCCCGTGTCTCTATGATGTTCTGATGCGGAGATATAAGGCTTTGTGTACTCTGTTGCTAGGGTACTGTATTTGGTTGCTAGGGAAAAAAATTGCATCCACTAGTGATTACCCTCCGAGTCATGAGTCAAACGGTCCAACCCCCGTGTCTCTACGATGTTCTGATGCGGAGATATAAGGCTTTGTTTACTCTGTTGCTAGGGTACTGTATTTGGTTGCTAGGGAAAAAAATGGCATCCACTAGTGATTACCCTCCGAGTCACGAGTCAAACGGTCCAAACCCCATGTCTCTACGATGTTCTGATGCGGAGATATAAGGCTTTGTTTACTCTGTTGCTAGGGTACTGTATTTGGTTGCTAGGGAAAAAAATGGCATCCACTAGTGATTACCCTCCGAGTCATGAGTCAAACGGTCCAACCCCCATGTCTCTACGATGTTCTGATGTGGAGATATAAGGCTTTGTTTACTCTGTTGCTAGGGTACTGTATTTGGTTGCTAGGGGCGTGGCTTGAGAGTGGCCAATGATGTGCCCAGTGATTACACTCCGAGTCACAAGTAAAACGGTCCAACCCCCGTGTTTCTACGATGTTCTGATGCGGAGATATAAGGCTTTGTTTACTCTGTTGCTAGGGTACTGTATTTGGTTGCTAGGGGCGTGGCTTGGGAGTGGCCAATTATGTGCCCAGTGATTACACTCCGAGTCACAAGTAAAACGGTCCAACCCCCGTGTCTCTACGATGTTCTGATGCGGAGATATAAGGCTTTGTTTACTCTGTTGCTAGGGTACTGTATTTGGTTGCTAGGGGCGTGGCTTGGGAGTGGCCAATGATGTGCCCAGTGATTACACTCCGAGTCACAAGTAAAACGGTCCAAACCCCGTGTCTCTACGATGTTCTGATGCGGAGATATAAGGCTTTGTTTATTCGGTTGCTAGGGTGCTCAAATTTGGTTGCTAGGGGCGTGGCTTGGGAGTGGCCAATGATGTGCCCAATTGTTACACCCCTAGTCACAAGTAAAACGGTCCAACCCCCGTGTATCTACGATGTTCTGATGCCGAGATATAACTGTTTGTATTTTATGTTGCTAGGGTGCTCAAAAGTGGTTGCTAGGGGCGTGGCTTAGTAAGTCTGTAAGGATCCTGAGAGACTGATTGGATGCCTGAGTAAAATAAGCCCACCCCCATGTCTCTATGACACTGTGGTGCAAAGATATCCATCCAGGCATTTTATAATGGCAGTCTATGGTATAGGTTGCTAGGGTGCCCAAAATGGTTGCTGTGGTAACCTTACACCCCATTGTGGGGGACGTCCTGACAAAGTCTAGCACCCTCTTCAAATGTAGTAACCCACATGTTTCTATGAAATCCTGGCTCGGACCTATGGCCCGTCAAAATTTTTGCAATGGTAAGTCTATGGGATTTTGCCCCATTGACTTTTCATTGGGGCACTTTTGGGCACCTCTTACACCCCAGGGGTACAACTTACACCCCATTGTGATCCATGTTCTTAAAGAGCCTACCACCCTCTTCAAATGTTATAACCCACATGTTTCTACAAAATCCTCGAGCGGAGCTATGACTCGTCAAAGTTGGGCGCAATGTTAAGTCAATGGGATTTTTTGGGTGGTTTTTCGCCCCCCTTTCGGAAATCCTGCACCCGATCGCTTATAAAAGTCATAGCAGTCCTCTCCTCAATAAGCCGGTCGATTTGAGCCCTAATTTATGGGTCTACGACAAAGCGTGCGGGACGAGTTACGCGCCAAAAAAGTGTCCAGAAAAAGAATAATAATAATAACTAGATAGCTACATTTCCTGAAGAAAATGTGAGTGGTGCTTGCCGTGGCAAAATTCTGGAGATCATATATGATTATACTCCAAGCCAAAAGTAAAACGATCCAACTCCCGTGTCTCTATGATGTTCTGATGCGGAGATATAAGGCTTTGTTTACTCTGTTGCTAGGGTACTGTATTTGGTTGCTAGGGAAAAAAATGGCATCCACTAGTGATTACCCTCCGAGTCACGAGTCAAACGGTCCAAACCCCGTGTCTCTACGATGTTCTGATGCGGAGATATAAGGCTTTGTTTACTCTGTTGCTAGGGTACTGTATTTGGTTGCTAGGGAAAAAATTACATCCCACAGTGATTACACACTGAGTCACGAGTCAAACGGTCCAACCCCCGTGTCTCTACGATGTTCTGATGTTGAGATATAAGGCTTTGTTTACTCTGTTGCTAGGGTACTGTATTTGGTTGCTAGGGAAAAAATTGGCATCCCATAGTGATTACACTCTGAGTCACGAGTCAAACGGTCCAACCCCCGTGTCTCTACGATGTTCTGATGCGGAGATATAAGCCTTTGTTTACTCTGTTGCTAGGGTACTGTATTTGGTTGCTAGGGAAAAAATTGGCATCCAATAGTGATTACACTCTAAGTCATGAGTCAAACGGTCCAACCCCCGTGTCTCTATGATGTTCTATTGCGGAGATATAAGGCTTTGTTTACTCTGTTGCTAGGGTACTGTATTTGGTTGCTAGGGAAAAAAAATTACATCCCATAGTGATTACACTCTGAGTCACGAGTCAAACGGTCCAACCCCCGTGTCTCTACGATGTTCTGATGCCGAGATATAACTGTTTGAATTTTGTGTTGCTAGGGTGCTCAAAAGTGGTTGCTAGGGGCGTGGCTTAATACCTATGTAAGGATCCTGAGAGACTGATTGGATGCCTGAGTAAAATGAGCCCACCCCCATGTCTCTATGACACTGTGGTGCAAAGATATCCATCTGGGCATTTTATAATGGCAGTCTATGGGAGATGTTGCTAGGGTGCCCAAAATTGTTGCTAGGGGCGTGGCTTAATAGCTCTGGGATGATCCTGAGAGACTGATTGGATGCCCGAGTAAAATGAGCCCACCCACTTATCTCTACGACACTGTAAAGCAAAGATATCCCATCTGGAACAGTTTTTTTCCCTTATATGGGCGTGTTCCCTGCCCCATTATAAGTCAATGGGAAATTTCGGGGGCCTCTTACACCCCAGGGGTACAACTTACACCCCAATGTCATGTATGTTCTTACAGAGTCTACCACCCTCTTCAAATGTTATAACCCACATGTTTCTACAAAATCCTCGAGCGGAGCTATGAGTTGTCAAAGTTGGGCCCAATGTTAAGTCAATGGGATTTTTCGGGTGGTTTTTCGCCCCCCTTTCGGAAATCCTGCACCCGATCCCTTATAAAAGTCATAGCAGACGTGTCCTCAATAAGCCGGTCGTTTTGAGCCCTGTTTCATTGGTCTACGACAAACCGTGTGGGACGAGTTACGCGCCGAAAAAGTGTCCAGATATAAGAATAAATAAATAAAGATATAATAATAAGTATGAGCAATAGTAATAGTGATGCCTTGCATAAATGCAAGCACCACTAACTAGATAGGTACATTTCCTGAAGAAAATGTGAAGTGGTGCTTGCCGTGGCAAATTTCGGGGGACAATATATGATTATACTCCAAGCCAAAAGTAAAACAATTCAACCCACATGTCTCTACGATATTCTGATGCGAAGATATAAGGCTTTGTTTATTCGGTTGCTAGGATACTGTATTTGGTTGCTAGGGAGAAAATTGGCATCCACTAGTGATTACACTCCGAGTCACGAGTCAAACGGTCAAACCCCCGTGTCTCTACGATGTTCTGATGCGGAGATATAAGGCTTTGTTTACTCTGTTGCTAGGGTACTGTATTTGGTTGCTAGGGAAAAAAATTGCATCCACTAGTGATTACACTCTCAGTCACGAGTCAAACGGTCCAACCCCCGTGTCTCTACGATGTTCTGATGCTGAGATATAAGGCTTTGTTTACTCTGTTGCTAGGGTACTGTATTTGGTTGCTAGGGAAAAAAATGGCATCCACTAGTGATTACCCTCCGAGTCACGAGTCAAACGGTCCAAACCCTGTGTCTCTACGATGTTCTGATGCGGAGATATAAGGCTTTGTTTACTCTGTTGCTAGGGTACTGTATTTGGTTGCTAGGGAAAAAAATGGCATCCACTAGTGATTACCCTCCGAGTCACGAGTCAAACGGTCCAACCCCCGTGTCTCTATGATGTTCTGATGCGGAGATATAAGGCTTTGTGTACTCTGTTGCTAGGGTACTGTATTTGGTTGCTAGGGAAAAAAATTGCATCCACTAGTGATTACCCTCCGAGTCATGAGTCAAACGGTCCAACCCCCGTGTCTCTACGATGTTCTGATGCGGAGATATAAGGCTTTGTTTACTCTGTTGCTAGGGTACTGTATTTGGTTGCTAGGGAAAAAAATGGCATCCACTAGTGATTACCCTCCGAGTCACGAGTCAAACGGTCCAAACCCCATGTCTCTACGATGTTCTGATGCGGAGATATAAGGCTTTGTTTACTCTGTTGCTAGGGTACTGTATTTGGTTGCTAGGGAAAAAAATGGCATCCACTAGTGATTACCCTCCGAGTCATGAGTCAAACGGTCCAACCCCCATGTCTCTACGATGTTCTGATGTGGAGATATAAGGCTTTGTTTACTCTGTTGCTAGGGTACTGTATTTGGTTGCTAGGGGCGTGGCTTGAGAGTGGCCAATGATGTGCCCAGTGATTACACTCCGAGTCACAAGTAAAACGGTCCAACCCCCGTGTTTCTACGATGTTCTGATGCGGAGATATAAGGCTTTGTTTACTCTGTTGCTAGGGTACTGTATTTGGTTGCTAGGGGCGTGGCTTGGGAGTGGCCAATTATGTGCCCAGTGATTACACTCCGAGTCACAAGTAAAACGGTCCAACCCCCGTGTCTCTACGATGTTCTGATGCGGAGATATAAGGCTTTGTTTACTCTGTTGCTAGGGTACTGTATTTGGTTGCTAGGGGCGTGGCTTGGGAGTGGCCAATGATGTGCCCAGTGATTACACTCCGAGTCACAAGTAAAACGGTCCAAACCCCGTGTCTCTACGATGTTCTGATGCGGAGATATAAGGCTTTGTTTATTCGGTTGCTAGGGTGCTCAAATTTGGTTGCTAGGGGCGTGGCTTGGGAGTGGCCAATGATGTGCCCAATTGTTACACCCCTAGTCACAAGTAAAACGGTCCAACCCCCGTGTCTCTACGATGTTCTGATGCCGAGATATAACTGTTTGTATTTTATGTTGCTAGGGTGCTCAAAAGTGGTTGCTAGGGGCGTGGCTTAGTAAGTCTGTAAGGATCCTGAGAGACTGATTGGATGCCTGAGTAAAATAAGCCCACCCCCATGTCTCTATGACACTGTGGTGCAAAGATATCCATCCAGGCATTTTATAATGGCAGTCTATGGTATAGGTTGCTAGGGTGCCCAAAATGGTTGCTGTGGTAACCTTACACCCCATTGTGGGGGACGTCCTGACAGAGTCTAGCACCCTCTTCAAATGTAGTAACCCACATGTTTCTATGAAATCCTGGCTCGGACCTATGGCCCGTCAAAATTTTTGCAATGGTAAGTCTATGGGATTTTGCCCCATTGACTTTTCATTGGGGCACTTTTGGGCACCTCTTACACCCCAGGGGTACAACTTACACCCCATTGTGATCCATGTTCTTAAAGAGCCTACCACCCTCTTCAAATGTTATAACCCACATGTTTCTACAAAATCCTCGAGCGGAGCTATGACTCGTCAAAGTTGGGCGCAATGTTAAGTCAATGGGATTTTTTGGGTGGTTTTTCGCCCCCCTTTCGGAAATCCTGCACCCGATCGCTTATAAAAGTCATAGCAGTCCTCTCCTCAATAAGCCGGTCGATTTGAGCCCTAATTTATGGGTCTACGACAAAGCGTGTGGGACGAGTTACGCGCCAAAAAAGTGTCCAGAAAAAGAATAATAATAATAACTAGATAGCTACATTTCCTGAAGAAAATGTGAGTGGTGCTTGCCGTGGCAAAATTCTGGAGATCATATATGATTATACTCCAAGCCAAAAGTAAAACGATCCAACTCCCGTGTCTCTATGATGTTCTGATGCGGAGATATAAGGCTTTGTTTACTCTGTTGCTAGGGTACTGTATTTGGTTGCTAGGGAAAAAAATGGCATCCACTAGTGATTACCCTCCGAGTCACGAGTCAAACGGTCCAAACCCCGTGTCTCTACGATGTTCTGATGCGGAGATATAAGGCTTTGTTTACTCTGTTGCTAGGGTACTGTATTTGGTTGCTAGGGAAAAAATTACATCCCACAGTGATTACACACTGAGTCACGAGTCAAACGGTCCAACCCCCGTGTCTCTACGATGTTCTGATGTTGAGATATAAGGCTTTGTTTACTCTGTTGCTAGGGTACTGTATTTGGTTGCTAGGGAAAAAATTGGCATCCCATAGTGATTACACTCTGAGTCACGAGTCAAACGGTCCAACCCCCGTGTCTCTACGATGTTCTGATGCGGAGATATAAGCCTTTGTTTACTCTGTTGCTAGGGTACTGTATTTGGTTGCTAGGGAAAAAATTGGCATCCAATAGTGATTACACTCTAAGTCATGAGTCAAACGGTCCAACCCCCGTGTCTCTATGATGTTCTATTGCGGAGATATAAGGCTTTGTTTACTCTGTTGCTAGGGTACTGTATTTGGTTGCTAGGGAAAAAAAATTACATCCCATAGTGATTACACTCTGAGTCACGAGTCAAACGGTCCAACCCCCGTGTCTCTACGATGTTCTGATGCCGAGATATAACTGTTTGAATTTTGTGTTGCTAGGGTGCTCAAAAGTGGTTGCTAGGGGCGTGGCTTAATACCTATGTAAGGATCCTGAGAGACTGATTGGATGCCTGAGTAAAATGAGCCCACCCCCATGTCTCTATGACACTGTGGTGCAAAGATATCCATCTGGGCATTTTATAATGGCAGTCTATGGGAGATGTTGCTAGGGTGCCCAAAATTGTTGCTAGGGGCGTGGCTTAATAGCTCTGGGATGATCCTGAGAGACTGATTGGATGCCCGAGTAAAATGAGCCCACCCACTTATCTCTACGACACTGTAAAGCAAAGATATCCCATCTGGAACAGTTTTTTTCCCTTATATGGGCGTGTTCCCTGCCCCATTATAAGTCAATGGGAAATTTCGGGGGCCTCTTACACCCCAGGGGTACAACTTACACCCCAATGTCATGTATGTTCTTACAGAGTCTACCACCCTCTTCAAATGTTATAACCCACATGTTTCTACAAAATCCTCGAGCGGAGCTATGAGTTGTCAAAGTTGGGCCCAATGTTAAGTCAATGGGATTTTTCGGGTGGTTTTTCGCCCCCCTTTCGGAAATCCTGCACCCGATCCCTTATAAAAGTCATAGCAGACGTGTCCTCAATAAGCCGGTCGTTTTGAGCCCTGTTTCATTGGTCTACGACAAACCGTGTGGGACGAGTTACGCGCCGAAAAAGTGTCCAGATATAAGAATAAATAAATAAAGATATAATAATAAGTATGAGCAATAGTAATAGTGATGCCTTGCATAAATGCAAGCACCACTAACTAGATAGGTACATTTCCTGAAGAAAATGTGAAGTGGTGCTTGCCGTGGCAAATTTCGGGGGACAATATATGATTATACTCCAAGCCAAAAGTAAAACAATTCAACCCACATGTCTCTACGATATTCTGATGCGAAGATATAAGGCTTTGTTTATTCGGTTGCTAGGATACTGTATTTGGTTGCTAGGGAGAAAATTGGCATCCACTAGTGATTACACTCCGAGTCACGAGTCAAACGGTCAAACCCCCGTGTCTCTACGATGTTCTGATGCGGAGATATAAGGCTTTGTTTACTCTGTTGCTAGGGTACTGTATTTGGTTGCTAGGGAAAAAAATTGCATCCACTAGTGATTACCCTCCGAGTCATGAGTCAAACGGTCCAAACCCCGTGTCTCTAAGATGTTCTGATGCGGAGATATAAGGGTTTGTTTACTCTGTTGCTAGGGTACTGTATTTGGTTGCTAGGGAAAAAATGGCATCCACTAGTGATTACCCTCCGAGTCACGAGTGAAACGGTCCAAAGCCCGTGTCTCTACGATGTTCTGA
This sequence comes from Paramisgurnus dabryanus, assembly GCF_030506205.2. Classification (NCBI taxonomy): domain Eukaryota; kingdom Metazoa; phylum Chordata; class Actinopteri; order Cypriniformes; family Cobitidae; genus Paramisgurnus; species Paramisgurnus dabryanus. The sequence continues at coordinate 2,249,187 of NC_133337.1, forward strand.
TGCGGAGATATAAGGCTTTGTTTACTCTGTTGCTAGGGTACTGTATTTGGTTGCTAGGGAAAAAAATGGCATCCACTAGTGATTACCCTCCGAGTCACGAGTCAAACGGTCCAAACCCCGTGTCTCTACGATGTTCTGATGCGGAGATATAAGGCTTTGTTTACTCTGTTGCTAGGGTACTGTATTTGGTTGCTAGGGAAAAAAATTGCATCCACTAGTGATTACCCTCCGAGTCATGAGTCAAACGGTCCAACCCCCGTGTCTCTACGATGTTCTGATGCGGAGATATAAGGCTTTGTTTACTCTGTTGCTAGGGTACTGTATTTGGTTGCTAGGGAAAAAAATGGCATCCACTAGTGATTACCCTCCGAGTCACGAGTCAAACGGTCCAAACCCCATGTCTCTACGATGTTCTGATGCGGAGATATAAGGCTTTGTTTACTCTGTTGCTAGGGTACTGTATTTGGTTGCTAGGGAAAAAAATGGCATCCACTAGTGATTACCCTCCGAGTCATGAGTCAAACGGTCCAACCCCCATGTCTCTACGATGTTCTGATGTGGGGATATAAGGCTTTGTTTACTCTGTTGCTAGGGTACTGTATTTGGTTGCTAGGGGCGTGGCTTGGGAGTGGCCAATGATGTGCCCAGTGATTACACTCCGAGTCACAAGTAAAACGGTCCAACCCCCGTGTCTCTACGATGTTCTGATGCGGAGATATAAGGCTTTGTTTACTCTGTTGCTAGGGTACTGTATTTGGTTGCTAGGGAAAAAAATGGCATCCACTAGTGATTACCCTCCGAGTCACGAGTCAAACGGTCCAAACCCCATGTCTCTACGATGTTCTGATGCGGAGATATAAGGCTTTGTTTACTCTGTTGCTAGGGTACTGTATTTGGTTGCTAGGGAAAAAATGGCATCCACTAGTGATTACCCTCCGAGTCACGAGTCAAACGGTCCAAACCCCGTGTCTCTTCGATGTTCTGATGCGGAGATATAAGGCTTTGTTTATTCGGTTGCTAGGGTGCTCAAATTTGGTTGCTAGGGGCGTGGCTTGGGAGTGGCCAATGATGTGCCCAATTGTTACACCCCTAGTCATAAGTAAAACGGTCCAACCCCCGTGTCTCTACGATGTTCTGATGCGGAGAAATAAGGGTTTGTTTATTCGGTTGCTAGGGTGCTCAAATTTGGTTGCTAGGGGCGTGGCTTGGGAGTGGCCAATGATGTGCCCAATTGTTACACCCCTAGTCACAAGTAAAACGGTCCAACCCCCGTGTCTCTACGATGTTCTGATGCCGAGATATAACTGTTTGAATTTTATGTTGCTAGGGTGCTCAAAAGTGGTTGCTAGGGGCGTGGCTTAGTTAGTCTTTAAGGATCCTGAGAGACTGATTGGATGCCTGAGTAAAATGAGCCCACCCCCATGTCTCTATGACACTGTGGTGCAAAGATATCCATCTGGGCATTTTATAATGGCAGTCTATGGGATAGGTTGCTAGGGTGCCCAAAATGGTTGCTAGGGTAACCTTACACCCCATTGTGGGGGAAGTCCTGACAGAGTCTAGCACCCTCTTCAAATTTAGTGACCCACATGTTTCTACGAAATCCTCGCTCGGACCTATGACCCGTCAAAGATTTTACAATGTTAAGTCTATGGGATTTTCCCCCATTGACTTTTCATTGGGGCACTTTTGGGCGCCTCTTACACCCCAGGGGTACAACTTACACCCCAATGTGATGTATGTTCTTACAGAGCCTACCACCCTCTTCAAATGTTGTAACGCACATGTTTCTACAAAATCCTCGAGCGGAGCTATGACTCGTCAAAGTTGGGCGCAATGTTAAGTCAATGGGATTTTTCGGGTGGTTTTTCGCCCCCCTTTCGGAAATCCTGCACCCGATCGCTTATAAAAGTCATAGCACACCTCTCCTCAATAAGTCGGTCGATTTGAGCCCTCTTTCATGGGTCTACGACAAACCGTGCGGGACGAGTTAGGTGCCGAAAAAACGTGCAGATGTAAGAATAAAATATAATAATAATAATAATTTTTGCAATAATAATAGTGATGCTTTGCATAAATGCAAGCACCACTAACTAGATAGGTACATTTCCTGAAGAAAATGTGAAGTGGTGCTTGCCGTGGCAAATTTCGGGAAACAATATATGATTATACTCTAAGTCACGAGTCAAACGGTCCAACCCCCGTGTCTCTACGATGTTCTGATGCGGAGACATAAGGCTTTGTTTACTCTGTTGCTAGGGTACTGTATTTGGTTGCTAGGGAAAAAATTGGCATCCCATAATGATTACACTCTGATTCACGAGTCAAACAGTCCAACCCCTGTGTCTCTACGATGTTCTGATGCGGAGATATAAGGGGTTTTTTTACTCTGTTGCTAGGGTACTGTATTTGGTTGCTAGGGAAAAAATTGGCATCCCATAATGAATACACTCTGAGTCACGAGTCAAACGGTCCAACCCCCTTGCCTCTACGATGTTCTGATGCGGAGATATAAGGCTTTGTTTACTCTGTTGCTAGGGTACTGTATTTGGTTGCTAGGGAAAAAATTGGCATCCCATAATGATTACACTCCGAGTCACGAGTCAAACGGTCCAACCCCCGTGTCTCTACGATGTTCTGATGCGGAGATATAAGGGTTTGTTTACTCTGTTGCTAGGGTACTGTATTTGGTTGCTAGGGAAAAAATTGGCATCCCATAATGATTACACTCTGAGTCAGGAGTCAAACGGTCCAACCCCCGTGTCTCTACGATGTTCTGATGCGGAGATATAAGGCTTTGTTTACTCTGTTGCTAGGGTACTGTATTTGGTTGCTAGGGAAAAAATTGGCATCCCATAATGATTACACTCCGAGTCACGAGTCAAACGGTCCAACCCCCGTGTCTCTATGATGTTCTGATGCGGAGATATAAGGCTTTGTTTACTCTGTTGCTAGGGTACTGTATTTGGTTGCTAGGGAAAAAAATTGCATCCACTAGTGATTTACCCTCCGAGTCATGAGTCAAACGGTCCAACCCCGTGTCTCTACGATGTTCTGATGCGGAGATATAAGGCTTTGTTTACTCTGTTGCTAGGGTACTCTATTTGGTTGCTAGGGAAAAAAATGGCATCCACTAGTGATTACCCTCCGAGTCACGAGTCAAACGGTCCAAACCCCATGTCTCTACGATGTTCTGATGCGGAGATATAAGGCTTTGTTTACTCTGTTGCTAGGGTACTGTATTTGGTTGCTAGGGAAAAAAATGGCATCCACTAGTGATTACCCTCCGAGTCATGAGTCAAACGGTCCAACCCCCATGTCTCTACGATGTTCTGATGTGGAGATATAAGGCTTTGTTTACTCTGTTGCTAGGGTACTGTATTTGGTTGCTAGGGGCGTGGCTTGGGAGTGGCCAATGATGTGCCCAGTGATTACACTCCGAGTCACAAGTAAAACGGTCCAACCCCCGTGTCTCTACGATGTTCTGATGCGGAGATATAAGGCTTTGTTTACTCTGTTGCTAGGGTACTGTATTTGCTTGCTAGGGAAAAAAATGGCATCCCATAGTGATTACACTCTAAGTCACGAGTCAAACGGTCCAACCCCCGGGTCTCTACGATGTTCTGATGCAGAGATATAAGGCTTTGTTTATTCCATTGCTAGGGTGCTCAAATTTGGTTGCTAGGGGCGGGCTTGGGAGTGGCCAATGATGTGACCAGTTGTAACACTCCGAGTTACAAGTAAAACGGTCCAACCCCCGTGTCTCTACGATGTTCTGATGCCGAGATATAACTGTTTGAATTTTATGTTGCTAGGGTGCTTAAAAGTGGTTGCTAGGGGCGTGGCTTAATAGCTCCGGGACTATCCTGATAAATTTATTGGATGTCTGAGTAAAATGAGCCCACCCCCATGTCTCTATGACATTGTAAAGCGAAGATATCCCGTCTGGGCATTTTATAATGGCAGTCTATGGGAGATTTCGGGAAACAATATATGATTATACTCTAAGTCACGAGTCAAACGGTCCAACCCCCGTGTCTCTACGATGTTCTGATGCGGAGATATAAGGCTTTGTTTACTCTGTTGCTAGGGTACTGTATTTGGTTGCTAGGGAAATAATTGGCATCCCATATTGATTACACTCTGATTCACGAGTCAAACGGTCCAACCCCTGTGTCTCTACGATGTTCTGATGCGGAGATATAAGGGTTTTTTTTACTCTGTTGCTAGGGTACTGTATTTGGTTGCTAGGGAAAAAATTGGCATCCCATAATGAATACACTCTGAGTCACGAGTCAAACGGTCCAACCCCCGTGTCTCTACGATGTTCTGATGCGGAGATATAAGGCTTTGTTTACTCTGTTGCTAGGGTACTGTATTTGGTTGCTAGGGAAAAAATTGGCATCCCATAATGATTACACTCCGAGTCACGAGTCAAACGGTCCAACCCCCGTGTCTCTACGATGTTCTGATGCGGAGATATAAGGGTTTGTTTACTCTGTTGCTAGGGTACTGTATTTGGTTGCTAGGGAAAAAATTGGCATCCCATAATGATTACACTCTGAGTCACGAGTCAAACGGTCCAACCCCTGTGTCTCTACGATGTTCTGATGCGGAGATATAAGGCCTTGTTTACTCTGTTGCTAGGGTACTGTATTTGGTTGCTAGGGAAAAAATTGGCATCCCATATTGATTACACTCTGAGTCAGGAGTCAAACGGTCCAACCCCCGTGTCTCTACGATGTTCTGATGCGGAGATATAAGGCTTTGTTTACTCTGTTGCTAGGGTACTGTATTTGGTTGCTAGGGAAAAAATTGGCATCCCATAATGATTACACTCCGAGTCACGAGTCAAACGGTCCAACCCCCGTGTCTCTATGATGTTCTGATGCGGAGATATAAGGCTTTGTTTACTCTGTTGCTAGGGTACTGTATTTGGTTGCTAGGGAAAAAATTGCATCCACTAGTGATTACCCTCCGAGTCATGAGTCAAACGGTCCAACCCCGTGTCTCTACGATGTTCTGATGCGGAGATATAAGGCTTTGTTTACTCTGTTGCTAGGGTACTGTATTTGGTTGCTAGGGAAAAAAATGGCATCCACTAGTGATTACCCTCCGAGTCACGAGTCAAACGGTCCAAACCCCATGTCTCTACGATGTTCTGATGCGGAGATATAAGTCTTTGTTTACTCTGTTGCTAGGGTACTGTATTTGGTTGCTAGGGAAAAAAATGGCATCCACTAGTGATTACCCTCCGAGTCATGAGTCAAACGGTCCAACCCCCATGTCTCTACGATGTTCTGATGTGGAGATATAAGGCTTTGTTTACTCTGTTGCTAGGGTACTGTATTTGGTTGCTAGGGGCGTGGCTTGGGAGTGGCCAATGATGTGCCCAGTGATTACCCTCCGAGTCATGAGTCAAACGGTCCAACCCCCGTGTCTCTACGATGTTCTGATGCGGAGATATAAGGCTTTGTTTACTCTGTTGCTAGGGTACTGTATTTGGTTGCTAGGGAAAAAAATGGCATCCACTAGTGATTACCCTCCGAGTCATGAGTCAAACGGTCCAACCCCCATGTCTCTACGATGTTCTGATGCGGAGATATAAGGCTTTGTTTACTCTGTTGCTAGGGTACTCTATTTGGTTGCTAGGGAAAAAAATGGCATCCACTAGTGATTACACTCCGAGTCACAAGTAAAACGGTCCAACCCCCGTGTCTCTACGATGTTCTGATGCGGAGATATAAGGCTTTGTTTACTCTGTTGCTAGGGTACTGTATTTGGTTGCTAGGGAAAAAAATGGCATCCACTAGTGATTACCCTCCGAGTCATGAGTCAAACGGTCCAACCCCCATGTCTCTACGATGTTCTGATGCGGAGATATAAGGCTTTGTTTACTCTGTTGCTAGGGTACTGTATTTGGTTGCTAGGGAAAAAAATGGCATCCCATAGTGATTACACTCTGAGTCACGAGTCAAACGGTCCAACCCCCGGGTCTCTACGATGTTCTGATGCAGAGATATAAGGCTTTGTTTATTCCGTTGCTAGGGTGCTCAAATTTGGTTGCTAGGGGCGGGCTTGGGAGTGGCCAATGATGTGACCAGTTGTTACACTCCGAGTTACAAGTAAAACGGTCCAACCCCCGTGTCTCTACGATGTTCTGATGCCGAGATATAACTGTTTGAATTTTATGTTGCTAGGGTGCTTAAAAGTGGTTGCTAGGGGCGTGGCTTAATAGCTCCGGGACTATCCTGATAAATTTATTGGATGTCTGAGTAAAATGAGCCCACCCCCATGTCTCTATGACATTGTAAAGCGAAGATATCCCGTCTGGGCATTTTATAATGGCAGTCTATGGGAGATGTTGCTAGGGTGCTCAAAAGTGGTTGCTAGGGGCGTGGCTTAATAGCTCTGAAATGATCCTGAGAAACTGATTGGATGCCCGAGTAAAATGAGCCCACCCACTTATCTCTATGACACTGTAAAGCAAAGATATCCCATCTGGAACGGTTTTATTCCCTTATATGGGCGTGTTCCCTGCCCCATTATAAGTCAATGGGAAATTTCGGGGGCCTCTTACACCCCAGGGGTACAACTTACACCCCAATGTCATGTATGTTCTTACAGAGTCTACCACCCTCTTCAAATGTTATAACCCACATGTTTCTACAAAATCCTTGAGCGGAGCTATGACCCGTCAAAGTTGGGCCCAATGTTAAGTCAATGGGATTTTTCGGGTGGTTTTTCGCCCCCCTTTCGGAAATCCTGCACCCGATCCCTTATAAAAGTCATAGCAGACGTGTCCTCAATAAGCCGGTCATTTTGAGCCCTGTTTCATTGGTCTACGACAAACCGTGTGGGACGAGTTACGCGCCGAAAAAGTGTCCAGATATAAGAATAAATAAATAAAGATATAATAAGTATGAGCAATAGTAATAGTGATGCCTTGCATAAATGCAAGCACCACTAACTAGATAGGTACATTTCCTGAAGAAAATGTGAGTGGTGCTTGCCGTGGCAAATTTCAGGGGACAATTTATGATTATACTCCAAGCCAAAAGTAAAATGGTCCAACCCCCGTGTCTCTACGATGTTCTGAAGCAGAGATATAAGGCTTTGATACTCTGTTGCTAGGGTACTGTATTTGGTTGCTAGGGGAAAAAATGGCATCCACTAGTGATTACCCTCCGAGTCACGAGTCAAACGGTCCAACCCCCATGTCTTTACGATGTTCTGATGCGGAGTTATAAGGCTTTGTTTACTCTGTTGCTAGGGTACTGTATTTGGTTGCTAGGGGAAAAAATGGCATCCCCTAGTGATTACATGCCGAGTCACAAGTAAAATGGTCCAACCCCCGTGTTTCTACGATGTTCTGAAGCAGAGATATAAGGCTTTGTTTACTCTGTTGCTAGGGTACTGTATTTGGTTGCTAGGGGAAAAAATGGCATCCACTAGTGATTACCCTCCGAGTCACGAGTCAAACGGTCCAAACCCTGTGTCTCTATGATGTTCTGATGTGGAGATATAAGGCTTTGTTTACTCTGTTGCTAGGGTACTGTATTTGGTTGCTAGGGGCGTGGCTTGGGAGTGGCCAATGATGTCGCAAGTTATTACGCTCTGAGTCACGAGTAAAACGGTCCAACCCCCGTGATTCTATGATGTTCTGATGCAGAGATATAAGGCTTTGTTTATTCGGTTGCTAGGGTGCTCATATTTGGTTGCTAGGGGCGTGGCTTGAGAGTGGCCAATGATGTCGCAAGTTATTACGCTCTGAGTCACAAGTAAAATGGTCCAACCCCCGTGTCTCTACGATGTTCTGATGCGGAGAAATAAGGATTTGTTTATTCGGTTGCTAGGGTGCTCCTATTTGGTTGCTAGGGGCGTGGCTTGGGAGTGGCCAATGATGCGGCCAGTGATTACCCTCCGAGTCATGAGTAAAACGGTCCAACCCCCATGATTCTACGATGTTCTGATGTCAAGATATAACTGTTTGAATTTTATGTTGCTAGTACTATATTTGGTTGCTAGGGGAAAAATGGCATCCACTAGTGATTACCCTCCAAGTCACGAGTCAAACGGTTCAACCCTCGTGTCTCTACGATGTTCTGATGCGGAGTTATAAGGCTTTGTTTACTCTGTTGCTAGGGTACTGTATTTGGTTGCTAGGGAAAAAATTGGCACCCACTAGTGATTACATACCGAGTCACAAGTAAAATGGTTCAACCCCCGTGTCTCTGCGATGTTCTGAAGCAGAGATATAAGGCTTTGTTTACTCTGTTGCTAGGGTACTGTATTTGGTTGCTAGGGAAAAAATGGCATCCACTAGTGATTACCCTCCGAGTCACGAGTCAAACAGTTCAAACCCCGTGTCTCTACGATGTTCTGATGCGGAGATATAAGGCTTTGTTTACTCTGTTGCTAGGGTACTGTATTTGGTTGCTAGGGAAAAAAATGGCATCCACTAGTGATTACCCTCCGAGTCATGAGTCAAACGGTCCAAACCCCGTGTCTCTACGATGTTCTGATGGGGAGATATAAGGCTTTGTTTACTCTGTTGCTAGGGTCCTGCATTTGGTTGCTAGGGAAAAAAATGGCATCCACTAGTGATTATTCTCCGAGTCATGAGTCAAATGGTCCAAACCCCGTGTCTCTACGATGTTCTGATGCGGAGATATAAGGCTTTGTTTACTCTGTTGCTAGGGTCCTGCATTTGGTTGCTAGGGAAAAAAAATGGCATCCACTAGTGATTACCCTCCGAGTCACGAGTCAAACGATCCAACCCCCGTGTCTCTACGATGTTCTGATGCGGAGATATAAGGCTTTGTTTACTCTGTTGCTAGGGTACTGTATTTGGTTGCTAGGGGAAAAAATTGCATCCACTAGTGATTACCCTCCGAGTCATGAGTCAAACGGTCCAACCCCATGTCTCTACGATGTTCTGATGCGGAGATATAAGGCTTTGTTTACTCTGTTGCTAGGGTACTGTATTTGGTTGCTAGGGGAAAAAATGGCATCCACTAGTGATTACCCTCCGAGTCATGAGTCAAACGGTCCAAACCCCATGTCTCTACGATGTTCTGATGCGGAGATATAAGGCTTTGTTTACTCTGTTGCTAGGGTACTGTATTTGGTTGCTAGGGAAAAAAATGGCATCCACTAGTGATTACCCTCCGAGTCACGAGTCAAACGGTCCAAACCCCGTGTCTCTACGATGTTCTGATGCGGAGATATAAGGCTTTGTTTATTCGGTTGCTAGGGTGCTCAAATTTGGTTGCTAGGGGCGTGGCTTGGGAGTGGCCAATGATGTGCCCAATTGTTACACCCCTAGTCACAAGTAAAACGGTCCAACCCCCGTGTCTCTACGATGTTCTGATGCGGAGAAATAAGGGTTTGTTTATTCGGTTGCTAGAGTGCTCAAATTTGGTCTTTAAGGATCCTGAGAGACTGATTGGATGCCTGAGTAAAATGAGCCCACCCCCATGTCTCTATGACACTGTGGTGCAAAGATATCCATCCGGGCATTTTATAATGGCAGTCTATGGGATAGGTTGCTAGGGTGCCCAAAATGGTTGCTAGGCTAACCTTACACCCCATTGTGGGGGACGTCCTGACAGAGTCTAGCACCCTCTTCAAATTTAGTGACCCACATGTTTCTACGAAATCCTCGCTTGGACCTATGACCCGTCAAAGATTTTACAATGTTAAGTCTATGGGATTTTCCCCCATTGACTTTTCATTGGGGCACTTTTGGGCGCCTCTTACACCCCAGGGGTACAACTTACACCCCAATGTGATGTATGTTCTTACAGAGCCTACCACCCTCTTCAAATGTTGTAACGCACATGTTTCTACAAAATCCTCGAGCGGAGCTATGACTCGTCAAAGTTGGGCGCAATGTTAAGTCAATGGGATTTTTTGGGTGGTTTTTCGCCCCCCTTTCGGAAATCCTGCACCCGATCGCTTATAAAAGTCATAGCACACCTCTCCTCAATAAGCCGGTCGATTTGAGCCCTAATTTATGGGTCTACGACAAACCGTGTGGGACGAGTTACGCGCCGAAAAAGTGTGCAGACATAAGAATAATAAGATATAATAATAATAACTAGATAGGTACATTTCCTGAAGAAAATGTGAAGTGGTGCTTGCCGTGGCAAATTTCGGGAAACAATATATGATTATACTCTAAGTCACGAGTCAAACGGTCCAACCCCCGTGTCTCTACGATGTTCTGATGCGGAGATATAAGGCTTTGTTTACTCTGTTGCTAGGGTACTGTATTTGGTTGCTAGGGAAAAAATTGGCATCCCATAATGATTACACTCTGATTCACGAGTCAAACGGTCCAACCCCTGTGTCTCTACGATGTTCTGATGCGGAGATATAAGGGTTTTTTTTACTCTGTTGCTAGGGTACTGTATTTGGTTGCTAGGGAAAAAATTGGCATCCCATAATGAATACACTCTGAGTCACGAGTCAAACGGTCCAACCCCCGTGTCTCTACGATGTTCTGATGCGGAGATATAAGGCTTTGTTTACTCTGTTGCTAGGGTACTGTATTTGGTTGCTAGGGAAAAAATTGGCATCCCATAATGATTACACTCCGAGTCACGAGTCAAACGGTCCAACCCCCTTGTCTCTACGATGTTCTGATGCGGAGATATAAGGGTTTGTTTACTCTGTTGCTAGGGTACTGTATTTGGTTGCTAGGGAAAAAATTGGCATCCCATAATGATTACACTCTGAGTCACGAGTCAAACGGTCCAACCCCTGTGTCTCTACGATGTTCTGATGCGGAGATATAAGGCTTTGTTTACTCTGTTGCTAGGGTACTGTATTTGGTTGCTAGGGAAAAAATTGGCATCCCATATTGATTACACTCTGAGTCAGGAGTCAAACGGTCCAACCCCCGTGTCTCTACGATGTTCTGATGCGGAGATATAAGGCTTTGTTTACTCTGTTGCTAGGGTACTGTATTTGGTTGCTAGGGAAAAAATTGGCATCCCATAATGATTACACTCCGAGTCACGAGTCAAACGGTCCAACCCCCGTGTCTCTATGATGTTCTGATGCGGAGATATAAGGCTTTGTTTACTCTGTTGCTAGGGTACTGTATTTGGTTGCTAGGGAAAAAAATTGCATCCACTAGTGATTACCCTCCGAGTCATGAGTCAAACGGTCCAACCCCGTGTCTCTACGATGTTCTGATGCGGAGATATAAGGCTTTGTTTACTCTGTTGCTAGGGTACTGTATTTGGTTGCTAGGGAAAAAAATGGCATCCACTAGTGATTACCCTCCGAGTCACGAGTCAAACGGTCCAAACCCCATGTCTCTACGATGTTCTGATGCGGAGATATAAGGCTTTGTTTACTCTGTTGCTAGGGTACTGTATTTGGTTGCTAGGGAAAAAAATGGCATCCACTAGTGATTACCCTCCGAGTCATGAGTCAAACGGTCCAACCCCCATGTCTTTACAATGTTCTGATGTGGAGATATAAGGCTTTGTTTACTCTGTTGCTAGGGTACTGTATTTGGTTGCTAGGGGCGTGGCTTGGGAGTGGCCAATGATGTGCCCAGTGATTACACTCCGAGTCACAAGTAAAACGGTCCAACCCCCGTGTCTCTACGATGTTCTGATGCGGAGATATAAGGCTTTGTTTACTCTGTTGCAAGGGTACTGTATTTGGTTGCTAGGGAAAAAAATGGCATCCCATAGTGATTACACTCTGAGTCACGAGTCAAACGGTCCAACCCCCGGGTCTCTACGATGTTCTGATGCAGAGATATAAGGCTTTGTTTATTCCGTTGCTAGGGTGCTCAAATTTGGTTGCTAGGGGCGGGCTTGGGAGTGGCCAATGATGTGACCAGTTGTTACACTCCGAGTTACAAGTAAAACGGTCCAACCCCCGTGTCTCTACGATGTTCTGATGCCGAGATATAACTGTTTGAATTTTATGTTGCTAGGGTGGTTAAAAGTGGTTGCTAGGGGCGTGGCTTAATAGCTCCGGGACTATCCTGATAAATTTATTGGATGTCTGAGTAAAATGAGCCCACCCCCATGTCTCTATGACATTGTAAAGCGAAGATATCCCGTCTGGGCATTTTATAATGGCAGTCTATGGGAGATGTTGCTAGGGTGCTCAAAAGTGGTTGCTAGGGGCGTGGCTTAATAGCTCTGAAATGATCCTGAGAAACTGATTGGATGCCCGAGTAAAATGAGCCCACCCACTTATCTCTATGACACTGTAAAGCAAAGATATCCCATCTTGAACGGTTTTATTCCCTTATATGGGCGTGTTCCCTGCCCCATTATAAGTCAATGGGGAATTTCGGGGGCCTCTTACACCCCAGGGATACAACTTACACCCCAATGTGATGTATGTTCTTACAGAGTCTACCACCCTCTTCAAATGTTATAACCCACATGTTTCTACAAAATCCTTGAGCGGAGCTATGACCCGTCAAAGTTGGGCCCAATGTTAAGTCAATGGGATTTTTCGGGTGGTTTTTCGCCCCCCTTTCGGAAATCCTGCACCCGATCCCTTATAAAAGTCATAGCAGACGTGTCCTCAATAAGCCGGTCATTTTGAGCCCTGTTTCATTGGTCTATGACAAACCGTGTGGGACGAGTTACGCGCCGAAAAAGTGTCCAGATATAAGAATAAATAAATAAAGATATAATAAGTATGAGCAATAGTAATAGTGATGCCTTGCATAAATGCAAGCACCACTAATAAGTATGAGCAATAATAATAGTGATGCCTTGCATAAATGCAAGCACCACTAATAAGTATGAGCAATAATAATAGTGATGCCTTGCATAAATGCAAGCACCACTAATAATAATATCCCTGAGGAATAGTAATAGTGATGCCTTGCATAAATGCAAGCACCACTAATAATAAGTATGAGCAATAGTAATAGTGATGCCTTGCATAAATGCAAGCACCACTAATAAGTATGAGCAATAATAATAGTGATGCCTTGCATAAATGCAAGCACCACTAATAAGTATGAGCAATAATAATAGTGATGCCTTGCATAAATGCAAGACCACTAATAATAAGTTTAAGTGCAACAACAGTATGTTGGCTTTCTCAAGCCAACATAATAAGTTTAAGTGCAACAACAGTATGTTGGCTTTCTCAAGCCAACATAATAATAAAAAGTTTATGTACAACAACAGTATGGCTTTCTCAAGCCAACATAATAAACAAACAGCGCAGTTTACATGCTTCGTCCTTGTTGCATTAGTTCATAAAGATCATTCTAAACAGATTTCTGTAATTCAAACAACTCTGAATTGTAGTTGAGAACGTCACGGCGCACTATAGACCCCTTCAAGGTTTGAAAACATTGAATGATTATCGGGTGCGCGCGCAGCATGGGGTCAAACTGTTATACTATCCTGGCTTTATAATTTAACCTAACAGGGCTGAAAAATGATGACTTACCTCAAATGAAGTGAGCACTACAAACACAAGCCTCTTTGATATTTGCATTGTCCCAGTCTGCACGTTAATTGCTTGCAGCCGCAGATGTTGTATTTTTTTGTTTTTGAGATTCTGCATGAATCGTGAAAACGTAACGGAAGACCTGATGCGATTTTCAAAGCCCATGACGCAAGTAAGCATTTTTGACGATACCGAATAATACGCAACTCAATCTGCTTTAATTACTTTTCTGACCCCGACATGCGCAGTGGGAACCGCCTGTGACGTGAACCGTGAAGGGGTCTAACGTGCAGGAGCATCGGTTATAGTTTTTTGTGCCCGATCTAAGCTCTAATACAGATGATGTTGACGCGGTAAAAGTTTCGAATATTTATTTATTTTTTATCAAACATATTCAACATTTTTTTTACATTAGCCAGGGGATGAAAGAGAAAAAGAATTTAAAAAAAAAACATGGAAATGCTGACATACATACATTTAGCAGCTTTAGTTTATCAGATTATTAATAGATTTTAGGTAGCCTATTGCTTAACTTCTAATAAACAAATACGGAATAATGGTTTATAATCACCATATTTACATTTATTTATAATAAAAGTTGCAAACAAAAGTAACACATTAATCAAATAATATTTCTTATGTAATAAGATATCATAAGAGAAAAAAAACTAATTAAATATTTTCCAAACAAAGTCTTAAGCAAAATTTATGAATTCTAACAAAAGAGCACAAATCTAACCTTTTTTTTTTTTTTGAATAAGGACGACTCCAAAACAAATGAAAAAATGTTTCTGTATGTTGACCACAAAAGGTACAAAACAAAAAGTTTCGAATATGCCTACCTGCAATACTGCAATATTGCCACAAGGAAACGTGCGTACGTCAAGTCGGAACCTGACGAGTTTTATAAATCTGAGCGTTTGAGTGGATTTGAGCGTACGCACGGTCTAAGATCAAATGTGTGCGTAAAAACGCTTTATAAATGAGGCCCCTGAAGGCCACTATCAGAGCAACCAGGGGTCTCATAACACATGAGCAGTGCCACAGACTAATCGACTCCATGCCATGCTGCATTGCTGCAGTAATTCAGGCAAAAGGAGTCCCAACTTAGTATTGAGTACTGTATATGCTCATACTTCTCAAGTTCATACTTTTCAGTTGGCCAAGATTTCCAAAAATCCTTTCTTTGTATTGTATCCTTTCTTGGTCTTACGTAATATTCAAATTTTCTAGAATTTGGGATTTTCCTTAGTTGTCAGTTACAATCATCAAAATTAAAATAAATAAACATTTGGAATATATCAGTCTGTGTGTTATGAATGAATATAATATACAAGTTTCACTTTTTGAATGGAATTAATCAAATAAATCAACTTTTTCATGATATTCCAATTATATGACCAGCACCTGTAGAATGGGGTGGTACTCTTGGTACACAGGTGCCTCACGATGCTATATAAGAACCCTTTTGGCTGTATGGTTCCATAGAGAACCTTTAACATTCAAAGAACCTTTCTGTTTCACAAAATGTTCTTTGTAGTATAAAAAGGTGCTTTAGATAAAAATGTTGGAAATGAACTTCGAGGAACAGAACATGGTACTTGGTGAAAAACCTTTTAGCCTTTTTTTTAAAGAGTGTTACATTTGTATTGTTTAGTTTTATATGATTAATGCTTTGTTTACCTTATTTGTTTGACTGCAGGCAGATGGGGACAGCAGTGAATCAGTACAGCTGAAGTCTTCTAAGGCAGAGAGATGGGTTTGGGGATAACAGACTAAAGAAAACAGATTCATCAGTCATGTACAATGAAGGAGATAAAGTTTCAGGGAGTGTTTAGGTTCCTACCAACAGCTTTCAATGTCTTTTTTCAGATTCTTAATATTTGCATTCACCCCTTCCTCAAATACATACAGTGTATACTCGCCCAAAACCACTTGACTCCATTCAAAAACATGGATAACACAAACACACAATGTTTGAGTCTTGATGTGTATGGTTTTGCACTGCCATAAACGATCGCAAACTGAGCCTAAAAGTGTGTTTGTGTAGGTGGGTATGTTCATGAGACAGAAGTCCTCCAGGTTTAAGTTCTGCTTGTTCATAAAAACACAAGCATTTAGACAAGGAGTTCATCAAGTGTTTAGCCAACATAGGGAAACAGAGAGCTTTATCCATCACAGAGCTTGAACAACACCTTAGTTTCCACTTGAGATTGTCCACTTGAAACAGGAACTTTTGACAGCCCCTTCTTTAATGTATCACAGAAAAGACCTACCGATCTCCTCAGAGGAGAACAAGAGCCAGTACTGTTTTTATTTGTATTTTCTATTGTGCATTTTGAGCTGTATAAAATTATGCTGAAATATTTCTCTGTTCTGTTCTATATTGTTTATGCTTTAATAAATTTTCAAAGCAAAAAAGTGGGCAGTTATGTTCAAGTTATGTCAAGTTGTCATGAAAAGATATGATGTATTGGTTTATGTCAAGTTGTCACAAAGACATCTCAGACAATGTCATCTTTGCATTAAAAATGACATTATTGAACAAATGACACTAAATGACAGCCGTCATGAACGTGCATAAAATCTCCTTCATGTTCATGACACATGTCATGTCATGATTATGAAGGTGTCGTGTCAGTCTTATGAACACCCCTTCAAGTAAAGTGTTACCGCTTTCTTTTTTTACCCAAAAAAGCTTGTCATTAATCTTAGACATAACTTTTCACCACTTAACTGAACTGTAAATTGGGACCCTGCTTGTGAAATCCAGGATAAAGTGGATGCTGAGAAGCATCAATTGGTTTTATTTCAATCCTTGATTTCACATTAATTTCAAACGTTGACATGACCGTCGCTACTCAATTAATATTAAAGATGTTATGTAGAAAACAGTAAAAATTACTTTTGTGTATTAATTGTGTAACGTTTTTCCAGACTGAATTGGTTAATTTTAAGAAAATATTCTGGTAATATTAATCGCAAGCAAGACCAGTTACTCAAAACAATTTCTTTTAATTCAAAATAATATATTGGTTAAACAGTAATGCTGTTGTCACTTATTGACTTGGATAATTTTTTATCAAAACGCATAAGACACAGCTATCCACAGATCAAACTACATCTTATGCCACTCCTTAACATGTATGTTAGGAGTTCACATACCAAACCAAACAGCTTACTGCGGTTATGACTTACAAGTCAATTCGTATTGCACCCTTTTAAGTGTAACTGCACAAAACTGTTTGTTTCCAGAGAGACTAATATTAGCGCTTTAAATTTTCTGGCCTCTGTATCCTGCATCCTTTGATGTCATCTCCCTCTTTCCTGATGGTAGGCGGAGCAGGACAGTTCATTTGACTCCCGGCAGTACAGATGCACTTTGAAGAGATCAGTGAAGAAACATACAAAGAGACTAGACTGAGATGAGAGTCACTAGGACACAAAGCCCCAGAGCAAGAAGATAACTAGACCACATATTATAACAACATGGCCAACGTCTCTTGTTTTACAAGAAACACTCAGGGTCATAGTAAATGTAAATAGGGGAGAGTGGGGTAATCAGTGCCACTTTTAACCTAAGCTGAGAAAAATGAGATGGGAGTTTTACCCTCTTCAACCCTGAGGACCCTGTCCCGGGTCCAAAATTTCGTATTTTGACTTAATATAAAAGATTCTTTTAATCTTTAATGCTCCGTCATGGACCCCAGTAACACATATGAGATACTGTTTGAAAGCTTAGAGTCTCTACTTTCTGCAGATATGCATCACTTTGACATATCTTTTACTGTAAGAAAGTTATTTACACTTAATTTACACGATCACCCCCCCAAATATTTTTTGATATCATATAATATTCACATATTTCATATTTTTCAAAAATGACAAACATGGGCAAGTCTTATATCAAATGAAAGCTCTCACTCTCAGGAATAAGGCTACAGCATTATTTTTGTTCTAATATCAACACATATCCAACAATCATCGAATGAATAATAAGGTAAAAAATGGTCTTTTGTAAACATATGTGAAACTTGAGTGTGAACTGCCTCAGATAGCACATATAGCCACAAATGATACACCATCTTTTATTTTAGGTCCTACTCTAAACAATGAGTCCATTCACAGCATTTTCTTTGGTTGTTTGCATAATTAATCCCTAGCTTTTTATTATATGTGCAAAACAAAAAATTAATATTTTTATGAAAAATTTATTTCCGCACCCTTCAGTAAAATAAGAATATCTTTTGAATGCGACATGATAAAGAGTTCATTCTTTTTTGGGGTGTTTACTGTCTGCTGCTGCTTACAACCAGAACTGTCTGCAGTCTGCTAGAGCATCCAGAACCAATGTTATACACTATCAAAGACAGTGTTTACAACATAAAAAATAAAATTTGGTGTTTCATCATATGAAAAACAACATAAATAACAATATTTGTCACAAACAGCAGCTTTTTATGTAACTTCAAAGGGTTTTCTTTAAACTGATATAAAGAAATTGCATTTATTCCACTGTATGTGGTTATGGTAGCACTTCAAATGTTTTTTGGCAGAAATTGTACACCATAAGCGTATTATTCCTCCCATCAGTTGGAGTAAAATAACTTTTACATATATTATGATAGAGAAAAAAATCCTTTTTCCTCTGTAAGCTGACAATTGCTGGAATCAAACAAAACTGTCTGCAGGGACCTGAGATACCCAGGACCAGAGTTATATACTTTCAAATAAAAACTTTAGAAAAAAAAACATTAAAAGCGCCTATTTATTTTTGTGTTTATTAGAGGCCTGACATCACATACAACCATGTTTAGCACTTTCAACGGTGTTTTATGTAATTTCAAAGGGTTTCCTGTAAAATGATACCAAACTTTTGTATGTAAACCTCTGCATGTGGGTATGGGAAGCTTTTGAAATTGGGTAGGCCAAATCCAGGCGAAGATCCCCAAAATAGCTTCAGGGTGGAAGAAGTAAAAAAAAAGATAATTTGGAACTATATTTAATGCTAAAAAGATTGCAAAAAAAAAAAAAATGGAAACATGATAGCTCTTTTTACATATATTGTTTTGTGACAAAAAATACGAAAATTTTTGTATATTGTGGGATGACACCATGACCCAAATTCTTCCCGACAACACGCAACCCAAAATAAAACAATCCCTTTTTTACATTACAATCCCAGTTTTACATTAGGTTTATGTGAATATGAAATATATACAGCATGCTGTTGATATATTACATCAGCAAAGGGAACTGTGTCTGTTTACATAAGCGTCCAGGAGGAAAATTAGGGACCATATCCTTTTTGCGTGCAGTGTTTCTCATACCGACAATCTTAAGTGACCTGGGTGAACCATTTCCAGGCTGAAAAAGATATTGACAAAAACTATGTGGCCCAACAAGCACAGGTATCCATAATTGTTTCCCCTTGTTATATTTCATGCAAAAAAATAAAAAATACCAGCCAGTCAGCAGTCGTGAAAAAATATCTACAGTCAGCACTATATAATTAATTCTGAAAGGCTTTAATGTTCCTTTCTCTGCATTAAAGTGTGTGATGGCATCAAACCGGGTGTGAAATAACACAGGAGTTTTGAAGTTTTGTAGGTTAACACTGGATTCTTTCTAGGCATCGTACTTCTTTCCTGCTCTGTGAACCTGCTGGTATAAAGTCATGGAAAAGGCCATTCCAAGTAGCTGCAGGGAAGAGGAAATAACATCAGCTTACACTTATGGCATACAGACAGGATGTGACATCATTCTGCGCAAAATGATTCAGAAGTTGTGTGTTTGAAAGTACCTGCAGGACCAGCACACACATAGCGATAGTTCCCAGCAAATGTTTGTTGTCGTTCAGCCACTCCTCAACCTTCTCATAACAGCCCTAACAGTCAGAAATAAAGGACATGTAATGTGCCATTGTTGTTAAGATAACTACACTAAATTTCACGTTCCCTAAAAGAAGACAGTTTGAAAGAAACTAATTCATAAATATCGGTCTTTATATACTTGAGAAACTGGCCTGCTGGCATCATTTAATGAAATCTTGGTATTTTAATTTCAATCTAAGGGTGATGTATTTTACATCATTATCTTACTTGAGACCAAAAGACATTGGTGGAATTGCGTCCACATTCTCTGTAGTGTTCCTGGCAGCATCTGTCAGGTACTGTTTTCTCCTGCAGGGCATCGTGCCAGTCTGTGTGTCCAGTAACACCACAACACTGCCACTGGGAAAGAGAAAGCGAGCAAGAGAGAATATTCTGATTCAAAATGCTGCATGAAGCAAAATTTTGCAGTCGTAAGCTTATTGTTTGTATCCAGGGTAAAATCAATGCTGGAGGGCTTCTGATTTATTTTTCCCCTCATAATACTATGGCAGGCAACTGCAGACAGAAATAACCCATTTGTCTCTTTGTAAAATCAGCTACCTGAACTTACAGTTACCTGTGCTTACTGTCACATATGGCTTTATATCACACTAACACACACCTCGGCCTGTATAATGTTCCAAGCATTGCGGAGGCCTATGTTGTTGTCCGTGTTGTAGAGCCTCAGGCCTTCTTTTAGATCTTGTTTAGCGTTCTCACTCACCTGCAGAAAAGTTAAGATTTAAGAGCAACACTAGCATATGATCATATGTTAATTGACACACAGAGCAGATCGTGAAGTGAGATGCAGATCAGAACATGAGAAAGTTAAAGATAAGAACATTGAGTGAGATACAGGGCAGAAAGTGGCAGAGATGGGACCAAGTCACACATGTGCAAGTCTCAAGTAAGTCTCAAGTCTGAACCTTCAAGTCTCAAGTAAGTCCCAAGTATTTTTTTTTCTTGGGCAAGTCAAGTCAAGTCGAGTCACAGGCAAGGCCGCCTTAATGCACGGGCTTACCTGGGCTGAAGCCCAGGGGCCTCTCAAGTTCAGGGGCCTCCCAAGTTCACGTTCATATTGTTTTGTAACTCGTCAGGTTATCTGTCAATCACTCTAACTGCACGTTACATGGGTGCTGACTGGTCCGTGGTAACTTAACGTGAAATAAAATATCAGACGTAACATATTTTTCTATTCCGCGTAACGTGCGCGTTTTCAACTTGGCATTCCTACATGTTAGACTGAGTGTGACAGAGAAACGGGAAATAATCCACCAACAAATGAAAGAGTAATTTCTGAAATTTCATAATAAGCACTGAGGTGCAGGTCTCTCTCTCTTTCGCGTGCGCGCTCGCTCTCTGTGCTCGTGCAGCTGAGTCTCTGGCATGCAGAAGTCTCTCCAACTGTGCGCAAGATACTGTGCTGCCAAATAAAGAAAAGAGTACCCGAACATATTAATGCTGTTTGTTGTAATAAAGTTTAAGTTTACTCGCGTTTATATCAGTGACACGTGCGCAGCTGTTGCGATGTAGTTTGACGCGATGTTAGCTCACAGTACACATCTGTTGGTTTAGAAAGACGACGCAATGGTAAATGTGCAAGTCAAAGCGCGACAGGACCATCTCTAATGATCATCCCCTGATCGCACCATTCATATTTATAATGTCCTTATCTAAAGATCTTATATACATGTTCCCTTCTGTTCTGTTTTGTAAATATTCATATGTGTTCGTTTTACATGCGTAATATGCATAAATACTAAATACAATGCATACTATATTTTCAATAGCCTACAAAATAAATAACTGATTAAAAAACAAGATTCTGTCTATAAGACTTATCTTTTGTTAACATTAATGCATTTTCACTTTAAAACTAACTTTAACTTCTTATATTTTTAAAACTGTGCTGAGCATTTAGTTAGTGAGTGGCAATTTTCTGCAAATTTGTATATTCCAAAAACTATATAGACATAAAGCTTATAAACATATATACTCTCACACATTTTGGTTTTATTTTCACCACAAGTTGCTGTGTGTGGTTGTTAAATAAAGTGTCTTGTGTTAATGCTCAAGTGGGCTCAGTGATACAGTATGTTAATAATGATATTATGGTGTTTTCTGGGTCAAAGAGGGAAAACTCACTGTTGGATGTATTGAAAGAAACTAATGCATTTTGTGATGTAGACTACCTAGATATTACACTTTTTTTTAATAAGACTATAAATTGAGGGTATGGGGGGCCTCCAAAACCTCTCAGCCCCAGGGCCTCACATTAGGTTAAGGCGGCCCTGGTCACAGGCTATGTCAAGTCAAGTCAAGTCCTGTAGTAGGTCAAGTCAAGTCCAAGTCAAGTCACCTTATTATTTTAATTTTACCTGCAGAATCTGATCTTAATAAAGTGACAACATATACAGTAAGTAACTATCAGTAAATTACAATAATTTGGATTTGCATTGTAAATACTCATGTTCAGTAAAATACATCTTGGAATCAAGCAAAATTGTAACTTCATAAATTATTTATTTTTCAATTCTGCCAACCGTGTTTGAAATTTTCCACATTGAGTCCATATAACAAATAACAGCTTAACATCCAACAGACCCCTCTCTGAACACCTCCCTCTCTCTCAAACACAGTTTACGTACAACATTAAACTTTGTTACATTTCTCCCCTCTCTCTCTCTCGCACACTCTCTCTCTCTCTCGCTCTCTCTCTCTCAAACATGTGCCCAGAAAAAACGAGCGCGTCGCACCTCTTCCGTTCGCGCGCCTAAATTTTAAATACCGAACTTGAGCATGTAAAAGACATGACATGTAAACCGCCCCTAACATTGTAGAATCAAGTAATTTTTCTCTGTTTGTGTGTTCAGGTGGCAAACTTGAAAAAGAAGTATTCAAAAATAAAAATAAGTATTTTAAAAAAATAAATCAAAATTATTTTGCCCACATTTGTCCCCAACACAGTATGATGAGGGCTACATTAGCTATTATTACATTAGCTAACTACCAACTAAGATATTAACAAATTGACAAGCACTTACTGGGCATAATGGCTCTTTAAATGACGACCAAAATTGGAGGTTGCCATCTGGCTGCCTGTGATTTTAATGTTGCATGTCTTGCAACGCACTGTTCGTCTTTTGCCATCTTGTTGAAGCCAAAAGCAATGACCCTCCGTACCCCTCCGGCTGACATGTTGATATCTGATCTAAGTGGGCGTGGTGTGCGAAAGGTACGAGAGGGCATGGCGAATGATAGTGTCGTGATTCAGTCATGACAACACCATTCTCAGCCTGCGCTCCAGCTGGGTCGACTTATTTTTTTAAATAATTTATATATTTTATATTTAAACTGAAAACATGATGTGATTAACACTCAAGTCATTCAAGTCATCGTGTCTCAAGTCAAGTCAAGTCCCGAGTCTTTAACTTCCAAGTCCGAGTCAAGTCTCAAGTATTTTATTTTTTGTCAAGTCAAGTCACAAGTCACAAAAATAGCGACTCGAGTCGACTCGAGTCCAAGTCACCAAGTCACAAGTCCCCATGTCTGGAAATGGGAATGAGATATAAAGCAGAACGTGGAGTGAGATGTATCAGCGGGGTAGGGCTGGACTATATGGCCAAACTTTCTATAGCATAAACACGCACTTATAGTCCGGAAAATACAATAATAATGTGACTGGATTCATGTCACACTTTTTTAAATAGTTTGGCGGGTCCTGGAACTTAAGTTTAGGTGCGACTTAAACGTCAGTATTATTTCATATGAACCAAGAGAAACCATTACCGTCTACAGCCGCGAGAGTCCAATCTATGCTGCTCCTGTATTTATGTAATTCCGTAGATTCAGTGACGCAGAATTATGGCCGTTTCACATGGTACGCGGTAAGCGGCAAAATCGCCGCGCGGCTTCAGCTTTTCTCTTGTATTGGAAGCGTTTTGTGCAGCATTTAGTGCAAATATGTTTATCTTCAAAGGCGCCTGTCATGAAGTACCATGTATTTTGGGTGTACGAGCAAGGCGTGTGGATCAACTCCGCTTCACCTCTGTAACCGCCCCCGTTTTGCCGCTTTCCGCAAGTCTCCTATTGAAAAAGAACTAAGCACTCACGGTTGCCGCGTACAGTGTGAATCGGCCATTACTTTGGGACCTTTTTGAACTTGATTTGGCTTGTCGTATTAATTTAGCCTATACACCCTCCCAGGTATGTTCTGCATGCTATTGTGTATGGTGTAAATAACTGTTTATGTTACTTTAACATGTACGGACACCTATTCAGCCTATTCTGTGCTATTATTTAGTTGAATAACTTGCCTTTCCAGATTAAATGTCTGTTCTTCGGCTTGGATTTTGTGAAATCATTTTCTAAATAAATGTGACGTATAGTACAGTGTGACTTATATGTTTTTTCCTCTTCAAAACACATTTTTTAAATGATGCGTCTTATACTCCGGAGCGACCTATAGTCCGGAAAATTTGGTAGGTGCTCTATACGCTATGATCAGATTTATAAATCAGAATGATATCATTCCGATTGAGAGATAAGGTGTTCATGTGAGCGTAGCTACTGATATGATTTGACGCAAGGTACAGATGAGAGAGATTTAAATCAAATCAGGCATTCCGTTTTCCTCGCTGTCCCAAAGAGTGGCGCTAATGGTTGCTTAGATACAAAAGATGCCACGGGAGCACACTTTGGACGTAAGAAGCACCTTAACCTGCATTTAACATGCGCTTTTAGACATGACATGTGAACGGCCATGGGACACTGTAATGTAATATCGGAAAGTGTTTAGAAACCATATCGCCCTGGACGAGCCCCCATATGTTGGTACCGGCTCGCAATTGTAATATCAACGAGAGGCAACGCAGAGAAAATAGTTTTTTTTTTAACAAAATAATATATTTAAAGCTCTACTGTGTACTTTATTGAGTTAATTCTTAACAAAAACCCATGTTTTCTTTCAAAAGTATGTGCTCATTCATGTGTAATTACTTCCCACCCACTAATCAAAGTATTCTCGTAAGTGTAGAATCTGCTATTTAAAATGCATACCGTCGAAGCGCTCTCTGGCTGAATCCATGTTGTGCCTCCATCTTTGAAATACATTCGGCGACGAGGGACATTCCTTAAATTCAAGCTCCGCCTTTCGCGCTTTCACTCTACACTCACGCTGGCCTATAGCTGAAGCCTCCGGAGGTTGCATGTGTAGGCGGTATACGTCATCAAGACAGTCTTATTTCAGAATATTAACAATGATAAAGCTGACAATTATTCTTAGTTAATTGTAAATTGATGTAATATGCTTATGACTTGCGAATGTAATGCTCAGTTGATTTAAATAAACCAGGCTTGATGACGTATCCAGCCTGTGACCTGCGTAGCTGAATCCTTCGGCTGCGACAGCTGCAAACCGTGATGAACCTGCGATCTAATGCTTTGATTTGAAAGCCTGTTGAAGACATATTCTCGAGGACATTAAAACAAGTCGCCAAGGAAGCGAAACGGGGATTTTAAACGACAACGCGACAGGAAAAACATCAAGACCAAAGTCAATATTGGAGTTAGTTTTCCAAGATGGGGCTCAAGGGACACTGAAGTTGCATTTTATATCTTCTCCACAGGTAATTCAGCATATTCGTTTACATCGATACAGTCCATGTTGTAAACTTGAAGTTTTATAGTTCCTTGGCTAACTTTAGCATGATTATGCATAACACTTGTTAGTGTAAACATGCATGTGGTTTAATGTGTTTGAACAGCCACACGCAGTCTCTCCGCCCATTTATGTAATCTGAGGTACTGAGAAAAATGTTTTTCATCTTTTCTGACCTCGAGCACAAACACACGGTGACAGCCCTATTTTTAGGCTTTCATTGATAAAAGCATCTGATCTGCGCGTCTTTTGTTTCATTTTACAAGCGTGTGAAAGTTGCGCGATCTTTTTTCACCAATATGAGAGAAAGCTCTTACATATACACGGACATGTAACATGTTTACTTAAAACATAAGCATTGTACTCTGACATAATGTCTGACATAATACTCTGATAAAAGCGTCTGATCTGCGCGTCTTTCATTTCATTTTACAAGCTTGTGAAAGTTGCGCGATCTTTTTTCACCAGTATGAGAGAAAGCTCTTACATATACACGGACATGTAACATGTTTACTTAAAACATAAGCATTGTACTCTGACATAATGTCTGACATAATACTCTGATAAAAGCGTCTGATCTGCGCGACTTTCATTTCATTTTACAAGCTTGTGAAAGTTGCGCAATCTTTTTTCACCAGTATGAGAGAAAGCTCTTACATATACACGGACATGTAACATGTTTACTTAAAACATAAGCATTGTACTCTGACATAATGTCTGACATAATACTCTGATAAAAGCGTCTGATCTGCACGTCTTTCATTTCATTTTACAAGCTTGTGAAAGTTGCGCAATCTTTTTTCACCAATATGAGAGAAAGCTCTTACATATACACGGACATGTAACGTTTACTTAAAACATAAGCATTGTACTTTGACATAATATTAGTTCGCGTCCATTTAAACCAGTCATGGTTGCTTTTTGTATGTGATTTTAAGCAGACATATCATGACAATCAGACTTTTTTCATGTTAAACATAAATCTGTGTGCTTTGATGGATCACAGGCAAAGGACATTGCAAATTGTTCATTTTTTTCTCATTGCTTTTGCTTTGTAGCTACTGGAAGCAAAAAAAATAATAATAATAAAGCTACTGGAAGCCATGTTAACCTTGGCATGACACGGCCGGGCCACCGTACGAGTTAAAACACGTTCCGAATGGGGGGGCTAGAAAGTAATATTCAGTTGCTTGTCATATAGACTTTCACCGCTAGATGGGAGTAGATCTTACACAGTGGAGCTTTAACATATGTGTTACATATACGTTACATTATTACTCAGCTCACCAGCATGGATTATACTTAGCGCTGTACTTTGCTACTTTGTTGTCCTATGATTTTTCTGTTTTCTCTTGTTTTTATTAAAGTAAAGCTGTTTTGGACCAATTAAACAATTGTGAAAAGCACTATATAAATAAAATTGAATTGAATACACGACAGAAAGTGGATTGAGATATGGATCAGAGCATGGAGTAAGATACAGAGCAGAATTGGAGGCGAGATGCAGAGTAGTATGTAGAGTGAGAGACAGAGCAGATGTGTGGAAATGAGGAACTATAAAAGTTTAAGCATTGCAGGTGTGTGGGCTGTTGTTATTGTTCTTCAGAATATGTCTCTGGTTAATGAAAGTCTGTATACAGTGCCTGGTTGAGTTGTGTGTGTGTAACTGCAGAAAGAGGGGGAATGTGCTGCTTGGTTCTCATACCTTATCCGTGTACACAAAGAAAAGGATGAGCAGAATCAACTCTGCCAGCAAAATGATCAACAGGACAATAAAGAACTAGACAACACAGAAAGAATAAACATTTTAAAGTTTTTGAAGTCATACACATTATTCATGAAAACTAAACTGAAAAACATTATTTTCAGACATTTTACAAGGAATTCAGAAAGTTATGACATCAAAATCTTGAATGTTTAAGAGGTTAACCAATCATAACAGTGTTCATTTACAACGTCCACAGACTGTAAAAAAAGACGACGCGACGCTGCTTCCTTACATTGTAATGAACTCCACGTAAAATGTATGATGATGGGTGTAGCTGACGCTGAGATGTCAACAAAAGCATAATACATTTATGTGATTTTAATTTATTATATATTGTATGTAAGAATTGGGTCATTGTATTTGGATTATGTAATTTGTGTAAATTGATCATGTTTAACTTGTTGTTGTGCCGGAAGACGTGTCCACGTGACCTCTCCTTATTTAACCCGGACGCGTTAACATTCAGTATGGATTAAGAATGATTATACACGTACGTGAATAAGTTTAACTGAATTCTACTGCTGGTTATCAGGCGCACACGGTAATGAACTCTTTATGTATCTATTGTATTTTAAGGATTGAGTGGTTTTGTTGTGATGTTATTTGTAAAATTGTTGTTGTTTGTTTGTTTGTTTGTTTGTCTTAGTTTTCACGGTGTTCCAACAACAAATAAACTTGAATATTGGACATCAGTATGAGACGTGGAGTCAGTAAATTTAAGCAATAGCCAGTGGGAAGTTACAGTGAAAACGTGCCTGAAATGCGGAAAGTTAAGCTGGTGGAAACCGCATACTTTCATCGTACTGAGACCTGCTCTGTTCTGCTCCTTTGACCGAATTCAACGCGCGACTCTGCTGAACTCTTCCCAGGTCTTCGTAACTGCTTTGGGTGTATATCGTTGCGGACTTTATCGTCTGCATTTACTCTTCGGGACTCTCAAGTTCAGCGCGCAGCTTTGCTACATTAGCTGCGGTGGATTTAAGTCCTGTAATTCATCCGACAACGACTAAAGAAAACATTCGGTTCATCTTCCGTCATTAATCACATGTGGTGTCGTCTATTTACAGGTTAGACTGTGCTTTACTAACATGCTATTTTAATAAAAGTGATTAGAATTGAAAGTTAAAGTTTAAACTCAATGCTCTCATTGCAACTGTTATTTTTTTTTGACGTGAAGATGGTTATATTGTGAATTAATACATTTTCTTTGATTAATTGTTGGTAAAATTATGTTGACATTCCTTTAGCCTATAATGGTTGAATGTAGAAGTATTGGGTTAATAGTTTTCAATCCACAAGTGCCTTATTGTCATTAATTGTCTTATTGCATGCTCAGTTTAAATGCCTGTTAAATCTTTGTGAAATCTAGTCATTTTAAATTCTTAAAGTTGTAAAATGTCAGTACAAGGTGAATCAACATCTCAGGGTGGTGAATTAATAGAGCAAAATGATTCAGTAATTATTTTGGAAGGGGCAGCAGCTAACTGTGAGATTGCACCAGAAAATGAAAATGCAGAGGATACTATGAGGGATCGCCATGTATCTTGTACTTCATGTACAGTAAAATCTGAAGCAAGACGAAAAAGTTTTAATTCAGTTTTAACGAAGACAAATGATGAAACTAGGAAATCAGTTCGTGAGAAACGCTTGACGCCAAAGATGCAAGAGTTGAAGGAACAGGAATATGGTCAAAAGGAGAGAAAATTTGCATCCGCATATGAAAAGTGGAAGACTGAAGTCCGAAACATTTGTTTAAAGTTAAAGCAACAATCAGAGAGTGATCTGTGTAACATGATGGATGTTGTTGAGAAGCAAGAATCTGTATTAAAAGGTTTATATGACAATTTGCGAGTCCATGCGCCACCAAATCAAGAAATTAGGAGGAAAATTGATGCATGCGTAGCTGTGACTGCAGACCTATCTAAATTACTGAAGGTTCGTTTAACTGAAGATGACATTGATTTTGAGCCCGAGGCAGAAAAGGCAAGATTATGCATGCTCCTTGATAATAAATACGCTAGGTCCATATTCGGATCTACAGTTTCCAGAGCCACAGTTGGTAGTTATCATTCTAACCCTGTATCGGAATCAGCCAGCATTTCCATTAGAAGGGCAGAGATCGCTGCAGAACTGGCAGCAAGGAAAGCAGAAGCTGAGATGGAAAATGAAATTGAGATACATCGGCAACAACTGAAAAGGCTTGAAAACCGTAGAGACATTGAAGTTATGGAAGCCAAGCTCAAGGGCGTCAGTTTGTGTTGAAAAGTGGTGGGGACAAAAGATCAGATGAAAAAACATTACAGCAGGAGGGAAAAAATATTGAATAATGGCGCATAAAAAAATGGGCATAGTGTAGGCCAGTCAACAACACAAAAATACTCAGCATAAAACCCTCAACAATGTCGACTTCACATGTAACAGTCCCTACAACACCAGCTCAACCAAACAGTGCCAAAGCACCATACCATACAATAAGTCTAGTTTTTAGACCAAAAATATCAAATTTAAGTGATTTTGTCCATTAAACAAGCAGAAAAAAACTAACCCTAACCCCCCTCCCCAAAAAAAAACATTTTTCTTAAACACTAAATTCAGGAAAAATTTGCTTAAAAATTTGCTTAAAAATTATTTTCAAGAAAAAAAAAATCTTAGTATTTTTGTCTTGCTTTTAGTAAAAATATCTAAAAAATTCTTAAATTAAGATAAATTAAGTCTATTTTTAGACCAAAAATATCAAATTTAAGTGATTTTGAGCATAAAACAAGCAAAAAAAAATCTGCCAATGGGGTAATTGGCAGATTTTTTTTGCTTGTTTTAGGCTCAAAATCACTTAAAGATATTTTAGATATTTTTACTAAAAGCAAGACAAAAATACTAAGAATTTTTTTTTCTTGAAAATAATTTTTTGCAGTCCTAGTGTACAGCTTTTTTAAATGAGCAAAACGACCCAAGAAAATAAGTATAGCTTTTAGACCAAAAATATGAAATTTAACTGATTTTGTGCATAAACAAAAAAATCTGCCAATGGGGTAAGCTAATTTTTCTTGATTTTTTCCTTGAATTTAGTGGGGTTTTTTTTAGAAAAAGGTTCAAGATTTTTTTGCTTACCTCATTGGCAGATTTTTTTTGGTTGTTATATGCACAAAATAACTAAAATTTCATATTTTTCTTGGGTCATTTTGCTCATCAAGAAAAAATTTAAGATTTTTATGATATTTTTACTGAAAACAAGAAAAAAATACTAAGAATTTTTTTTCTTAAAAATTATTTTTTGCAGTGTAAAACAAGCTTTAAAGTGAAGATTTTAAGAAAAAACTAATCTTATTTTAAGATTTTTTTCTCACCCTATTTGCAGATATTTTTGCTTGTTTTAATCACAAATTCACTTAAATTGTATGTTTTTTGTCTAAAAACTAGACTTATTTTCTTAGGGCATTTTGCACATCAAGAGAAAGCATCTTAATGTAAAATTTTTTAGATATTTCTACTGAAAACAATACAAAAGTACTAAGTAGAAAAGTCATTTTTGCAGTTTATGTCGCACAGGTATTGCTTGATTTTTCAGAAAAATTTAGCCAAATGCTTTCAAAAAGTGGTGGGGACAAAATTAGCCATTTCAAAAAGTGGTGGGGACATGTCCCCAGCGTCCCCAGTGTAAATGACACCTATGGCCAAGCTGAAGGTTTATACAGAGGAAGAGTCAAAGGCCAAAAGCGTGCAATGTAGTCAAGCATGCAGTGATATAATTGATCCATGTCCATCTGTCAATAATAAATCACATCTGCAAGAGCCAAAGGTTAAAAGTGTGCAAGGTTGTCTAGTACGTAGTGATATGACAAATCCCAGTTTAATTGTCAATACTATGTCAAGTCTGCAAGAGCAAGTCACAAAGAATGAAACATCCTTATTGCAAACACTCCAAGAGTCAATGTCTTTAACACGACTTCCGGTTCCAGAGCCTTCCATATTTTCTGGGGATCCTCTTAAGTTTATTGAATGGAGTACAAGCTTCAAGGCTCTTATAGAGAGACGGTGCTCGGATCCAGCGGATAGATTGTTCTATTTACAAAAATACCTCAGTGGCGATGCAAAATCTGCCCTGGAAGGCAGTTTTTACAGGAAAGACGATCAGGCCTATCAACAAGCATGGGATAAGTTAAACGCAAGATATGGTCACTCCTTTGTGACCCAGCGTGCCTTCAGAGAGAGGCTCAATAGATGGCCGAAAATTGGCGCAAAGGAGTATATTAGGTTAAGAGAATTTAGTGACTTCTTGCAGTCATGTAGTAATGCCATGCCTCATGTTAAAGGCCTCCAGGTGTTGAATGATTGTGAGGAAAATCAAAGGATGTTGGCCAAGCTCCCTGACTGGGTGACGAGTAGATGGAACCGCCTGGTGACAGAGCAACTAGACCAAGCAAATGATTATCCTGGCTTTAGCGAGTTCGCTTCATTCATCTCAAAGGAGGCACGCATAGCATGCAACCCGGTATCATCACTGTATGCTTTAAAGACTTCTGATGAAAGAATGTTAAGAGAAACCAAACATTCACGGGCAAATACATTTGTCACCAATGTTAAGGCTTCAGATGCAGAATGTGTTACTTCTAACTCAAATGATGCTAATGACTCAGAAGATTCTAGGGAATCTAGAGACTCACAGACAAATGATTCTGTTTCGGTCAAATGTGTGTGTTGTGGAGAAAGCCACTCCATACATAAATGTCAAAAACTGCTAGAAAGATCTGCAAACGAAAGAAAAAAGTTTGTCTTTGATAACAAATTATGCTTTGCATGTTTGAGGAGGGGACATAATTCCAAGGACTGTAGAAACAGAGCTACTTGTGCATTATGTAAGCGACGCCATCCAACCCTTTTGCATGAAGAACGTTCTGTAGTAGACCAGTCATCTTCACAACGAGTCTCGCAAGTTGAAAGGGGAATGACTTCAACATCATGCTATGTGAATGGGGGAGGACGAGGAGGAAGTACCTCTATGATTGTTCCAGTCTGGCTCTCATCACATAATACAGAGTCTGAAATCTTGGTGTATGCCTTATTAGATACACAAAGCAGTCATACCTTTGTTGACCAAGAAATATGTGAAGGTTTGCATGCAGTAAAAGAGCCTGTAAAGTTAAGACTTTCCACCATGATGGGAAAGGATATGGTTGTGACGAGCCAAAGAGTTGAAGGACTAAGAGTTAGAGGATTCTCCTCAAATGACTTTATCTGTTTACCGCCTGTCTACTCAAAAGATTTTATTCCCCTTGAACGTGCGCATATCCCCACCTGTGAAACCGCTAGACAATGGACACATCTTGCAGCTATAGCTGATGAAATGCCCATGCTGATGGATTGTGGTGTTGGGCTCTTAATTGGTTATGATTGCTCCAGAGCCCTGGCGCCTAGGCAGGTCATCACTGGTGGCGATTACGAGCCTTATGCCATCAAAACGGACCTAGGCTGGAGTATTGTAGGAAGTGCATCTCAGTGTTTGAACTTTAAGGATGTAACGGGTCTGTGCCACCGGGTGTCAGTAAGAGAACTCCCTTCTATAGCACCATCTGCTGCCATTAAAGCGCTTGAATTGGACTTTGCAGATACTCGAACAGGTGAAAAGAGCATATCTCAAGAGGATATTCAGTTCCTGGAGATTTTAAAGAGAGGTATGCATCAAAATGATCATGGTCATCTAGAAATGCCTCTCCCTTTTAAAGTAAGACCCTACCTCCCAGACAATAAGAAACTTGCACAAGTCCGGCTAAAGCACCTCAAAAGAAAATTTGATAAAGATCTTAAATTCCAACATGACTATGTGAAGTTCATGGAAGATGTTTTTAAAGATGGCGACGCAGAAAAGGCAGAGCTGCAACCAGAGGCAGGACATGTGTGGTATATTCCACACCAAGGGGTTTACCACCCGAAGAAACCAGGAAAGATCAGGGTAGTCTTTGATTGCTCTGCTAGATATGAAGGTGCAGCCTTGAATGACCATCTGTTGACTGGGCCAGATCTCACCAATGGATTGATTGGGGTACTCTGCAGATTTCGTAAACATCCAATTGCTATCATGTGTGATATTGAAAAGATGTTCCACAGATTTCATGTAGTCAAAGAAGATCGAGACTATCTGCGTTTTATGTGGTGGGAAAATGGAGACACAGGCACATAACCTATAGAATATCGTATGAAGGTACATCTTTTTGGTGCGGCCTCATCTCCAGGCTGTGCCAATTACGCCATGAAGCATCTTGCCAGTTTGAATGAAGATGAGTTCTCCTTGGCTGCCAAATTCATCAGAAATTATTTTTATGTGGATGATGGGTTAATAAGTGTGGACTCTGTTGATGTGGCGATTAACCTGATAAAAGAAGCTCAAGCTGTGTGTGCTAAGGGAAAGCTACGTCTTCATAAATTTATTTCAAACAACAGAGAGGTGCTGGAGTCCATCTGTGTGTCAGACCGTGCTGCTGAAATGAGCAATGTTGATCTGAATCATGACAACCTTCCCATGCAAAGTGTCTTA
Source organism: Paramisgurnus dabryanus (assembly GCF_030506205.2). NCBI lineage: Eukaryota > Metazoa > Chordata > Actinopteri > Cypriniformes > Cobitidae > Paramisgurnus > Paramisgurnus dabryanus. Next base: position 2,282,468 of record NC_133337.1, read on the forward strand.
GGAGTGCGGTGGAATGTAGAGCATGACTCCTTCTCCTTTAGAGTCTCGCTAAGTGAGACGTGGTATTCTCTCAATTGTGGCTTCTATTTATGACCCATTGGGATTTCTGGCCCCATTCGTCCTATTAGGAAAGAAAGTTTTGCAAGAAATGTGCCAAAAGGGGATCAGTTGGGATGAACCACTACCCAGCGAGTTGAGACCAAGGTGGGAGGGCTGGCTGAATGATTTATTAAATCTTGAACAAATACAGATTCCAAGATGTCTCATGCCTCAAAACTTTGGAAAAATTTTGCAAGTAGAACTGCATCATTTTTCTGATGCCAGCAGTTATGGGTATGGCCAGTGTTCATACATCAGATTGGTGAGTGAAGATAAGATCCGCTGTGCCTTGATCATGGGGAAGGCGAGAGTCGCACCCACAAAGGTTGTCACTATACCAAGGCTGGAGCTAACTGCAGCTGTGCTCTCTGCTGCTGTGAGCAATATGTTGCATGAAGAATTGGAGATGAAAGTTGACAGGGAATACTTTTGGACAGATTCGCAGGTAGTCATTGGCTACATTAACAATGAAGCCAGAAGATTTCATGTCTTTGTCGCTAACCGTGTCCAGAGAATTCGGGAATTTACAGATCCAAGACAGTGGTATTACGTCAATACCGAGGAGAATCCTGCTGATCATGCTTCAAGGGGCCTGAAGGTGGAGGAGCTTATAAATTCGACTTGGCTTACAGGGCCCCATTTCCTTTGGGAGAGAGAAGTAGTGGCCAACCAAGGAACATTAGAACTATTGGTGGGAGACCCGGAGGTCAAGGTGGTCTATACATTAAGAACTGAGGTTATGATACAGGAGGATTTCCAAAAACGACTGTTACGGTTCTCAAAATGGTCCACACTTGTGAATGTAATTGCCCGGATTCAACGACTAGCAAAGAGAATTAAAACATCAGAACCTCTCAGTGTGGAGGAAAGAAGGAAGGCTGCACACACACTGATCCAGCTTTCACAGAATCATGCTTTCAAGGAAGAATTGGATATGTTGAGCCACAAATCTGGAAAGCTGCCTCGTAATCACCAACTGCACCAGCTCAACCCTTTCCTGCAAGATGGGATATTGAGAGTGGGAGGGCGACTGAGGAGAGCATCTGCTCCTCTTGAATTGAGACACCCTGCAATCCTTCCAAGAGATGGTGTTGTTACTCAACTAATTCTTGCACACCATCATGAAATGGTTCAACATCAAGGTAGAGGCCAGACCCTTAACGAATTAAGAGTTAATGGTTATTGGATAATTGGTGGCAGCAAAGCAGTAGCCCAGTATATTCGGCAGTGCGTCCTTTGTAGGAGAGCTCGTGCACCACTAGAAGAGCAACGAATGGCAGATCTCCCAATTGACCGTACCAATCCATCTCCGCCGTTTACCTACTGTGGCATGGATTGTTTTGGCCCTTTCTATACCAAGCAAGGTCGCAAGGTGTATAAACGATATGGTCTCCTCTTCACATGTCTCTGTTCCAGAGCCGTGCACATTGAGATGTTGGAAGATATGACAACAGATACCTTCATCAATGCACTGAGGTGTTTTATAGCCATCCGTGGAGCAGTAAGACACATTAGATCAGACCAAGGATCCAACTTTGTGGGAGCGAAAAACGAATTGGAGAGAGCTATGAAAGATGTCAGTAATGAGAGAGTGGCTGCATATTTGGCAACTAAGCAGTGTAATTTCCATTTCAATGCACCTGGTTCAAGTCATGCCGGGGGCATTTGGGAGCGTCAGATTAGAACAGTGAGAAGTGTCATGAGTTCAGTTCTGGCCCAGTGTGCTGAGAGACTTAATGATGTCTCTTTGCGGACATTTTTCTATGAAGCTATGTCCATAATCAATAACCGTCCCCTCACTGTAGATACCATCAGCGATCCCAAAAGCTTGGAACCCCTAACCCCTAACCACTTACTCACCATGAAGTCCTCTGTTCCCCTACCCCCACCAGGTGTATTTGTTAAGGAGGATCTCTACACAAGGAAACGATGGAGACAAGTGCAATATTTGTGTGAACAGTTTTGGAGTAGATGGAAGAAAGAATATCTTTCTACTATCTCTCTCAGGCAACGATGGCATACTTCAAAACGGAACATCCAGGTTGGCGATATTGTGATTGTCAAAGATGAAGTTCCTCGAAATGAGTGGAAGTTGGCTAGAGTTCTTGAAGCCTGTAAGGATGATGACGGACTGGTACGGAAGGCTACAATACAGATTGGGGACCGAATGTTAGGGAAAAGGGGTGAGCGTCTCACTAAGCCCTTAAGCATTGAGCGCCCTATTCAAAAGCTAGTGGTTCTTGTGGCTAAAGATTAAGATCCTTTTCACAGACTGAGATGGTGATTTATTTTACATGCATGCCTTGCTGGTACACACATGCTAGTGGTTGATAATCATTTTATTGGTATTTGCAGATGTGTAATGATGTATCATGTCAATTTTAACAAAGGAATATAGTGATCATGAATTACTGGATTAGTGACTCTTATCTTGTATTGTGAGCTCCTTTGCCTGGAAATTACCATTGATATGTACTTGTGTTATGTGTTTTAATGAATCAAGGTAATTTGGTGGGAGTGTAGCTGACGCTGAGATGTCAACAAAAGCATAATACATTTATGTGATTTTAATTTATTATATATTGTATGTAAGAATTGGGTCATTGTATTTGGATTATGTAATTTGTGTAAATTGATCATGTTTAACTTGTTGTTGTGCCGGAAGACGTGTCCACGTGACCTCTCCTTATTTAACCCGGACGCGTTAACATTCAGTATGGATTAAGAATGATTATACACGTACGTGAATAAGTTTAACTGAATTCTACTGCTGGTTATCAGGCGCACACGGTAATGAACTCTTTATGTATCTATTGTATTTTAAGGATTGAGTGGTTTTGTTGTGATGTTATTTGTAAAATTGTTGTTTGTTTGTTTGTTTGTTTGTTTGTCTTAGTTTTCACTGTCTTAGTTTTCACGGTGTTCCAACAACAAATAAACTTGAATATTGGACATCAGTATGAGACGTGGAGTCAGTAAATTTAAGCAATAGCCAGTGGGAAGTTACAATGGGCGCTAACACGTTACGCAAAAACCTCAGTTTTGAGCCATGGCATGCGCAGAAGAAATCGTCCGTGGAGCCCAGAGGTGGAGCCGCGGTATCAAATGCTTGCATGACCAATTTTATCACGCCCCTTGAACGTCTCATTTGATTGGCTTGCTAAAATAAGGTAAGTTAATACAACTAATGACTTAAATTTAAAGACACATAATAATACACTATAAATTAAAAACAGTACTAGTACTATGAACAACTATCACAATGTGTTGGACAGCAAAATGAATGATCTTTAGTTCATGCAGTCTGCTTTAACTAATGTTAGGCATGTTACCCAAGCTAATAATATTTATTAATTAGCTTATTAAGCTCACATTTAACATTACCAGAAAAAACTCAGTAGGTCGGTTAGTACAGTTTACTTCTAAACAACTCATTTTGTCTGTGTGAAATAACACGGAAATTGAACATCAAGTTTTATATCTTCAATCTTCCCTCAAAGCTCCGGCAGTCCGCTCAAAAAAGCAGTCAATCACAAATGTCAATCATAATGACAGGCCCTGTTTCTATAGCATTAAATTACTAGCTAAAATCAAACTTAATCAGAAAAATCCACAATTGAACATACAATACTGTACAAAAAAATGTGGAAGGGGAGTTCACCCTAAATACTTGACACTTCAGCTTATACTTTTATACTGTTTTTAATACTACATACAACTTATTTTCTGGTTGTATTCTTATAAAGAGTGATATATGATCACTATAACATTGCAAAAACAACAAATCTAATGGTAGCATGGTGGCCTAAGACTTTTGCACAGTATCAGCATTGATAACAACTGCCTTAAGGACCTGTGCTCGGTTGCATGAAAGTCCTTAAGCTAAGAAATCCCTTAAATATAAGGTTAAGGGTTCCCTTAATAAAAAATGGGTTGCAAGAAAAAGCCTTAAGTGAACCTTAAGGCTGTAATTAGTATTTACCCTTAAATGCTAAAGTATTACCTTAAGGTCTGCTATGCGTTGCTAGAAAGTCCTTAAGTCCCATTTTCCCTTAAAAACTTAAGGGACTATAAGAGGTCCCTTAACGTCACCCGCGATGGCTGATTTTATGGTTATTTAAAAAAAAGGAAGCCAACGCGCATTTCTAACATTCTAAATAATCCCTTCGAGAAAAGTGATGTGCATTTATTAGGAGAATAGCGGTTTGATCGTCCGTCAATCTAAAGTGTTTCCAGTTTGAATTACTTTCAGGTTTTATACATGCGGCACTTTACAGTCTGTTATTTGCGATGTTTCATTGTACACAAATCCGCCGTCTGTTGAGCTGCGTGCGTTGATTTGTTTACGCTGTGAGATTTTGTAACTATAGCAACCGCTTCTCCGCTGCCGTGTTTTGGAAGAGACTACCGTAAAATACTTAGTATAAACACTTAGGTAAGGGTGACAGTTAAGACCTTTGTTGCAACGCTCTTAAATAAACCCCTTACCTCAGGGATTTTTTCTCCCTCAGGGAAACCCTCACTTAAGGAGTTTCATGCAACCGTGCACAGAACCATCTTTCGAAAATTTTATTGGAAGTGTAATTAATTTTTTTATTTTGACCTGAGTGCTGTTTGTTTAGATGGAGAGGGCGGGGTTTATGATTTGTGCTGCATCCAGCCACCAGGGGGCGATCAAAGAGCCAGTAGCTTTACTTTTTAGGATGTATGAGGCACACCCGGTCTGGTCCAAGAAACTGTCAACTAAAACTGTAATCGGACTTACGCTCAGCAACAAGCATTTGTTCTCTTTGATGGCACCCAGGCAACCCAGGAAGCCCGTTACCATGACGACCGAGCCCAGGGTAATGACCAGATTTGCAGCGGAGAGTGATGGGAAGGATGGAGAGAATGTGGCAAAACTGCCCTGGGAAACGGACAGCCAGATACCCACACCTAGCAACCCACAGCCCGACAACTGAGGAGCAAAAGAGACTTTCATGTTTAAAAGCAAACAGAAATACATAAATTATGCATCAAGCACGCATAAATGTCTTTGAAATCAGTCAGTACTCACAAAACATGAACACTTTAGACACAAGACAGTAGATGCCATTTTTTGGATGCAAAAGGACATGAACATATTTTGTCAGTACGATGTGCACTTATGTCAACTGGTGTTAAAATTGGTTGTGTAACTAGTTGACCCTAGAACCTGTACTCTCTTTCCATGCCATGTGTCAATTGCAGTGACTAAACTGCATTAAAGGCGTTTTATGAACCCAAGTTCACACAGAGCAAAATATTGTATTGTAGTGGAAGGTGATGTGTATATTTTTGCTTGCCTAGCCAACAAAATGATACCGGTGTCAGCTTCCCCGCTGTGAAAGTTATATAAATGCTAATACAACCAAAATAAGGGTTGCTTCTAAGGATTAAAGTGTATATAGATGTATTTTGTATGTGTGTGTGTAGGTGTAACAGATTAGATGGTGCGCTTGTTCACATCTCTTATGGGAAAAAACTCTTGTAATTTCATGCTTAGGCAACCGAAATGTAAAAGCAATCCAGTCTGCTATGGGCCAACCAGCAGATAAAACTTAGCTAAAACACACCTAAACTGCACACTGGCTGCAGACAGAACTGCCCCAGATTTTGATTAATTTCAAAATTATATATCATCAAATGTATATTTTATATGTTAAATTACTTTTTTCCCACCCATGCGTAGAGTGGAGAGACAACATGGTTAGATTAAAATCAAGTGTATCTTACAAATTAATAGAAAGAGAAGAAGTGGAGTTGAAGTGGCAGAGAAATGGCAAAACTTTCTCTGTATATTTATAAACTACAGCACTATTAATCTAGATGAACTGCATGATTGTTATGAGTTAACTCGTGATTAAATCTTAATCGCAACTTAATCGCACATTTTTAGCTGTTCTATATTTTCCTTAAATTTCAAGTTTTAAATACTCCAATCAACATGGGCGTAGACAAATGTGAATGCTTTATGCCAGTGGTTTTCAATCTTGTCCTAGGGGACCCACAGCTCTGCATATTTTGTATGTCTCCCTTAACTGACACACCCAGTTCTGTTCATGGATCTCTCCCTTAATGAGCTGATGATCTGAATCAGGTGTGTTAGATAAGGGAGACATGCAAAATGTGCAGGGCAGTGGGTCCCCTATAGACCAATTTAGAGTAGACGTCACAGTTATGTCACTGCAAGCTGCGCGCGCAATGCGGTTGCAGAAAAACAGTGGAAATGAATTAGACACGAGTGAAAAGAGCAAGATAACTCACTGGAAAATGTCCGGTTGTGCTGTTAAGTGTCAGAATAAGAATGCCAAAAAAGATGGCTTTCATTTTTATAGAATACCATCGTCAAATACATCATTTGAAGATAAACGTAGGTGTTTATGATTACAATAAGCCCTTAAACGGACAGAATGGAGCGAGGAAATCATCTGGAAATCTTTTAATAATTAGAATAGAAAATAAGTAGAGAAGATGTCCGGTGTTCTGTCGAAGTCTGTTCCCTCCATGTGTTTCTTATAGCGTTTTTATGATGTTACAATTATAATTTATTAAGGAAGAAATAATAAAAACTGTAAAATATGAAATATTTAATAAACGCTATTATATATAATACATGATAGTATTGCTTTTACATGTACTTTAGCGATTCAGACTGTAAAAATATTTGATTTAGCAAAAAAGAACAATACATATACATTACATACATGCATATCAGTAGCCAAGCCATTTAAACTTTTGATCTATCTAAAAAAATAAACGTAATGTGATTAAAACGCTATAAGAAACATTGCACTAAAGGGAAACATAAAGGAATCAGACTTCGACAGAACACCGGATCCATAAAAATCACGGTTTAATGCTAAAACACTTCACAACCCTATTGCGGAGCAGTCACTTTCTGCAACCAGTTTGGCTCCGCCCACAAAAAACGTCATCTCTGTTTGCAAACACGAAATTGGTCTATAGTGATGGGTCGTTCGCGAACGCCGGCTCTAAGAGCTGATTCTTTGTAGCGAACGAGCAGAGCCGAATCTTCAGACGCATGCAGGGGAGCCGGCTCTTCTAAGGGAGCCGAGCCAGAAGAGCCGAATCTATGAAAAGAGCCGGACTGCCATCACTAAAATGTAGAGCCGGAGCTTGAGCCGAAAGAGCCGAATCAATGGAAAGAGCCGGACTGCCCATCACTAGTCCCCTAGGACAAGATTGAAAACCACTGCTTTATGCAAATGTATGTTTATTATTGGTGAAAGAGTCAGCAAAGTTTAATTGAAAAAATTCAATTAAAGAATTCAAAAGGTTCAAAAACAAAATCACCACATCCATACCTTAAAATCATTGGTAAAGCTAATAGATTGGGCACACACACACACACACACACACACACACACACACACACACACACACACACACACACACACACACACACACACACACACACACACACACACAGTCAAAAACAATATCAAACCTGTTTTCTTTCTTTTATTGTCTGACTGACAGACAAATACAGTTTTAAGATTTACTTTAATGCAAGGATTCTTCAGATGTGTCAGTCAGTGTGAGGAAGATCATTTGAGTCTTGCCACTCTTAATAACTCTTTAACATCAACCAGGTAGCAAACTTTATGTCTCTTAATAACTATTTTAACATCTAGCAAGCCCTGCATTTAATTTTTTAATTCCTGCATATTTTAAACCCAAAACCTCAGAAGCGCAAGTGGATGGACAGGCATCCTTTGTATTAGTTAAGCATTTAGGACGCACACACGGCCAGGGGCGTCATGCACCAATTTTTTTTAAGGGGGCACAGTGTGCACAGATACAGAAATGTATGCATACACGGACATCAAACAAAATATTATAAAGCTTTCAGTCTTTTCCATGGCACTATTTTGAGCCTTCCTGCCTTCATGACAAAAACCTCCAAAATAAAAGTGTTGACTAACTTTCATATCAAATACTATTCAATCGGAATAATGACATATTGGCATTTAGATAAATATTATTAGAGAAATTGATTTTTGCATTCAACTTTACCTCATGTGAACATGTGTGATATTCCGCGTCCCTGTGAACTTTGGCGTTGTACCAAGAAGATGAATCTAGAAATCTCTACTAATATAACGTTGAGACATTTTAAACCATACAACCATACACAGAGAGGGTTAACTGCATATTACCGTACTGGGGTTTGGAAATGTTGTGAACGTTTCTTCCACATTTTAATTCCTCAGATAGCAAAATACAGCAGCAACAGCAAAGAGCTCATGAACGCGCTCAGACATTGATGACATCAGCGACTGCGCTAAATGCAGCGCCTGCCGCCAGCATAAAGTAATGTAACACGATCAAAACGGTGAAAATCTCTGAAAAGCGACAAGGATGCAGCACATAATTAATAATATTGTGCATATTAAACAGATTAAAAGACAAATAACAGATTAATGGACGCTTCTTTGATTTTGAGGCTCAAAAAACCAAGGGGGCAAGTGCCCCCTCAGTTTGAATGGGCATGACGCCTCTGCACACGGCTGAAGGCTGCATCTCAAATTATTCAACAACGGACTAGGCCAAGGGTCAAGCATAAATTGCACGTTGCATTAATCGCACATTAATAAAATGTGTGTCATTAAAATGAAGTTACGTTAATGCATTATTAATGCACTAATTTTGACAGCCCTAAACATCTTGCATTAACTAATACTAAACAATTTAGCCAGCCATTCTCAGAGCCCAGGAAAATGGGGGAGGGAAGTGTAATTCAATGTATTTTGCTATATGGTGGAAAAACTAGATGAGAAATTTACTTCTGCCTTGCATTTCCTGCATAGTACACAGATATATCTGCGATATCTCTTTTTATCTGAAACCATTTTCATATAGTGAAACGTCCTATGAAAAAGCTCTGACTATTGCAGATGCATGCATTGCAGTAGTTGTAGCGGACCTGCATATGTCAAAATTTGATTGATTTATGACCCTCTTTGACAGGGGGCGGGACTATCAATCAAACGGTGTACATGCTGTCTAGTTCTGAGAATCGTATTTTATGGCGATTTAGACAGCGTCTGTCCGGCCTGTGCGTGTTTTACGATGTGTCAATCAACTAGATGTTTTTTTCCTGTGTGTGTGTTTTTTGTCAAGCGTATGCTGTCATGTTTATTGCTGTCTCTCTCTCTCTCTCTCTCTCTCTCTCTCTCTCCCAGCCGATCATAAACCCGCAGCCCCCAGCGTGTCTCACAGCAGGGGCCGGTGCTCAACGGTCCTGTCTGTTTCTTTAGACAAAAGCCTGTATATGTTAAACTAAATAAAAATTTTAACCGGTTCACGAGACCCGTGAGTCTTTTCAGGAACCCGCTCTCTAGGTTCACGCGTATTAAACCTTGCTCACCGGTGGTGACAGAAAATGCGACGGGTGGGTGTTCATATCTGCCGTTTTAAAATAAACTTAATAAATGTAATTCTGTCCGCTATGGCAAAATAAGGGTTTATTTTAGACTTAGGGGATTCTTTAACCAAGTCTCTGATTAAAACATGTGTACGCGCACCGATGGTGGCAGAATACGCTGATGCGCACTTATATCTGACGTTAATAAACTTTTAAATGTTTTTAAGACGTTTTCATCCCATCTTAAGGGTTTATTTTTAATTAAATGCTTCTTAAAACCACATGTGAATATATGTATATTATACAACGAGTCTTATATTGTCTGCTCTGACAAAAATAAAGTATTATTTTAGATTTTAGGTGAAGTGGCAGCGTGTATTTTATGACAAATACATCTTGATATAAACGTTTGTTTTGTCAAAAGTTTCTTATAGACATTCAAGAATCAAATATTTTACATGTATCTGGTTAAACCTAAATCTGCAATTATCTATTGAACTATTTTTCTGATCAGCCTCAAACTTACAGAAGCTTGTGCCGGGTCATATATACTGTTAATAAACTTTTAAACGATTAAAGACGTTTTCATCCCATCTTCAGAGTTTGTTTTTAATTTTGTCTTTTTAAAACCATATGTGAAAATGTGTATATTATACAACAAATCTTATTATGTCTGCACTGACAAAAATAAAGTATTATTTTAGAATTTAGGTCAAGTGGCAGTGTGTATTTTATGGCAAATATAGATTGATATAAACGTTTGTTTTGTCAAAAGTTTCTTAGACATTCTAGAAACAAATATTTTAGTTGTATCTGGTTAAACTTAAATCTGATATTTTCTATTGAACTAGGCTATTTTTCTGATCAGTCACAAGCTTCCACAAGCTGCTCTGTGTGTGTGTGTGTGTGAGAGAGATAATTCACAGCAGGGGCGGATTGTAAACTAGTTAGAGTCTTTTAAACCTGTAGTGGTAAAATGTAATATGGTCACTCTGACAAAAAGTAAAAGGTTTATTTTAGATTTTAGGTGAAGCACCAGCACCTATTTTTATGGCAAACACTGCAGGATCTAAAAGTTTGTAACATCACAAATTTATTTAATGAAATACTCAGTACATGTATAGCAATTAACTGTGCCAAAACCACAGGGGGCCGCCAATACTATACTCTTTAGACTAAAGGGTATTTATTTTAACCTAAATAAAAGTTGAATCTTTTCATGCATAGTGTAAGGTAGGCACCACCCACTGGTCCAATGGCGGTCTCCAGAGGCGTGGTGAAGGATTCTCGCGCGTTTCAGTCTTTCCTTTCACATTGGATAAGATATGGATTTATACATTTCTTCATTTAGATTATTAATCTCTTATCTGACTCCAATTAAATAAGATATAATTAATATTTATGTGGATTGTTATTTATTAATAGTATAATTTGAATGGATGTTTGTTTATTTATTCTGATAAAGCTCTGGTATTACACTCGTTCATTTGGTTCTCACAGTCGCACATGATCCTAGTACGGGCCTCATAATTAATATACTGGTCAACGGTCATAAGCGAATCAGTGTTGGTCACTGCCAGAGGTTGGACTATACGCTTAAGCGGCCACTTTCTGCGTGCTCAACTTTAAACATACTTTATTTAGTCCCCTTAGAGGTGACACTTAATTATTACAATTATTATTTCTAATCAAGATTAATGAATAGAATAACATTGAGATAAACAGAGGTTGAGGCTGACCCTATTAAGAGTAATCAGAAATGTTACTCTAAACGGAAACACAGCCTCCACGCTTCTAAGTACACTTAAACTAACGCCAATTGCTATTCGTATCTCACAAATCCTCAGCTGATGTATTATTCACTATCTAACTGGGTTTGGGCCGATCCTAGCCTGATTTCAGTCCTTACGGTAACTACGGATACAACGATATTACTTGCAGTGTCAACATTTACCGAGCAACACAGAATAAATCAAACTTAACAATTTATTAACCAGGTAAGAAAATCACAATTCAAAGCCAATTCACAGTTCAAATAAAATGTAACACAAATACAAACCAATAGTATTTACATCAAACAGGAAATATAAAAACCTTTCATACCTGGTAAAGACGACACACAGTAAATACTGGTTACAGATTCCCTGAAATGTTTGTCAGCTCTCCTTAAAAACCCAGACGGAATAAACATTATGTATACATTATTTACCAATGGAAGTTTGCAGTGATTGGTTCTTACAGACCTGTGGGAGGCACCTTGTCCTGGATACATTTGTAGTGGGGTGTAAGCTCTATAAGGGTGTAACTCTATTAAACCTGTTTTATCGATATGGGAATGAGACCTGTGTACCAGTCACGATTAAACCTTTTAATGAAATGAAACATGAATAACAATGAAAGGAGGGGTAGAAGGGTCAGACATCTGTCTGCAGGTCTACCATTTGTATGAAGATATGATGTTTGACAATCAAGGGTATCTATCTGTCTGCAGATCAACCATTTGTATGGAGATGTGATGTTTGACAATGAAGGGTAGCTCTCCGGGGAGTCTACTGTATTCAAGACAAAGTTCTGATTCTCGAGAGAAGTGTTTTGGGGGTCTTGGTCTCCTGCCGTGAGTCCTGGAGGAAAACTTGTTGTTTTGCAAAAAGTTCTCTTTTGATGTCCTTGCTGCCTCGGGCACCTACAGGGCACACACACTGCACTCTCGGGTATCCATGCTGTGTTCTCAGGAAGCGTTGACCTTTTGGTCAGGATCAATCAAAATTCTTACAATAGTATTCTGTTCACGCCATTAGATCGCGCTCCGGTGTTTACAATAGAGAACATACAGGGATGCGTGTTCATATCTACCGTTAAGAAACTTTTAAACTATTTAAGACATTTTCATCTCATCTTCCGGGGTTTGTTTTAAATTAATGTCACCTTAAAACCAACTGTGAATATATGGTTATTACACAATAAATGTAATTCTGTCCACTCTGGCAAAATAAGGGTTTATTTTAGATTTAGGGATTTCTTTAACCAAGTCTCTGATTAAAACATGTTAATGCGCGCACCAACGTTGCCAGAGGACGTAGGATGATGCGCTCTTATATCTGGTGTTAAGAACCTTTTAAACGTTTTAAGAGATTTCAGCCCCTCTTCTGGTTTGAATTCATTAATGTCACCTAACATCCATGTGTGTACATGTGTATTTACGATAAATGTAACACGGTACGCATTGTCAAAATAAAAGGTTTCCTGAACATGGTATTCCATTGCGTGTTTTTTGTCTTCCGAGTGCTCGTCAAATTTATTGATGTGAAAAAAGTTTGATGTTTTGGACGTTCAGTTTCTGGACGGACAGTTTTTAGGAGAGTGCCTCCTTCTCACCATCCGTTATCACCCAGCACCCCCCAGAGTGTCTGAACAGCGGTTGTGTTCAGCGGACCGTACTGCTTCTTAAACTCTGTGTTGGTAAAATAAATGTAATTCAGCACACATTGACAAAAAGTAAAAGGTTTATTTTAGATTTTAGGTGGTGCACCAGCGCCTATTTTATGGCAAACACTTCAGGTTCTAAAAGTTTGTAACACTAAGAAATTATTTAATGAAATATACAGTACGTGTATAAGCAATGCCCCCCAATAGGCCATAATCTCCAGGGGTCGTCAATACTACTTTCTTTAGACTAAAGGGTATTTATTTTAACCTAAATAAATGTTTAATCGCATCACGAACTCCGTGAATCTGTTCATGCACCGCAATCTATTGTTCACACGCATTAAAGATCGATCACCGATGATGACAGAGAATGAACTGGGGGCGTGTTCATATCTGCCATTTTTAAAATAAACGTAATAAATGTAATTCTGTCTGTTCCGGCAAAATAGGGGTTTACCGTAAAACTTCAAATAATAGCCCGGGCTTTTATTTTCCCAAACCTATCATCACACCAGGCGTCTAAAAGAGACAGGCGTCTACAGAGCCGGCCCAGCCACTAAACGACACTTGCAATTGCAAAGGGCCTCGTGGCCAGCAGAGGGCCCCCTAAAGTCACTTAGCTAGTGACTTAGTTGAAAAAAATCATTCATCAAAAGTAACAAAATAAATATAAATATTCATTATTTATTATTATGGCAATGTTAAAAAGGCTGTTACTTGTTATTATAGTTATTATGAAAGTTCGCTAATAAGATCTCTTTGTTGCCGAGATTGATTGACACACAGCATCCAGCGCAGCAGCCAATCAGTGCCCGCGACTATGTGCAGGCGAGCATCCCGCCCACAGAACGCAAAGTTGAGTTGAGCCGGATCGCTGATACAGACGCGAACTTTTGCTGTTGCTTTAAGGGCAATTTCTTTAATGTTATGTGTGTTTGTGCGTAAATGCGAAGTAAGTGGATCTTATTTGACTTCGGTAATGACCAAACCTGTGTTCTGTTTGACTTCTCTTTCTTATATTTTCCATCATAATGTGAATTGGTTTATTAAGCTTAATAATTAATATTTAAACGGTTTAATGTGGTAAATTAATTCAGTTACGCTTATATTTTTTCGTATGCCATTGTAATTTCTACATATTTATGTCATTAGTGTAATTATATTGTTAAACGTCTGAATTTAAAGTGTTTTATGTGTAAGAGTAAACATATGTACATGTCCAGACAGCGCACCATTGTTAAACCACCTGCTAGCCTTTGCAAAAGTGTATAATGTCACTGTTCAGTGTTTAATATTTAAACTATAGCAATGCATATGACATACAGTAACCAGCTTTGTTAGATTAATGTTATGAATGCAATGTTAATTGTTAATCTTCAATTATTAATATTATTTGCAAGTGAATTGTTATTATCCACAAACCTATGTTTGTGTCAGATTTAGCTCATCCAAAGCCTATTAACTTTTGTTATGCTATTCACGTAAGGGATAATATATAGTGAGGCGAATGTTAGGTACTATTAATCTTGTTTGTTGGGTTTTAGATATTATTGTTAATTTTGTTTATTTGAAAAATTTAAACATTTAAGTGTTATATTTATTATTTTATATAATATTTTATTTAAATGTTATTCTATTTACTCTATTTCATTTGAATTATATATAGGCTGTTGTTTGTGTCTCTTAAACTCTGGTGTCAATTAAAAATGTTTCTTTGATGGTCAGTGAAAATCACTTTATCAGTCTTTTTATTCAGCAAGTTCATCAGTGTGTGTTTGTTGCACTGCACTGCCATTCAGTTCAGTCAGTGGTATCATATTTTTCTGTTAGACATCAAACATGGAACTCAAATCAAGAACTCAAGGGGGCAGTTTCCCTGAAAGGAATTAAACTAATCCTAGACTAAAATAAAAGTAGGCTAAGAGCTGTCCAAACTGAAAAAAGCTTGCACTGACATATCTTAAAATACACCAGTGCCCTTTGTTTTGCCTCAAAATCCACACAAATAATGTTTTTAGTAAGGCATTTTTGTTAAAATTTGTTATGTTTTCTAATTAAACAAAGGCCGAGTCCTGTCTTAAGATATTCCCTGTCCGGGACCACCCCAAGGTCTTTTATTATCATTCTGTAGGCTACATGTTGCCACATAAGAACGAAATACGTACTCAGGACCAAATGTAAAAAAGATCATTAACATACAGTATACATAGAATAATTAAAACATAATTTAATAGACACATTTAAAAAAATAACATATTAGATATAATATGTGCAGTATAGTCATAAGGTAGTCATTGCTTTTCTTTAGGCCTTACTTAAAACGGTCAAATGGGCCCCCGACCAAACTGTGCTTAGGGCCCCCGAAGGTCTAGGGCCGGCTCTGGGCGTCTATAAGAGACAGGCTTTTAATTTAATTGTTCCAGCATGACAGCAGGAGGTTACCACATATTACGTTTTATTTTTAATTTGAATGTGTTTAACATGTCTTAAATTATTGGCAGTATAAATAAAGCAAACAAGGATATGTTTTTTATTGGTTGTTGCGTGAAATCTTACCCAGATACAACAGTGCTATTTTCTGATTGGCTATTGTGTAGCCTCTTTCTCTTTTTTTTTGTATTGGCTCGCTCGACTAGAACTCTAGGAAAGACGGGCTTGATAGAGAGAGAGAGCAGTGCGGCCAGATACATTTTGGGCGCTGCAGCATATTAAATATGATAAATAGTGTTTCCGCGCGAGAAATACAATGTGTGGCGGGAGTGCATGCATGACAAAAGACTGAAAGCCCGACTATTATCAGCGGCCTCAAAACACTACCGGCCCACCAGGAAAAGTCCAGACTCTCCCGATTGCCACTTCGCTACTGTCATCATCACCTCAATCCTGGCGACGAAGCTTGTTGTGCTGTCATAGTGATGAGTAACGGAATGACTGCATCTGTCACGTGACATCTACCGGTAAGCAAAAAAACTTTAGCGTGTTCAATCTGCACCATAGAACTGTCTTAAACAGATGATCTGACGGGTTTTAGAAGATTAAATACAACCCGAAACTAAAAAACAGAGCAGGCCTTTATTTGAGACAGGCGTTTATTTACCCAAACCTGTCGTCACACCAGGCGTTTAACTCTTTCACCGCCAGCGTTTTTAAAAAAAGTTGCCAGCCAGCGCCAGCGTTTTTCATGATTTTCACCAAAGTTTAATGCCTTCCAGAAAATGTTCTTCTTTAAATAAATAAACATACAATATACCAAATGAAAGAACAGACCCTCTGCTTTCAAACAAAAAAAACCGTTTCATCCTACCTTTAGTGGTTCTTTTGCAATCAGCTTTTGAATATGGGTAGGTTTTTGCAAAAACACCATATTTTGAGCAAAAAGCAGAGATAATTCAATTTTTGTGACGGACTTTTCATAGAGATCCCATTCAGAGCGATCTTTAAAACAGACACGGACATGCAGCAGCTTGCCATAGGGCAATACTTCCGGTTTTAAAAAGTTGCGGAAGGGCGCCACCTGGTGGATAATAGCGGTATTGCGGAAAGACGGAAAATCTCGTCATTGGCGGGGAAGCGTTTTCTCTTAATTGACGAGATATCTCGTCAATGGCGGGGAAAGAGTTAAAAGAGACAGGCGTCTATTTGGGACTCGGCTATTATTTGAAGTTTTACGGTATTTTAGATTTAGAGAATTCTTTAACCAAGTCTCTGATTAAAACACGTTATTGCTTAGGGCAATAAGCACATGCACACACATATCTGTGGTTTTAAAAATAAACTTTTTAAAGTTTAAGACATTTAAACATTTGAAAAAATCAAACATTTTAGATGTGTCTGAGTAAACTTATATCTAATGTCATATGAACAGTGCCGCGTTGCGTTCATGTATGGTGTGGCGTAGGGTGTGTGTGTGTGACAGACTGTGAGTGTGTGCGCGTTTGTGTGTGCGTTTGTGTGTGTGTGTGGTTATCACGTGGTAGGGGGTCCCAAATGATCTTTTATGAACCAGAGCAGGCCCTTGGTCTGCATGCGGGGTTAGGTTCAACTTAGGTTAACATCTATCATTGCGTAATAAGCAAACATGAAATTATATTTTACATATGGTTTGTTGGTTGTATGTTTCCTAGTTTTGTGTATTTTTTCTTAGGCAAACTTTTGCCTTGTGTGAAAAGACAAAAGTATGAAAAATGCCTAAGTATGAAAAAGAAAACGTCTGCCTAAGAAAAATACACCCAAGAACATCTGATGAATTTACAAAAATCTCAGACATGAGTTGACACTAGCGATGAAAAATCTATGAACAAATGTATGAAAAGACAAAAGTATGAAGAATGCCTAAGTATGAAAAAGAAAACGTCTGCCTAAGAAAAATACACCCTAGAACATCTGGTGAATTTACAAAAATCTCAGACACAAGTTGACACTAGCGAAGAAAACTATGAACAAAATGTGAAAAGACAAAGGTATGAAGACTGCCTAAGTTTGAAAAGCAAAAGTTTGTTTCAGAAAATACACAGGTAAGAACATCTGATGAATTTACAAAAATCTCAGACATGAGTTGACACTAGCGAAGAACAACTTTAAACAAATGTATGAAAAGACAAAGGTATGAAGACTGCCTAAGTTTGAAAATCAAAAGTTTGTTTCAGAAAATACACAGGTAAGAACATCTGATGAATTTACAAAAATCTCAGACATGAGTTGACACTAGCGAAGAACAACTTTAAACAAATGTATGAAAAGACAAAGGTATGAAGACTGCCTAAGTTTGAAAATCAAAAGTTTGTTTCAGAAAATACACAGGTAAGAACATCTGATGAATTTACAAAAATCTCAGACATGAGTTGACACTAGCAAAGAAAAACTTTGAACAAATGTATGAAAAAGACAAAAGTATGAAGAATGCCTAAGTATGAAAAAGAAAACGTCTGCCTAAGAAAAGACACAGGTGAGAACATCTGATGAATTTACAAAAAATCTCAGACATGAGTTGACACTAGCGATGAAAACTTTGAACAAATGTATGAAAAGACAAAAGTATGAAGAATGCCTAAGTATGAAAAAGAAAACGTCTGCCTAAGAAAAATACACCCGAGAACATCTGGTGAATTTACAAAAATCTCAGACACAAGTTGACACTAGCGAAGAAAACTATGAACAAAGTATGAAAAGACAAAGGTATGAAGACTGCCTAAGTTTGAAAAAGCAAAAGTTTGCCTAAGAAAAAATACACAAAACTAGGAAACATACAACTAGGGATGCACCGAATCCAGGATTCGGATTCGGCCGAATACTGGGCTTTTTGACGGGGTTCGGGTTCGGCCGAATCCTAGATTTTTTTTCCACCAAACCCTAGGCTTGCGCTACGCTGGTCGACGTCACGCGGCCGTTGATTACACACATCGGGTGCTGACGTGGAGATGAGATGAGCTTTTTCTTTCGGTGAGCCTTAGGGCTGGACACACCAAAACTTTTAAACACGGCTGAAAACGCCTTGAGGATGCCAATTGCCAGCTGTTTTTCAGCCGAGCGCTTGGTAGCTGTGATGCTTCAGCGGTGAGCCGGTTGGTTGCTGTGGTAATGTCCCGCCCCTCCTCCACTGTAATTGGACGGCCGTGTGAAAACTGACATTGACGAGCGGAGCTTCTCACTCAACGTTAAATATAGTTTTCAGCGCGAAGCTGTTTGCTTATTGGAAAAACAAGCGTGTTGCAACGCATCGCTTTCATTATGCATAGGCTTATGGTTATTGTCAAAATAGTTTTTCCAACTTGTCATCCTGGCATAATGTACAGTTAAAATTAAATTAAATGAAAAATACACGGCGGACGTTGTTTACTTCATTAATGTGCTTTACCGTGTTAATGGAATAAGGATGCGAGTAGGATTCGGTATTCGAATCCACCGTTTAAGATTCGGCCGAACCTAAAAAATTTGGATTCGGTGCATCCCTACATACAACCAACAAACCATAGGTAAAATATAATTTCATGTTTGCTTATTACGCAATGATAGATGTTAACCTAAGTTGAACCTAACCCCGCATGCAGACCAAGGGCCTGCCCCGGTTCATAAAAATCCTGATCATTGATCATTTGGGACCCCCTACCATGTGATAACCACACACACACACACACACACACACACACACACACACACACATACAAACGCACACACACACACACACACAAACGCACACACACACACACACACACACACACAAACGCACACACACACACACACACACACACACACACACACACACACACACACACACACACACACACACACACACACACACACACCCTACGCCACACCATACACGAACGCAATGCGGCACTGTTCATATGACATTAGATATAAGTTTACTCAGACACATCTAAAATTTTTGATTTTTTTCAAATGTTTAAATGTCTTAAATTTTAAAAAGTTTATTTTTAAAACCACAGATATGTGTGTGCATGTGCTTATTGCCCTAAGCAATAACGTGTTTTAATGAAAGACTTGGTTAAAGAATTCGCTAAATCTAAAATAAACCTTTATTTTGCCGGAACGGACAGAATTACATTTATTAAGTTTATTTTAAAAATTGCAGATATGAACACGCCCCCGGTTCGTTCTCTGTCATCATCGGTGATCGATCTTTAATGCGTGTGAACAATAGATTGTGGTGCATGAACAGATTCACGGAGTTCGTGATGCGATTAAACATTTATTTAGGTTAAAATAAATACCCTTTAGTCTAAAGAAAGTAGTATTGACGACCCCTGGAGATTATGGCCTATTGGGGGGCATTGCTTATACACATACTGTATATTTCATTAAATAATTTCTTGGTGTTACAAACTTTTAGAACCTGAAGTGTTTGCCATAAAATAGGCGCTGGTGCACCACCTAAAATCTAAAATAAACCTTTTACTTTTTGTCAATGTGTGCTGAATTACATTTATTTTACCAACACAGAGTTTAAGAAGGAGTACGGTCCGCTGAACACAACCGCTGTTCAGACACTCTGGGGGGTGCTGGGTGATAACGGATGGTGAGAAGGAGGCACTCTCCTAAAAACTGTCCGTCCAGAAACTGAACATCCAAAACATCAAACTTTTTTCACATCATTAATATGACGAGCACTCGGAAGACAAAAAACACGCAACGGAATACCATGTTCAGGAAACCTTTTATTTTGACAATGCGTACCGTGTTACATTTATCGTAAATACACATGTACACACATGGATGTTAGGTGACATTAATGAATTCAAACCAGAAGAGGGGCTGAAATGTCTTAAAACGTTTAAAAGGTTCTTAACGCCAGATATAAGAGCGCATCATCCTACGTTCTCTGGCAATGTTGGTGCGCGCATTAACATGTTTTAATCAGAGACTTGGTTAAAGAAATCCCTAAATCTAAAATAAACCCTTATTTTGCCAGAGTGGACAGAATTACATTTATTGTGTAATAACCATATATTCACAGTTGGTTTTAAAGTGACATTAATTTAAAATAAACCCCGGAAGATGAGATGAAAATGTCTTAAATAGTTAGTTTCTTAACGGTAGATATGAACACACATCCGCGTATGTTCTCTATTGTAAACACCGGAGCGCGATCTAATGGTGTGAACAGAATACTATGCATGAAAAGATTCAACTTTTATTTAGGTTAAAATAAATACGCTTTAGTCTAAAGAGTATAGTATTGGCGGCCCCCTGTGGTTTTGGCACAGTTCATTGCTATACACGTACTGAGTATTTCATTAAATAAATTTGTGACGTTACAAACTTTTAGATCCTGCAGTGTTTGCCATAAAAATAGGTGCTGGTGCTTCACCTAAAATCTAAAATAAACCTTTTACTTTTTGTCAGAGTGACCATATTACATTTTACCACTACAGGTTTAAAAGACTCTAACTAGTTTACAATCCGCCCCTGCTGTGAATTATCTCTCTCACACACACACAGAGCAGCTTGTGGAAGCTTGTGACTGATCAGAAAAATAGCCTAGTTCAATAGAAAATATCAGATTTAAGTTTAACCAGATACAACTAAAATATTTGTTTCTTGAATGTCTAAGAAACTTTTGACAAAACAAACGTTTATATCAATCTATATTTGCCATAATATACACATTCACATATGGTTTTAAAACGGCAAAATTAAAAACAAACTCTGAAGATGGGATGAAAACGTCTTTAATCGTTTAAAAGTTTATTAACGGTATATATGACCTGACGCAAGCTTCTGTAAGTTTGAGGCTTATCAGAAAAATAGTTCAATAGATAATAGCAGATTTAGGTTTAACCAGATACATGTAAAATATTTGATTCTTGAATGTCTATAAGAAACTTTTGACAAAACAAACGTTTATATCAAGATGTATTTGTCATAAAATACACGCTGCCACTTCACCTAAAATCTAAAATAATACTTTATTTTTTTCAGAGCAGACAATATAAGACTCGTTGTATAATATACACATTCACACGTGGTTTTAAGAAGCATTTAATTAAAAATAAACCCTTAAGATGGGATGAAAACGTCTTAAAAACATTTAAAAGTTTATTAACGTCAGATATAAGTGCGCATCAGCGTATTCTGCCACCATCGGTGCGCGTATACACATGTTTTAATCAGAGACTTGGTAAAAGAATCCCCTAAATCTAAAATAAACCCTTATTTTGCCATAGCGGACAGAATTACATTTATTATGTTTATTTTAAAACAGCAGATATGAACACCCACCCGTTGCATTTTCTGTCACCACCAGTGAGCGAGGATTAATACGCGTGAACCTAGAGAGCGGGTTCGTGAAAAGACTCACGGGTCTCGTGAACCGGTTAAAAATTTTATTTAGTTGAACATATACAGGCTTTCGTCTAACATATACAGGCTTTTCGTCTTTTTCCTGTGTGAGGTTCTGGACTGTCAGTTGTCACGAGCGTCTCTCTCTCTCTCTCTCTCCCAGCCGATCACAAACCTGCAGCCGAAAAAATTCCTCCTTTGGAAATGTCTGCCGAAAATGGCCCAATCTGAACAACGGATACATATTACTTAAAATGCATTTCACTGCCCCCCCACTCTCATTCAATTCCCTCCACTTTAAAATAATTTGCATACCTCCGGTCTCTCGCCTCCAACGGGAAGTAAATTGCAGTGTTCGCGACGTTCAAGGCAAAATTTCCTCTAAAAGAACATAAGCACATTGATACAATGTAGTTTAGGCACTGCGGCTCGTGCCAAACGCCTCTGCCCCTCGAAGATTTTCAAAACCCATGCCGAGACCGTTCTCACTCATTCCGTTGTGTGTCCAAATCACTGCCCTCAGTGGCCTCCTGTGCTCCCACTCAGACAGAGATGGAAACAGCAGCAGAGCCGTGAGCCGAAGGACAGTCCAATAATGGGCTCACTGGCCCAGCCCCAGTGTGCACTTTCTCCACCGCGCCATGGAGAACCAGTTTTTTTTGCCCACGAAGACCTGCCCCTCCTCTTGCACGAATTGATCGTACACCAAGTGACAGTCAAGTCGCTTCTGTCTTTCACACAATGGCAGTGCTGCAAGTACTGTATAACAAGCCAAGCTGTGAGCCAGTCTAGTGGTGTTAGAATGATACCACTGGCTCAACCTCAAAGAGATTAAGCATGTGTATCGTGTGTCTACATGACTCTTCTGTCTCGCTCCTGTCAAAGGGTTCAAGAAGCGCTTCACTAAGGCTCACAAGTTATCCCAAGCTATGCGCAACTTCCTGCCAAAGAGGACAAGCTCCTTTACAGATGTTGGCTGCCCCAAACAGCCAAAGCAACAACAGCGCTCCAAACCTGCGCCAACTCCAGTGCAGCCACCACAGCCACCCTGGCTGAACCTGACCTAAAACATCAGCACCCAGCCAGGCATGCTGGCCTGCCAAAACACCATGGTCCCCATTAAAAATTGACACTGGACCCATGCCTCCGAAAGACACATGAAGTGCAAAGTTCGAGGAGGAAGAGAGTTAAAACTTGGCCGGACCACCCCCAAATATCCTGTGTTCCTCAGTCCCCTCTTTACATCAGGGCGTTGGATACAATGCAAACACCGGTCTTAAAACCACTCACACACTATGCGCTCCTACACACAACCTTCATTATGCAGCTGCAGAAATGGGTTCCCTGCCACCAGGCGGTATTCCACTTCTGCAACTTATAAAACACGGCTCTTCTTCATTTCTGCCGATCTATTCCCGGTATGTCCAGCTGGATAGAGAACGGCTACTTGCTTCAATTCACTCGTAGAAGGCATATTTCACTCTTTGGTCCCCGACGATCGTGCTGAGATCCTTAGAGCCGTGTTCAGATTAAGACTTGTAATGAGTACGAACCTTCTTACAGAAGTATAGAATTTTCTTGTTAATACTCCACTGTGCAGTACAGAGTGAGTCCAAATTTTATAGCTGTTACTTCTCTTGTTTCAAAGAAAGATGCCAGTCTCAGACAGATCTTGGACTTACGAGTTTTCCCTTTCAATACAGGATGAGGGGTGCACTGCTACAGCGAACCTGCCTTTGCCACGTTGATTGGGGGCGAAACAATGAGGCAAGATATGGCCCATTTCTCAATCCGAAAGCTGCAGCCTCGGTGTAGCCTTCGGATTGAGAAATGGCCATTTTCTCTTGGCCACTCAAGGTTGCAAAGAAGTTATCAATCTGCGTTACACCATCAGAACACATTTTCAGCTTGGCTGGTAACATTATAACAAAAAATAGGTTCCTCACTTGCAGGGCCTGAAGTTAACTTTTTTTGACCACCAGCCACTGTGGCAGGTGGATTTAGAAATCCACCTGCCACAGAGACTTTTTACCAGCCAGTTATTTGTTTGCCTGAATAGTGAATGATAACACTGTTTTTATTGTATGAATTAAATATATATATTTTTTTGAGCTACAAAAGTGAATTTCTCTTTGTCTTAGGTTGTGTGATTAATGACACAGACTTAAGTAGGTTAATTAAGGTTACTGTCTCTTTAAGACCAGCACAGACTGGTTTTTGACTCTCTATACATACACTTAAGACATAAAGAAATGTTTTATTAGAAAATGAATACTGTTGAGATCATTTTGTTTATATGTTCCCTGTCAAGAGCAGAAAGATTTTATGTACGCATGCTTTTAGGAACGTCTCTCCGATGTGCCCTATTGAGTGCGCTAAAACCCGTGCACGCATACAGAGACTGAGGGGGCACAAACTGCGCACATAAACTGCGCACATACGTTGTTTTTCATTACTCTATTCGCAAAATGTATGTTAATGTACTACAGTATAAGGCATAGAAGTGCAACTCTCTCTAAAGTTTACACATCAAGAGTTTTGATCCGTCACAGCAGCACTACACATCTGTGCAACTGTGATTGTACTGTAGCCTATGCCAGCATTACATTCTCATCCCATCTCACCAACAGTTTAATACTTTCTCGCACATCCAAACGTAGTCAGAAGTGCCTCATCTTCTTTCCAATCGCATGAACGTTGCGAAACAGCAGTCGCATCCTCTCAATGAATCACTCAATTTGCATCGGTGATATGCGCAGGTTGATAAGAAATGAGCGGGTGCCCGTTACGAGTCATTCAAAAATATTAAAACTAGATAGAAAAGTTCGTCGGAACAAACTTTATGTTGGCTTGAGAAAGCCTAGTCTGAGAGTAGAGTTTGACAACTTAGCATGAAGCTATCATGATTTAAGATAAAGCTAGCATGATTTAACATGAAGCGAACATGATTTAGCATGAAGCTAGCATAATTTAACATGATGTTAGCATGATGTTAGCATGATTAGCATGATGCTAGCATGATTAGCATGAAGCTAGCATGAAGCTAGCATGATTAACATGAAGCTAGCATGATGTTAGCATGAAGCTAGCATGATGTTAGCATGATTAGCATGAAGCTAGTATGATTAGCATGAAGCTAGCATGATGCTAGCATAATTAGCATGAAGCTAGCATGAAGTTAGCATGAAGCTAGCATGATGTTACCATGATTAGCATGAAGCTAGCATGATGTTAGCATGATTAGCATGAAGTTAGCATGATGCTAGCATGATTAGCATGAAGCTAACATGATGCTAGCATGATTAGCATGAATCTAGCATGATTAGCATGAAGCTAGCATGAAGCTAGCATGATTACCAGGAAGCTAGCATGAAGCTAACATTTATTGCGTTGCTAGGGTACTAAGTTTGGTTGCTAGGGAGAAAATTGGCATCCCATAATGATCACCCTTCAAGCCACAAGTAAAACGGTCCAACCCCCGTGTCTCTACAATGTTCTGATGCGGAGATATAAGGCTTTGTTTATTCCGTTGCTAGGGTACTAAGTTTGGTTGCTAGGGAGAAAATTGGCATCCCATAATGATCACACTTCAAGCCACAAGTAAAACGGCCCAACCCCCATGTCTCTACAATGTTCTGATGCGGAGATATAAGGCTTTGTTTATTCCGTTGCTAGGGTACTACGTTTGGTTGCTAGGGAGAAAATTGGTATCCCATAATGATTACACTTCAAGCCACAAGTAAAACGGTCCAACCCCTGTGTCTCTACGATGTTCAGATCCAGAGATATAAGGCTTTGTTTATTATGTTGCTAGGGTCTTCATATTTTGTTGCTAGGGGCGTGGCTTAATACCTCAATAAGAATCCCAAGAGACTGATTGGATGCCTGAGTAAAATGAGCCCACCCCTATGTCTCTATGACACTCTGGTGCAAAGATATCCATCTGGGCTTTTTATAATGGTAGTCTATGGGAGATGTTGCTAGGGTACCCAAAATTGTTGCTAGGGGCGTGGCTTAATAGCTCTGGGGTGATCCTAAGAGACTGATTGGATGCTTGAGTAAAATTAGCCCACCCCCATGTCTCTAAGACACTCTTAAGTGAAGATATTCCCTTTATTCCCTTTTATGGGCATGTTTCCTGCCCCATTATAAGTCAATGGGAAATTTTGGGGGCCCCTTACACCCCAGGGGTACAGCTTACACCCCATTGTGATGTATGTTCTTACACAGCCTGTCAGCCTCCTTAAATGTGGTAAGCCACAAGTTTCTACAAGTTTCTCACTCGCAGCTATGACCCGTCAAAGTTTGTCTCAATGTTAAGTCAATGGAAATTTTGGGGTGTTTCAGCACCTCGTTTAGGAATTCAGAAGGTCCCATCAGTTAGAAAAGATATAGCAACTCGAGTCAGATCAGACCGAAGGTATGTCCAAAGTTTGATGGCTGTAGCTTGAAAGCTCTAGGACGAGTTAGAGTTAGAAATTTTAGTCTCAGAAGAAAAAGAATAACTAGATAGTAAAGTTTGAAGACAAACTTTATGTTGGCTTGAGAAAGCGTAGCCTGAACGTTTAAAACGGTTTGACATAAGTTTAGTTTAGTAGGCTATCTGGCTGTTAGTATGTTTAAGTATGAAGGTAGCATGATTTACCATGAAGCTAGCATGATGTTAGCATGATTAGCATGAAGCTAGCATGATGCTAGCATGATTTACCATGAAGCTAGCATGATGTTAGCATGATTAGCATGAAGCTAGCATGATGCTAGCATGATTAGCATGAAGCTAGCATGATGCTAGCATGATAAGCATGAAGCTAGCATGATGCTAACATGATTAGCATGAAGCTAGCATAATGCTAGCATGATTAGCATGAAGCTAGCATGATTAGCATGAAGCTAGCATGATTAGCATGAAGCTAGTATGATGCTAGCATGATTAGCATGAAGCTAGCATGATGCTAGCCTGATTAGCATGAAGCTAGCATGATGCTAGCATGATTAGCATGAAGCTAGCATGATGTTAGCATGATTATCATGAAGCTAGCATGAAGCTAGCATGATTAGCATGAAGCTAGCATGATGCTAACATGATTAGCATGAAGCTAGCATGATGCTAGCATGATAAGCATGAAGCTAGCATGATGTTAGCATGATTAGCATGAAGCTAGCATGAAGTTAGCATAATTAGCATGAAGCTAGCATGAAGTTAGCATGATTAGCATGAAGCTAGCATGATGTTAGCATGATTAGCATGAAGCTAGCATGAAGCTAGCATTATTAGCAGGAAGCTAGCATGAAGCTAACATTTATTGCGTTGCTAGGGTACTAAGTTTGGTTGCTAGGGAGAAAATTGGCATCCCATAATGATCACCCTTCAAGCCACAAGTAAAACGGTCCAACCCCCGTGTCTCTACAATGTTCTGATGCGGAGATATAAGGCTTTGTTTATTCCGTTGCTAGGGTACTAAGTTTGGTTGCTAGGGAGAAAATTGGCATCCCATAATGATCACCCTTCAAGCCACAAGTAAAACGGTCCAACCCCCGTGTCTCTACAATGTTCTGATGCGGAGATATAAGGCTTTGTTTATTCCGTTGCTAGGGTACTAAGTTTGGTTGCTAGGGAGAAAATTGGCATCCCATAATGATCACCCTTCAAGCCACAAGTAAAACGGTCCAACCCCTGTGTCTCTACAATGTTCTGATGCGGAGATATAAGGCTTTGTTTATTCCGTTGCTAGGGTACTAAGTTTGGTTGCTAGGGAGAAAATTGGCATCCCATAATGATCACACTTCAAGCCACAAGTAAAACGGTCCAACCCCCGTGTCTCTATGATGTTCTGAAGCGGAGATATAAGGCTTTGTTTATTCCGTTGCTAGGGTACTAAGTTTGGTTGCTAGGGAGAAAATTGGCATCCCATAATGATTACACGTCAAACCACAAGAAAAACGGTCCAACCCCCGTGTCTCTACGATGTTCAGATCCAGAGATATAAGGCTTTGTTTATTATGTTGCTAGGGTCTTCATATTTTGTTGCTAGGGGCGTGGCTTAATACCTCAATAAGAATCCTAAGAGACTGATTGGATGCCTGAGTAAAATGAGCCCACCCCTATGTCTCTATGACACTCTGGTGCAAAGATATCCATCTGGGCTTTTTATAATGGTAGTCTATGGGAGATGTTGCTAGGGTACCCAAAATTGTTGCTAGGGGCGTGGCTTAATAGCTTTGGGATGATCCTGAGAGACTGATTGGATGCTTGAGTAAAATGAGCCCACCCCCATGTCTCTAAGACCCTCTAAAGTGAAGATATTCCATCTGGGACGCTTTTATTCCCTTTTATGGGCATGTTTCCTGCCCCATTATAAGTCAATGGGAAATTTTGGGGGCCTCTTACACCCCAGGGGTACAGCTTACACCCCATTGTGAGGTATGTTCTTACACAGCCTGTCAGCCTCCTTAAATGTGGTAAGCCACAAGTTTCTACAAGTTTCTCACTCGCAGCTTTGACCCGTCAAAGTTTGTCTCAATGTTAAGTCAATGGAAATTTTGGGGTGTTTCAGCGCCCCGTTTAGGAATTCGGAAGGTCCCATCAGTTAGAAAAGATATAGCACACCTCGTCAGATCAGACCGAAAGTCTGTCCAAAGTTTGATGGCTGTAGCTTGAAAGCTCTAGGACGAGTTAGAGTTAGAAATTTTAGTCTCAGAAGAAAAGAAGAGGGAATAATAATAAAGATAGTAAAGTTTGAAG
The DNA here is from genome assembly GCF_030506205.2 of Paramisgurnus dabryanus. Classification (NCBI taxonomy): domain Eukaryota; kingdom Metazoa; phylum Chordata; class Actinopteri; order Cypriniformes; family Cobitidae; genus Paramisgurnus; species Paramisgurnus dabryanus. The sequence goes on from NC_133337.1 coordinate 2,310,943, forward strand.
ACAAACTTTATGTTGGCTTGAGAAAGCGTAGCCTGAACGTTTAAAACGGTTTGACATAAGTTTAGTTTAGTAGGGTATCTGGCTGTTAGTATGTTTAAGTATGAAGGTAGCATGATTTACCATGAAGCTAGCATGATGTTAGCATGATTAGCATGAAGCTAGCATGATGCTAGCATGATTAGAATGAAGCTAGCTTGATGTTAGCATGATTAGCATGAAGCTAGCATGATAAGCATGAAGCTAGCATGATGCTAGCATGATTAGCATGAAGCTAGCATGATGCTAGCATGATTAGCATGAAGCTAGCATGATTAGCATGAAGCTAGTATGATGCTAGCATGATGTTAGCATGATTAGCATGAAGCTAGCATGATTAGCATGAAGCTAGCATGATGCTAGCATGATTAGCATGAAGCTAGCATGATGCTAGCATGATTAGCATGAAGCTAGCATGATGCTAGCATGATTTGCATGAAGCTAGCATGATGCTAACATGATTAGCATGAAGCTAGCATGATGCTAGCATGATTAGCATGAAGCTAGCTTGATGCTAGCATGATTAGCATGAAGTTAGCATGATGCTAGCATGATTAGCATGAAGCTAGCATGAAGCTAGTATGATTAGCATGAAGTTAGCATGAAGCTAGCATGATGCTAGTATGATTAGCATGAAGCTAGCATGATGCTAGCATGATTAGCATGAAGCTAGCATGAAGCTAGCATGATTAGCAAGAAGCTAGCATGAAGCTAACATTTATTGCGTTGCTAGGGTACTAAGTTTGGTTGCTAGGGAGAAAATTGGCATCCCATAATGATCACCCTTCAAGCCACAAGTAAAACGGTCCAACCCCCGTGTCTCTACAATGTTCTGATGCGGAGATATAAGGCTTTGTTTATTCCGTTGCTAGGGTACTAAGTTTGGTTGCTAGGGAGAAAATTGGCATCCCATAATGATCACACTTCAAGCCACAAGTAAAACGGTCCAACCCCCGTGTCTCTATGATGTTCTGAAGCGGAGATATAAGGCTTTGTTTATTCCGTTGCTAGGGTACTAAGTTTGGTTGCTAGGGAAAAAATTGGCATCCCATAATGATTACACTTCAAGCCACAAGAAAAACGGTCCAACCCCTGTGTCTCTACGATGTTCAGATCCAGAGATATAAGGCTTTGTTTATTATGTTGCTAGGGTCTTCATATTTTGTTGCTAGGGGCGTGGCTTAATACCTCAATAAGAATCCTAAGAGACTGATTGGATGCCTGAGTAAAATGAGCCCACCCCTATGTCTCTATGACACTCTGGTGCAAAGATATCCATCTGGGCTTTTTATAATGGTAGTCTATGGGAGATGTTGCTAGGGTACCCAAAATTGTTGCTAGGGGCGTGGCTTAATAGCTCTGGGGTGATCCTAAGAGACTGATTGGATGCTTGAGTAAAATGAGCCCACCCCCATGTCTCTAAGACACTCTAAAGTGAAGATATTCCATCTGGGACGCTTTTTTTTCCCTTTTATGGGCATATTTCCTGCCCCATTATAAGTCAATGGGAAAATTTGGGGGCCTCTTACACCCCAGGGGTACAGCTTACACCCCATTGTGAGGTATGTTCTTAAACAGCCTGTCAGCCTCCTTAAATGTGGTAAGCCACAAGTTTCTACAAGTTTCTCACTCGCAGCTTTGACCCGTCAAAGTTTGTCTCAATGTTAAGTCAATGGAAATTTTGGGGTGTTTCAGCGCCCCGTTTAGGAATTCGGAAGGTCCCATCAGTTAGAAAAGATATAGCACACCTCGTCAGATCAGACCGAAAGTCTGTCCAAAGTTTGATGGCTGTAGCTTGAAAGCTCTAGGACGAGTTAGAGTTAGAAATTTTAGTCTCAGAAGAAAAAGAATAATAATAATAACTAGATAGTAAAGTTTGAAGACAAACTTTATGTTGGCTTGAGAAAGCGTAGCCTGAACGTTTAAAATGGTTTGACATAAGTTTAGTTTAGTAGGCTATCTGGCTGTTAGTATGTTTAAGTATGAAGGTAGCATGATTTACCATGAAGCTAGCATGATGTTAGCATGATTAGCATGAAGCTAGCATGATGCTAGCATGATTAGCATGAATCTAGCATGATGCTAGCATGATTAGCATGAAGTTAGCATGATTAGCATGAAGCTAGCATGATTAGCATGAAGTTAGCATGATTAGCATGAAGCTAGCATGATGCTAGCATGATTAGCATGAAGCTAGCATGATGCTAGCATGATTAGCATGAAGCTAGCATGATTAGCATGAAGCTAGCATGATTAGCATGATGTTAGCATGATTAGCATGAAGCTAGCATGATGCTAGCATGATTAGCATGAATCTAGCATGATGCTAGCATGATTAGCATGAAGTTAGCATGATTAGCATGAAGCTAGCATGATTAGCATGAAGTTAGCATGATTAGCATGAAGCTAGCATAATGCTAGCATGATTAGCATGAAGCTAGCATGATGCTAGCATGATTAGCATGAAGCTAGCATGATGCTAGCATGATTAGCATGAAGCTAGCATGATGCTAGCATGATTAGCATGAAGCTAGCATGATGTTAGCATGATTAGCATGAAGCTAGCATGATGCTAGCATGATTAGCATGAATCTAGCATGATGCTAGCATGATTAGCATGAAGCTAGCATGATGCTAGCATGATTAGCATGAATCTAGCATGATGCTAGCATGATTAGCATGAAGTTAGCATGATTAGCATGAAGCTAGCATGATTAGCATGAAGTTAGCATGATTAGCATGAAGCTAGCATGATGCTAGCATGATTAGCATGAAGCTAGCATGATGTTAGCATGATTAGCATGAAGCTAGCATGATGCTAGCATGATTAGCATGAAGCTAGCATGAAGCTAGCATGATGCTAGCATGATTAGCATGAAGCTAACATGATGCTAACATGATTAGCATGAAGCTAACATGATGTTAGCATGATTAGCATGAAGCTAGCATGATGTTAGCATGATTAACATGAAGCTAGCATGATGCTAGCATGATTAGCATGAAGCTAGCATGATGCTAGCATGATTAGCATGAAGCTAGCATGATGCTAGCATGATTAGCATGAAGCTAGCATGATGCTAGCATGATTAGCATGAAGCTAGCATGAAGCTAGCATGATTAGCATGAAGTTAGCATGAAGCTAGCATGATGCTAGCATGATTAGCATGATGCTAGCATGATTAGCATGAAGCTAGCATGATGCTAGCATGATTAGCATGAAGCTAGCATGATGTTAGCATGATTAGCATGAAGCTAGCATGAAGTTAGCATGATTAGCATGAAGCTAGCATGATTAGCATGAAGCTAGCATGATTAGCATGAAGCTAGCATGAAGCTAGCATGATAAGCAGGAAGCTAGCATGAAGCTAACATGTATTGCGTTGCTAGGGTACTAAGTTTGGTTGCTAGGGAGAAAATTGGCATCCCATAATGATCACCCTTCAAGCCACAAGTAAAACGGTCCAACCCCCGTGTCTCTACAATGTTCTGATGCGGAGATATAAGGCTTTGTTTATTCCGTTACTAGGGTACTAAGTTTGGTTGCTAGGGAGAAAATTGGCATCCCATAATGATCACACTTCAAGCCACAAGTAAAACGGTCCAACCCCAGTGTCTCTACAATTTTCTGATGCAGAGATATGAGGCTTTGTTTATTCCGTTGCTAGGGTACTAAGTTTGGTTGCTAGGGAGAAAATTGGCATCCCATAATGATCACACTTCAAGCCACAAGTAAAACGGTCCAACCCCCGTGTCTCTATGATGTTCTGAAGCGGAGATATAAGGCTTTGTTTATTCCGTTGCTAGGGTACTAAGTTTGGTTGCTAGGGAGAAAATTGGCATCCCATAATGATTACACTTCAAGCCACAAGTAAAACGGTCCAACCCCTGTGTCTCTACGATGTTCAGATCCAGAGATATAAGGCTTTGTTTATTATGTTGCTAGGGTCTTCATATTCTGTTGCTAGGGGCGTGGCTTAATACCTCAATAAGAATCCTAAGAGACTGATTGGATGCCTGAGTAAAATGAGCCCACCCCTATGTCTCTATGACACTCTGGTGCAAAGATATCCATCTGGGCTTTTTATAATGGTAGTCTATGGGAGATGTTGCTAGGGTACCCAAAATTGTTGCTAGGGGCGTGGCTTAATAGCTCTGGGGTGATCCTAAGAGACTGATTGGATGCTTGAGTAAAATGAGCCCACCCCCATGTCTCTAAGACACTCTAAAGTGAAGATATTCAATCTGGGACGCTTTTATTCCCTTTTATGGGCATGTTTCCTGCCCCATTATAAGTCAATGGGAAATTTTGGGGGCCTCTTACACCCCAGGGGTACAGCTTACACCCCATTGTGAGGTATGTTCTTACACAGCCTGTCAGCCTCCTTAAATGTGGTAAGCCACAAGTTTCTACAAGTTTCTCACTCGCAGCTATGACCCGTCAAAGTTTGTCTCAATGTTAAGTCAATGGAAATTTTGGGGTGTTTCAGCGCCCCGTTTAGGAATTCGGAAGGTCCCATCAGTTAGAAAAGATATAGCACACCTCGTCAGATCAGACCGAAAGTCTGTCCAAAGTTTGATGGCTGTAGCTTGAAAGCTCTAGGACGAGTTAGAGTTAGAAATTTTAGTCTCAGAAGAAAAAGAATAATAATAATAATAATAATAACTAGATATTAAAGTTTGAGGACAAACTTTATGTTGGCTTGAAAAAGCGTAGCCTGGACATTTAAAATGGTTTGACAGAAGTTTATTTTAGTAGGCTATCTGGCTGTTAGCATGATTAGCATGAAGTTAGCATGATTAGCATGAAGTTAGCATGATTAGCATGAAGCTAGCATGATTAGCATGAAGCTAACATGAAGCTAACATGATTAGCATGAAGCTAGCATGAAGCTAACATGATTAGCATGAAGCTAGAATGAAGCTAACATTTATTCCGTTGCTAGGGTACTAAGTTTGGTTGCTAAGGAGAAAATTGGCATCCCATGATGATCAACCTTCAAGCCACAAGTAAAACGGTCCAACCCCCGTGTCTCTATGATGTTCTGAAGCGGAGATATAAGGCTTTGTTTATTCCGTTGCTAGGGTACTAAGTTTGGTTGCTAGGGAGAAAATTGGCATCCCATAATCATCAACCTTCAAGCCACAAGTAAAACGGTCCAACCCCCGTGTCTCTATGATGTTCTGAAGCAGAGATATAAGGCTTTGTTTATTCCGTTGCTAGGGTACTAAGTTTGGTTGCTAGGGAGAAAATTGGCATCCCATAATGATCAACCTTCAAGCCACAAGTAAAACGGTCCAAACCCCGTGTCTCTATGATGTTCTGAAGCGGAGATATAAGGCTTTGTTTATTCCGTTGCTAGGGTACTAAGTTTGGTTGCTAGGGAGAAAATTGGCATCCCATAATGATCACACTTCAAGCCACAAGTAAAACGGTCCAACCCCCATGTCTCTATGATGTTCTGAAGCGGAGATATAAGACTTTGTTTATTACGTTGCTAGGGTACTAAGTTTGGTTGCTAGGGAGAAAATTGGCATCCCATAATGATCAACCTTCAAGCCACAAGTAAAACGGTCCAACCCCCTTGTCTCTATGATGTTCTGAAGCGGAGATATAAGGCTTTGTTTATTCCGTTGCTAGGGTACTAAGTTTGGTTGCTAGGGAGAAAAATGGCATCCCATAATGATCAACCTTCAAGCCACAAGTAAAACGGTCAAACCCCCGTGTCTCTAAGATGTTCTGAAGCGGAGATAAAAGGCTTTGTTTATTCCGTTGCTAGGGTACTAAGTTTGGTTGCTAGGGAGAAAATTGGCATCCCATAATGATCAACCTTCAAGCCACAAGTAAAACAGTCCAACCCCCGTGTCTCTATGATGTTCTGAAGCGGAGATATTAGGCTTTGTTTATTCCGTTGCTAGGGTACTAAGTTTGGTTGCTAGGGAGAAAATTGGCATCCCATAATGATCACACTTAAAGCCACAAGTAAAACGGTCCAACCCCTATGTCTCTATGATGTTCTGAAGCGGAGATATAAGGCTTTGTTTATTCCGTTGCTAGGGTACTAAGTTTGGTTGCTAGGGAGAAAATTGGCATCCCATAATGATCAACCTTCAAGCCACAAGTAAAACGGTCAAACCCCCGTGTCTCTATGATGTTCTGAAGCGGAGATATAAGGCTTTGTTTATTCCGTTGTTAGGGTACTAAGTTTGGTTGCTAGGGAGAAAATTGGCATCCCATAATGATCAACCTTCAAGCCACAAGTAAAACGGTCCAACTCCCGTGTCTCTATGATGTTCTGAAGCGGAGATATAAGGCTTTTTTTATTCCGTTGCTAGGGTACTAAGTTTGGTTGCTAGGGAGAAAAATGGCATCCCATAATGATCAACCTTCAAGCCACAAGTAAAACGGTCCAACCCCCGTGTCTCTATGATGTTCTGAAGCGGAGATATAAGGCTTTGTTTATTCCGTTGCTAGGGTACTAAGTTTGGTTGCTAGGGAGAAAATTGGCATCCCATAATGATCAACCTTCAAGCCACAAGTAAAACGGTCCAACCCCCGTGTCTCTATGATGTTCTGAAGCGGAGATATAAGGCTTTGTTTATTCCGTTGCTAGGGTACTAAGTTTGGTTGCTAGGGAGAAAATTGGCATCCCATAATGATCAACCTTCAAGCCACAAGTAAAATGGTCCAACTCCCGTGTCTCTATGATGTTCTGAAGCGGAGATATAAGGCTTTGTTTATTCCGTTGCTAGGGTACTAAGTTTGGTTGCTAGGGAGAAAAATGGCATCCCATAATGATCAACCTTCAAGCCACAAGTAAAACGGTCCAACCCCCATGTCTCTATGATGTTCTGAAGCGGAGATATAAGGCTTTGTTTATTCCGTTGCTAGGGTACTAAGTTTGGTTGCTAGGGAGAAAATTGGCATCCCATAATGATCAACCTTCAAGCCACAAGTAAAACGGTCTAACCCCCGTGTCTCTATGATGTTCTGAAGCGGAGATATAAGGCTTTGTTTATTCCGTTGCTAGGGTACTAAGTTTGGTTGCTAGGGAGAAAATTGGCATCCCATAATGATCAACCTTCAAGCCACAAGTAAAACGGTCTAACCCCCGTGTCTCTATGATGTTCTGAAGCGGAGATATAAGGCTTTGTTTATTCCGTTGCTAGGGTACTAAGTTTGGTTGCTAGGGAGAAAAATGGCATCCCATAATGATCACACTTAAAGCCACAAGTAAAACGGTCCAACCCCCGTGTCTCTACAATGTTCTGATGCTGAGATATAAGGCTTTGTTTATTCCGTTGCTAGGGTACTAAGTTTGGTTGCTAGGGAGGAAATTGGCATCCCATAATAATCAACCTTCAAGCCACAAGTAAAACGGTCCAACCCCCGTGTCTCTAAGATGTTCTGAAGCGGAGAAATAAGGCTTTGTTTATTCCGTTGCTAGGGTACTAAGTTTGGTTGCTAGGGAGAAAAATGGCATCCCATAATGATCAACCTTCAAGCCACAAGTAAAACGGTCCAACCCCCGTGTCTCTATGATGTTCTGAAGCGGAGATATAAGGCTTTGTTTATTCCGTTGCTAGGGTACTAAGTTTGGTTGCTAGGGAGGAAATTGGCATCCCATAATAATCAACCTTCAAGCCACAAGTAAAACGGTCCAACCCCCGTGTCTCTACGACACTCTAAAGTGAAGATATTCCATCTGGGACGCTTTTATTCCCTTATATGGGAATGTTTCCTGCCCCATTATAAGTCAATGGGAAATTTTGGGGGCCTCTTACACCCCAGGGGTATAGCTTACACCCCATTGTGATGTATGTTCTTACAGAGCCTGTCAGCCTCCTTAAATGTGGTAAGCCACAAGTTTCTACAAGTTTCTCACTCACAGCTATGACCCGTCAAAGTTTGTCTCAATGTTAAGTCAATGGAAATTTTGGGGTGTTCGAGCCCCCCGTTTAGGAATTCGGAAGGTCCCATCAGTTAGAAAAGATATAGCACACTCCGTCAGACCAGTCTGAAGGTCCGTGGAAAATTTGGTGCATGTAGCTTGAAAGCTCTAGGACGAGTTAGTGTTCGTAATTTTGGTCTCAGAAAAAGAATAATAATAATAATAATAATAACTAGATATTAAAGTTTGAGGACAAACTTTATGTTGGCTTGAAAAAGCGTAGCCTGAACATTTAAAATGGTTTGACAGAAGTTTATTTTAGTAGGCTATCTGGCTGTTAGCATGATTAGCATGAAGTTAGCATGAAGCTAACATTTATTCCATTGCTAGGGTACTAAGTTTGGTTGCTAGGGAGAAAATTGGCATCCCATAATGATCAACCTTCAAGCCACAAGTAAAACGGTCCAACCCCGTGTCTCTATGATGTTCTGAAGCGGAGATATAAGGCTTTGTTTATTCCATTGCTAGGGTACTAAGTTTGGTTGCTAGGGAGAAAATTGGCATCCCATAATGATCAACCTTCAAGCCACAAGTAAAACGGTCCAACCCCCGTGTCTCTATGATGTTCTGAAGCGGAGATATAAGGCTTTGTTTATTCCGTTGCTAGGGTACTAAGTTTGGTTGCTAGGGAGAAAATTGGCATCCCATAATGATCAACCTTCAAGCCACAAGTAAAACGGTCCAACCCCGTGTCTCTATGATGTTCTGAAGCGGAGATATAAGGCTTTGTTTATTCCGTTGCTAGGGTACTAAGTTTGGTTGCTAGGGAGAAAATTGGCATCCCATAATGATCAACCTTCAAGCCACAAGTAAAACGGTCCAACCCCCGTGTCTCTATGATGTTCTGAAGCGGAGATATAAGGCTTTGTTTATTCCGTTGCTAGGGTACTAAGTTTGGTTGCTAGGGAGAAAATTGGCATCCCATAATGATCAACCTTCAAGCCACAAGTAAAACGGTCCAACCCCGTGTCTCTATGATGTTCTGAAGCGGAGATATAAGGCTTTGTTTATTCCGTTGCTAGGGTACTAAGTTTGGTTGCTAGGGAGAAAATTGGCATCCCATAATGATCAACCTTCAAGCCACAAGTAAAACGGTCCAACCCCCATGTCTCTACAATGTTCTGATGCTGAGATATAAGGCTTTGTTCATTCCGTTGCTAGGGTACGAAGTTTGGTTGCTAGGGAGAAAATTGGCATCCCATAATGATCAACCTTCAAGCCACAAGTAAAACGGTCCAACCCCCATGTCTCTACAATGTTCTGATGCTGAGATATAAGGCTTTGTTCATTCCGTTGCTAGGGTACTAAGTTTGGTTGCTAGGGAGAAAATTGGCATCCCATAATGATCAACCTTCAAGCCACAAGTAAAACGGTCCAACCCCGTGTCTCTATGATGTTCTGAAGCGGAGATATAAGGCTTTGTTTATTCCGTTGCTAGGGTACTAAGTTTGGTTGCTAGGGAGAAAATTGGCATCCCATAATGATCAACCTTCAAGCCACAAGTAAAACGGTCCAACCCCCGTGTCTCTATGATGTTCTGAAGCGGAGATATAAGGCTTTGTTTATTCCGTTGCTAGGGTACTAAGTTTGGTTGCTAGGGAGAAAATTGGCATCCCATAATGATCAACCTTCAAGCCACAAGTAAAACGGTCCAACCCCCATGTCTCTATGATGTTCTGAAGCGGAGATATAAGGCTTTGTTTATTCCGTTGCTAGGGTACTAAGTTTGGTTGCTAGGGAGAAAATTGGCATCCCATAATGATCAACCTTCAAGCCACAAGTAAAACGGTCCAACCCCCGTGTCTCTATGATGTTCTGAAGCGGAGATATAAGGCTTTGTTTATTCCGTTGCTAGGGTACTAAGTTTGGTTGCTAGGGAGAAAATTGGCATCCCATAATGATCAACCTTCAAGCCACAAGTAAAACGGTCCAACCCCCATGTCTCTACAATGTTCTGATGCTGAGATATAAGGCTTTGTTTATTCCGTTGCTAGGGTACTAAGTTTGGTTGCTAGGGAGGAAATTGGCATCCCATAATAATCAACCTTCAAGCCACAAGTAAAACGATCCAACCCCCGTGTCTCTATGATGTTCTGAAGCGGAGAAATAAGGCTTTGTTTATTCCGTTGCTAGGGTACTAAGTTTGGTTGCTAGGGAGAAAAATGGCATCCCATAATGATCAACCTTCAAGCCACAAGTAAAACGGTCCAACCCCCGTGTCTCTAAGATGTTCTGAAGCGGAGAAATAAGGCTTTGTTTATTCCGTTGCTAGGGTACTAAGTTTGGTTGCTAGGGAGAAAAATGGCATCCCATAATGATCAACCTTCAAGCCACAAGTAAAACGGTCCAACCCCCGTGTCTCTAAGATGTTCTGAAGCGGAGAAATAAGGCTTTGTTTATTCCGTTGCTAGGGTACTAAGTTTGGTTGCTAGGGAGAAAAATGGCATCCCATAATGATCAACCTTCAAGCCACAAGTAAAACGGTCCAACCCCCGTGTCTCTAAGATGTTCTGAAGCGGAGAAATAAGGCTTTGTTTATTCCGTTGCTAGGGTACTAAGTTTGGTTGCTAGGGAGAAAAATGGCATCCCATAATGATCAACCTTCAAGCCACAAGTAAAACGGTCCAACCCCCGTGTCTCTAAGATGTTCTGAAGCGGAGAAATAAGGCTTTGTTTATTCCGTTGCTAGGGTACTAAGTTTGGTTGCTAGGGAGAAAATTGGCATCCCATAATAATCAACCTTCAAGCCACAAGTAAAACGGTCCAACCCCCGTGTCTCTAAGATGTTCTGAAGCGGAGAAATAAGGCTTTGTTTATTCTGTTGCTAGGGTACTAAGTTTGGTTGCTAGGGAGAAAAATGGCATCCCATAATGATCAACCTTCAAGCCACAAGTAAAACGGTCCAACCCCCATGTCTCTACGACACTCTAAAGTAAAGATATTCCATCTGGGATGCTTTTATTCCCTTATATGGGCATGTTTCCTGCCCCATTATAAGTCAATGGGAAATTTTGGGGGCCTCTTACACCCCAGGGGTACAGCTTACACCCCATTGTGATGTATGTTCTTACAGAGCCTGTCAGCCTCCTTAAATGTGGTAAGCCACAAGTTTCTACAAGTTTCTCACTCACAGCTATGACCCGTCAAAGTTTGTCTCAATGTTAAGTCAATGGAAATTTTGGGGTGTTCGAGACCCCCGTTTAGGAATTCGGAAGGTCCCATCAGTTAGAAAAGATATAGCACACTAAGTCAGACCAGTCTGAAGGTCTGTGGAAAATTTGGTGCATGTAGCTTGAAAGCTCTAGGACGAGTTAGTGTCAGAAATTTTGGGGGGAGAAAAAGAATAATAACTAGATAGTAAAGTTTGAAGACAAACTTTATGTTGGCTTGAGAAAGCGTAGCCTGAACGTTTAAAACGGTTTGACATAAGTTTAGTTTAGTAGGCTATCTGGCTGTTAGTATGTTTAAGTATGAAGGTAGCATGATTTACCATGAAGCTAGCATGATGTTAGCATGATTAGCATGAAGCTAGCATGATGCTAGCATGATTTACCATGAAGCTAGCATGATTAGCATGAAGCTAGCATGATGCTAGCATGATTAGCATGAAGCTAGCATGATGCTAGTATGATTAGCATGAAGCTAGCATGATGCTAGCATGAAGCTAGCATAATGCTAGCATGATTAGCATGAAGCTAGCATGATTAGCATGAAGCTAGCATGATTAGCATGAAGCTAGCATGATTAGCATGAAGCTAGTATGATGCTAGCATGATTAGCATGAAGCTAGCATGATGCTAGCCTGATTAGCATGAAGCTAGCATGATGCTAGCATGATTAGCATGAAGCTAGCATGATGTTAGCATGATTAGCATGAAGCTAGCATGAAGCTAGCATGATTAGCATGAAGCTAGCATGATGCTAACATGATTAGCATGAAGCTAGCATGATGCTAGCATGATAAGCATGAAGCTAGCATGATGTTAGCATGATTAGCATGAAGCTAGCATGAAGTTAGCATAATTAGCATGAAGCTAGCATGAAGTTAGCATGATTAGCATGAAGCTAGCATGATGTTAGCATGATTAGCATGATTAGCATGAAGCTAGCATGATTAGCATGAAGCTAGTATGATGCTAGCATGATTAGCATGAAGCTAGCATGATGCTAGCCTGATTAGCATGAAGCTAGCATGATGCTAGCATGATTAGCATGAAGCTAGCATGATGTTAGCATGATTAGCATGAAGCTAGCATGAAGCTAGCATGATTAGCATGAAGCTAGCATGATGCTAACATGATTAGCATGAAGCTAGCATGATGCTAGCATGATAAGCATGAAGCTAGCATGATGTTAGCATGATTAGCATGAAGCTAGCATGAAGTTAGCATAATTAGCATGAAGCTAGCATGAAGTTAGCATGATTAGCATGAAGCTAGCATGATGTTAGCATGATTAACATGAAGCTAGCATGAAGCTAGCATTATTAGCAGGAAGCTAGCATGAAGCTAACATTTATTGCGTTGCTAGGGTACTAAGTTTGGTTGCTAGGGAGAAAATTGGCATCCCATAATGATCACCCTTCAAGCCACAAGTAAAACGGTCCAACCCCCGTGTCTCTACAATGTTCTGATGCGGAGATATAAGGCTTTGTTTATTCCGTTGCTAGGGTACTAAGTTTGGTTGCTAGGGAGAAAATTGGCATCCCATAATGATCACCCTTCAAGCCACAAGTAAAACGGTCCAACCCCCGTGTCTCTACAATGTTCTGATGCGGAGATATAAGGCTTTGTTTATTCCGTTGCTAGGGTACTAAGTTTGGTTGCTAGGGAGAAAATTGGCATCCCATAATGATCACCCTTCAAGCCACAAGTAAAACGGTCCAACCCCCGTGTCTCTACAATGTTCTGATGCGGAGATATAAGGCTTTGTTTATTCCGTTGCTAGGGTACTAAGTTTGGTTGCTAGGGAGAAAATTGGCATCCCATAATGATCACACTTCAAGCCACAAGTAAAACGGTCCAACCCCCGTGTCTCTATGATGTTCTGAAGCGGAGATATAAGGCTTTGTTTATTCCGTTGCTAGGGTACTAAGTTTGGTTGCTAGGGAGAAAATTGGCATCCCATAATGATTACACGTCAAACCACAAGAAAAACGGTCCAACCCCTGTGTCTCTACGATGTTCAGATCCAGAGATATAAGGCTTTGTTTATTATGTTGCTAGGGTCTTCATATTTTGTTGCTAGGGGCGTGGCTTAATACCTCAATAAGAATCCTAAGAGACTGATTGGATGCCTGAGTAAAATGAGCCCACCCCTATGTCTCTATGACACTCTGGTGCAAAGATATCCATCTGGGCTTTTTATAATGGTAGTCTATGGGAGATGTTGCTAGGGTACCCAAAATTGTTGCTAGGGGCGTGGCTTAATAGCTCTGGGGTGATCCTAAGAGACTGATTGGATGCTTGAGTAAAATTAGCCCACCCCCATGTCTCTAAGACCCTCTAAAGTGAAGATATTCCATCTGGGACGCTTTTATTCCCTTTTATGGGCATGTTTCCTGCCCCATTATAAGTCAATGGGAAATTTTGGGGGCCTCTTACACCCCAGGGGTACAGCTTACACCCCATTGTGAGGTATGTTCTTACACAGCCTGTCAGCCTCCTTAAATGTGGTAAGCCACAAGTTTCTACAAGTTTCTCACTCGCAGCTTTGACCCGTCAAAGTTTGTCTCAATGTTAAGTCAATGGAAATTTTGGGGTGTTTCAGCGCCCCGTTTAGGAATTCGGAAGGTCCCATCAGTTAGAAAAGATATAGCACACCTCGTCAGATCAGACCGAAAGTCTGTCCAAAGTTTGATGGCTGTAGCTTGAAAGCTCTAGGACGAGTTAGAGTTAGAAATTTTAGTCTCAGAAGAAAAGAAGAGGGAATAATAATAAGTTTAAGTGCAACAACAGTATGTTGGCTTTCTCAAGCCAACATAATAAGTTTAAAAGCAATAACAATATATTGGCTTTTTCAAAGCCAACATAATAAGTTTAATAGCAATAACAGTATGTTGGCTTTTTCAAGCCAACATAATAATAATAAGTTTAAGTGCAACAACAGTATGTTGGCTTTCTCAAGCCAACATAATAATAATAATAATAATAAGTTTAAGTGCAACAACAGTATGTTGGCTTTCTCAAGCCAACATAATAATAAGTTTAAGTGCAACAACAGTATGTTGGCTTTCTCAAGCCAACATAATGATATTCGGGCCGTGGTCAGTCGGTCGAGTTTAAAAACTATTTTGAACAATTGCGGGCGCGTTAGTTGAAAATGTCGGTCGGGAGTGGGTTGTTTATATGATGACCCGCGCATCACTGATTCGCATTGGCTACCCGCCAATGTGGCTGGTAGATTGACAGTGTTACCCGCCAATTGCAAAATCCACCCGCATTTGGCGCGTGGTCGGGTGTTAATTTCATGCCCTCCTCACTTGTTGTTTTACGGATGGAAGTGCTACAAGAAACGCACACAAATGGGCCGAACCCGTAGTTGCGCCGTCGCTCGGCTTGAGCATCCACCTAAATGCCCAAGCACATATGTAGATTTTCATTCTAATTTCTAAAGATCGATCCGTAACTCAGAGGATGGATTTAATAATTAATAACTTAAACTTGCCGCGTCATTGAATTAGGCTTGCCGCGATAGTCGGTGATACAGTGATAACCGGTGCTTCTGCCTCTCACTGGTTAGATCACTTGCTCATCCCAACACCGTCTTTCACCGTCGTTTTGATATTTTCTTGTAATTAAATTATTTAGTTTCATTAGAGAGAGCAAACACCAAGAACTTAACCCTTGTGGGTTGTTGAGGCCATTTTTGGCCATTTTTGTTTTTTTATGTCTCAATTTGGCCCAAACTTTCTCTGTGTTTCAGCAAATGGAATGATTTTCGGTGACAAATCTTATATATACACATATTTTGAGAAAATGCTTTGAAATTTTTCAAAAACTCAACAATATACCGTGGGAAAATTTACTAGACTTTCAGGTTGTTCGTGGACAAAAAAAAGCCACTAAATTAAACGGCTGTAAAAATGTATCAGATGAAGATTTTTCCATTTTTTTTTTCATAAATCTGTTAATCGCCCTCAGTACTGATCAAAACTACCAAATGCTTAAAAAAATTCCATGATTTTAACTCTTTAATTGCCAAGTTCAAAAAAAACACAAAATTACAGATTTTCAATATAAAAAGTGATTGTGGACTGGATTTTTTAAACCTTTTTGACAGTCTTGGGGGCTTGTCAAAGATTGGTAAAAAAGTGTTGGCTTTGGTGCATTTTTTGTTTTTGTGCAGCATCAGTTTTTATTTTTTTCTCCCTAATTAGTTGTTTGTGGCCATTTTTGCCCCATTGACTTCCATTATAACAAAATGTTTTGATTGCAGAGCCATGGCACCTTTTATCATGCATTCTATATTGTTGGTGTTTTTTCCTTTTGCTAAGAGGTAAAATTTGTCATTTTTACTGTTGATCACCATGTGGCACTATTAACCCTTTGGTAGGCCTGTGCAAAAAACATAGCTACATTTCTGGCTTGTACATTGAGTTATATGGAGTATAACAGCGTGTGTGTGTGTATGTGTGTGTGTGTGTGTGTGTGTGTGTGTGTGTGTGTGTGTGTGTGTGTGTGCGTGCGTAGGGTTAGTATTGAGGATCACCTCCCTCGTTCACCAGTTGCTACTGCACTGGTGAGAGAGATTCAGCCTGTAGATGTCCCTCTAGACACAAATCCACAGACAGCAGGGAACAGCAGCTCAGGAGAGAAGAGGGGAACATGCAAGTGGTGTACAGAACGAAAAAGAACAGTCAGCACTTGCATCCGTTGTGGTGGACACACTTGCAGAGAGCACCAAGAAATGCGTTGCAAGTTCTGCTGGAAAGACTGAACACACACACGTGCACACACACACACACACACACACACACACACACACACACACACACACACACACACACACACACACACACACACACACACACACACTAAAAGTTAGTTTGATTGTTTAGTTCTCCATCCATCCTCTACTCTTGCTTCATTGTTCATTTTATTTGAAGTTGTTTTTGCATTTTGGTTCATAATAAATGTTCATAAATCTGATGCAGAGAAGATTTTTTCAAACACACGCACACCCGCCCGCACACCCGCATGCATCTCTCTCTCTAATATGCTGTTATACTTCATATAACTCAATTTACAAGCCAGAAATTAAGCACTGTTTTTATACAGGCCTACTAAAGGGTTAATGGTGCCACATGGTGATCAACAGTAAAAATGACAAATTTGACCTCTTAGCAAAAGGAAAAACCACCAACAATCAAAAACGCATGATTATATGATGTCATGGCTTTGCAATCAAAAAATGTTGTTATAATGGAAGTCAATGGGGCAAAAACAGTAAATGAGGGTGTAAAAGAATAAAAACTGATGCTGCACAAAAACTAAAAATGCACCAAAGCCAATGTTTATACCAATCTTTGGCATGCCCAAGACTGTGAAAAGGGTAAAAAAAATCCAGTCCACAATCACTTTTTATATTGAAAATCAGTCAATTTGTGTTTTTTTCCCCAAAATCAGTGACACCACTTATGAACTTGGCAATTAAAGAGTTAAAATCATGGACATTTTGTAAACATTTGGTATGTTTGATCAGTACTGAGGTTGATTAACAGATTTATGAAAAAAATTAGAAAAAAAATGTAAACTGATACATTTTTACAGCCGTTAAATTCAGTGGCCTTTTTGTCCACGAACAACCCGAAAGGGTAGTGAATGGGAACAACCCACAAGGGTTAATGTGTCTGCTGCCTGAATTCAGCGGAGCTGAATGCACATCACAGAGCAGCAGGTGTCAGATTTCATTTATTTCTGTAAGAGCAGGGACGTGCACAGGGGGGTTGCTCAGGTTGCCCGGGCAACTGCCCATATGCCCTTCTTGACTCAAGTTGCCCTTCCGAGGTGGAAAAAAATAAATTGTACTTTTACTTCGTTTACACTATGCAGCGTTCCTTCGTTACTGTATTTTAATTAATTACGAAATGTGAATTTTATTTTTAAATTGCTATCTTGTGTTTCTGGTGCATTCGCGAATTAATGACTCGTTTGAGTCGATTTCTTACAAAGTGTTGAAAATAAATGAGTCTTTTGAGTCGATTCTTTACAAAGCGAATGGGCCAAACGTTTAAAATTGGTTCGCGAATCAGTTTGAATGAATTGTTCAGATCGCTGCAAAAACGGAATCGTCCGAAGCTGTTTTACTCGTAACCTATGTAGAAACACGGAGAATATAACCAGTTTTGGGTGACGTGGAAATGAATTTACCAATCTTTTAACTAAAAGCAAAACTTCACACATGTACCCGCCATTACACACAGGCGACCTGTTCGTCCATCGTCAGACACAGTTAAACCCGTGCAACCTCCAGAAGCATTGTAGCACAGATTAAAGAAAATCCATCGATGATTGATATCTGATTCGCTGTATACTGTACTGTATGATGTAAGTGATTCTCACCAAACACACGTGACATGACATCGTAAGAAAACATGAGTTTTGTCTAAAATCATTTTTATGTGAGTGTAAACTCTCAATGTCCTCAGACCATCTTAGGAGATTTCTAACTTTATACATATGCAAAACTGTTGTCAGTTTACGTGTCTGATATTTCAGCTATAAGCTACATCAACATTGAGACTAGAGTTAATTTGTTAATTTGAAATGCTTGCCTATTCTGTGTTTGTATTCTTTTTTCTGTACGGTTTGTGTACGTTGCAGTTTAACACATACTGTAGAACTGCCCTTCATAAGTATTCTTCTGTTTGTTGTGGAGTCAAGAAATGTCTGAACATTAAAAGATGAACATGAGACAAAAGTACAGAATCTGTCACATTATTTTTTTTTAATGGTCACTGAGCTGTGTCCTGATTGTTTACACATGAAAAGCATAAAATGTGTAGGATCAGTTTGATTCACTTATGTGCATTTGTGTACAACATACATAAGTCAGCATTTAATGCTGTTGTTCTTTGTTGTTAAAGCATGTATGTGTTGAAACATAAACAAAGGTTAATAAAATGTGACATTCTAAACTTCTGACATACTGATATTTATCTTATCAATTTCTGGTCTCCACAGCAAACAGAAAAATCTTGTCTTTACAGTTCTGATACTTATGGAGGGCACTGTATTGTGTGTGTGTGTGTGTGTGTGTGTGTGTGTGTGTGTGTGTGTGTGTGTGTGTGTGTGTGTGTGTGTGTGTTTGCGCGTGTATATCTAGATTTATTTTTTCATGAGTAACTAGTAACTCGCTACTTGAGTATTATTTTCATTGCATACTTTTTACTTCTACTTGAGTAATTATTTATTAAGTTACTTGTACTTTTACTTGAGTAAAGTTTTTGGCTACTCTTTCCACCTCTGTTAAAATCTTCATGAATCTAGGCTGAGTTTGCCACGTTTAAGCCTAAATAATCAGACAGATAGCAGCTAGCTATCATAGCTTGCAGACAAGCAGCCTAGGCTACAATTTTTTTGGTAGGCATTAGGCAAACATGTTTGCTGATTTTAATAAAGACCCTTTATTAAAAGGGGGTGCTCTTAATATAGGTCAGAGCAACTGCCCCTAAAAAATCCTGTGCACGTCCCTGTGTAAGAGTGCGAGGCAGATTGACTGACCAGACGATGGCAGAAGCCACGTGCTCACTCGTTTTTGCTATAATATACATATATGATGTTTAATATAAGCAAGATCGTTTTGTTGTTGTGTTTATCATCAAGAAAAACAATAAACCCATCATTCAAGCAGCGCTTTATAGAGAAGTAGCCGGATGCTCTGCTTGGGACTGGCGGTTTCTGTGAGAATAGGCTTTATGCCTAGCTGCACTACTTCCTGAACTTCAGCCAGCTCCTTGTTTCCTGTCTGCCATTATTGGACAAACTGATTAATCCAGGTGTGTCTGATTATTGTTGTTGTGACTACTGAGGTCAGGCACACCTGGATTAATCAGTTTGTTTGTGACTACTGAGGTCAGGCACACCTGGATTAATCAGTTTGTCCAATAATGGCAGACAGGAAACAAGGAGCTGGCTGAAGTTCAGGAAGTAGTGCAGCTGGGCATAAAGCCTATTACCTACGCACATTGACTCAAGCACTTAATTAAACCAGCTGTTGCACTCACATTGCATGCAAATTCATACGCGATTTAACGCAGCTTACGCAAGTGCTGCATTTAAACAGTTGCGTAATTCAAAAATGAAATAAAAATGCGGACGTCTGCATGCGCATTTATAAGCCCACCGGTGGGAAAATTCTGTCACCGCAGCAACCCTACATTGAATTCATGCATGCGCGCGAGGTGGAAGGACATTAAAACAATGAACATGGCGGTCAGTAACGTTAAGCAAGCGGTTGTTTTGAAAATCCAGAAATGAAAATAGTATCAATATGTTGCATAACTACAGTCCTATATTTCAGGTAACAGCTAAAAAAAAATGCTTTTTTCAAAAACACTTATCTTAATCTCGAAGATCGAATCAAATTGAATACTGATAATCGATTCAAGATCTTGAGAATCGGAATCGAATCGATCCTTGAAATTTGAATCGAAACCCAGCCCTAACAGTTTCTTCACATTTACGTCACATGTTGCATCAAAAACCACGTGAAAAACGTGATGTCATCGCTTTCCTCATCTTCAAAGCGTTTGGGCTCTCCATAGCATCTGCCGTTGGTAAGTAACCTAAGCATTGATTAATGCTGTGACAAGCACTGACCGGCAGAAAAATAAATTGCCCCCCCCATACACACACTCTAACCACCGCAGTGAATTGGTGCGTTACCATCACGGTGGTAAAAATCCCTACCTTTGGCACAACCCCTTGCATTAGGTACTAGTAGTCCAATACATTTGTTAATCACTGTATGTACATTTACATATATGTACATAATAACTGAAACTTCACATTATATATACAAAATATAAGCAGAAAGCTCAGGGTTTAGTTTTGCTTTCTAATTCAAAGGGAATTTAGAATAGGTCTGAATGGAAAAATTAACTCTCGAATTGAACTGCAACAAACCAAAGCACAAAAAGGGAAAAAAATCTCACAAACCACTTTGTCTCAAAGTAAAGCATTCTTTCTTCCCTTTTAAACCATTTGGCTCTTATCTTTCTTTCTATCCCTCCCCTGTTTTTAAATCTTTCATTCTTTCTCCACCTTTGTGTTAAAAGTGTAACAATCTTTCCATAATTTCCCTATTCTCAGGCAATCCCTTCATATCACTACATGAGTTTATGTGGGAGTTTTATAATGAGTGGGGAGTTTTTTTCTAAAGTTTCCTGCTTGTGATTTGGTACATCCGTCATCAAACAGAAACAAACAAACAAAAACTTCTCACACAGGGACACATGGATCAAATGAGAAATCGCTCCAATCTCTGAACTGTAACACACATACTTCCTGTTACACACACACAAACAGATATAGGAATTAGGAAACTGAAAAGTTTGAGAGACAAAAAGAGAGAGAGATCGAGAGAGTGATTAGTTTAAAGGAACATTTCATCTGTAGAAACATTAATATTTATTGAAAGTGGGTTATTTGTAGTCAAAACGTAATATAAATTTAGAATTTGTTGCCTATTTGACAGAGAAAAGACAGAACGTGACTTTAGGGAGCATTTGTATGGAAAACTACAACTCCCACAATCCACAGCTCTGCAAGCCACCACCACTAATCCAAAACACTGCTAGCTCAGCTGTATGCTATTTTACATCCAATCCATTTTATTTATATAGCACATTTAAAAAAAACGAAGGTTTACAAAGTGCTGAACAGGAATAATACAATAATAGCACATATTTTGTGTCGTAAGAGCAAGCTTCACTCAGTTTCTTAGTTATTTTGGCCAAACATGTAAATAATCCCAAAGATGAAAATGCCGCACCCTGCACACAAACGCCTCCGCGGCACAATACATTTACTCCGCAGATAACGCAGGCTCAGTGCCTGTGGCGAAACGCGTCTGTGAAACAAACACACATAAAGTTGCAATTCTCTTCCACCTGACTATTCACCACACAAACGTCTATATCCTGATCTGATGCAGAAATTCCGTACAGAAGGTACACAGCGAGAGTACAGCCACTACTTTTTTGCCCAAGCTCGTGCCAGTCCGGGCTCCTCTACACAGCCGAGGCTGCTGCGTCCTCCTTGGGCTCTTCTACGCAGCAGAGTCTGAGGCTGCGGCCTCTTCTCTGGGCTTCTCTGCTTTCTGTTCCTCCATCTCCCTCAGCTCTTCGCTGTATTGTGGCTCTTAAAGGTAGCATAGAAACACCCGATTCTCTCAACAGCTCTTCGAAATCCCCTTCTGCCATTTCAACCTTAAAACTACATGCCGCCATTGTTATTCAGACTTTCCACGGAGCAATAGCATGTTAGCTTAGCTTCTAAAGATGGCTGACACTATCTTTACATTCTGTGAGTGAGATCCCACCCATATGGGCGTGGTGAAAACATGCGGAACTAGCTGCTACTACTGCCTGTAGTTTTAAGCCTCTGGCCAAAAAAAACCTCAGATGACGCAAAAAACGTCAATTTGCGTCATCGGAGGCTTTTTTCCAGACAAAAAATACACACATCTCTCATCTCGGGGCGATATGAAGGGGAGAGGCACGGTAATTCGAAAATACTACTGGTTTTCTACTGATACAAAGCTTAATTCTAAATCCTGAAGTATTCCTTAACTGCTGTGGTTTAGATGAATATGTATTACGCCTTTGATCTGAGAGCATTTAATACCTAATGATGAACCTAATTCCCCAATGTCTCTCAATGCAGCAAATACACACACACAAACACACACAAAGTAAAACAGTATACTACCTAAGGAAAGCTAGCATTCCTATTTAGCTCAACAAAAGCTGCTTGCCTGGCTAAGTAGCCCCAAAA
The DNA here is from genome assembly GCF_030506205.2 of Paramisgurnus dabryanus. Lineage (NCBI taxonomy): Eukaryota > Metazoa > Chordata > Actinopteri > Cypriniformes > Cobitidae > Paramisgurnus > Paramisgurnus dabryanus. The sequence goes on from NC_133337.1 coordinate 2,332,928, forward strand.
GCATCCAGTTTGAATTTTTCGACATTTCTCATGAAACCACTGATCCTTCTGGGTCAATCAATTATTATTATTATTATACACTTATATACATTATTATTATTAACTGGATATGAAAGGTCCGGAGGTGCGGGTCTGCATAGTCGTCTGTTATGAATGCAGAGTTGCGCGTAAATGCTCGTACTTATTAACCTTATTCACAAATACGCGCACTTACTACAGAACTTCAATGGCTACAGATGTCTCCAAAAACGCATTTGCGCGAGACCACATCCCCTCGCAGCGCTTAGTGATGCAGAACACCATTATTGTCATATCACTCATTGCCACAGGAAATTATGTTATGGAAATGATGATTGGCTAACTGCCAAATAAAAATTATTTACTTGCAACTTTGAGTTTCCTGAGCAATGTGCAAGTGAATAGGTAATAAAAAGGATTTTAGGAGCCTAAAACTGAAAAAAGAAAAAGTATATAAAAATAAAGAAAGTGACATGTTTGTCAAGTATGGAAGGCATACTGGAAATGTCACCTCATCAGTGAGTAGTGAACACACACCTTGCAAAGTGTGAAATAGTTATAATCTAGTGCCATCTGCCCTATGTGTCAGACCACTGACTACTACAACAGCAGCCTGGCTTTCTTTTTCTTTCATTCATTTATCTTTCATTATTTTATTATTCGAGTCCATCCCCAAACTTACCACTGTTTTGGGTCAGAAAAAGAAAAGTACATAGCAAATTAAATGAACACTCTCGGGGGTGGTTTCCCAGACAACTTTATTTTGTGTATTTGGTATCATACAATGTGTTCGCGTGGTTTATGGTTAAAAAAACACAATTATTTTCCACATGCCGTATATTTTTGTAGCTCCAGATTTTACTCTCTCCTTGAAAATCATTGATTTGAAAAACGCTGTGTCCCTGATTGGCCAGCTAATCTGTACTTTCGATTGGCCTCAATACCTCTGATGTCAGCCGGAAATGTGACGCTCCTTACCATAAGATTTGGTTGCTAACAGGAGTTAACTGCTGTGTGTAAGTTTATGCGAGAGTAATTGTGATAATGTCTATCTTGTCTACATCACCAATCCCAGGAAGTAAACTGTTGCCAACAATCCGTGTGTTTGTTGTAGTCCAAGAAAAGAGATTTATGTTAGAGACGATAACTCGCGTCATCGTTTACTTTGGATATACCTTTTGCATATTGTTAACATGTACTAGTACACATTTACACACCAAAGACTTAAAATCTATCAGTGCCATTGTTTTGTCTCAAGAGGCACATCAGTAGTTTTTTGTATGTTTGTAAAAACTAGCCTACAGAAATGTACAAAAATAACTAAGGGTTAAATAAAGGCTTTCCTGGATTCATTTAAACCCTGTCCAGAAAACCGGCACTTAGTTTAATCCACACTCAGATTTATATACAATAAAATTTGTGTTAAAACAGTTATTTAGTGTTGAAGTTAATGAGATAATGAAGTGATGAATGAACATTAATGATGAACACCTGCTGTTAACAAACACATTCACTGAAGAACAGATAAACAACAAGAAATCACCCTAACAGTGATTAGTTTTACCTTTAGTTGTGCACTTGACCCTTGATTTCTTTTTTTTATAACAGCCAAAGAAGCCAAAATTATATTGTTTGCTTGTACCCATAATTTTCCTGATATAGGCGCGTTGCCATTTTTAGACTTAATTTGCATTCTTAACCCCATAGTGTTGTGATGGTTTCTGATGGTCTCTGGGTGTGGATTATGAACACTGTTAATTTAACACTCTAGGTTTTGTTGTGAATATAGTTTTATTAAAGTAAATGTGAAGTAACCAATTTTGTCACAAAACCATTTCCATAACCATGGCTTACTCCAATGACAACATTAAAATGGTTATTAAAGTAAAATAATGGTTAACCTAAGTTTATGCTTTTACTATAAATTAAAAAAGATTTTACTATAGCATAATGAATGTATATAATATAGTATAGGCCTAAATATTTTGACATTTAATTACAGTGGCACAAATGGCAAGGTGTCAATTTCACAATTTAGTGACTCCACTCAGTTGCAGATACTCACCCAGAACAGCAGGTTGAACAGGAACATCATGTATTTGACACAACACAGGCATCCACGTGCCATTTTCAGTTTCTCAAACTCTAGAAGAAAGACAAAAGACAAGTCCAGATAAAACACAACGTACTTTCCACCGGGAGACACGCGCTTCTCCTGGGGTTTCCCCCCAGGCGGGACTGCAACCACCGCGCCGTCTCTTTGATTTTTGACATTAGACCCCCGGGAACCATAGAAAGCCCCCACGGCCAGATGGTGACCCCGTCGGGATGCCCGGGTATACTCTGACTCAGCGCTGTCCAGTGATGGGCTCCGCCGGACCTCTGATTCCTGGCTCTCACTCCTCCGCATCGTCAGGTAAAGCGCGCATGATTTTGCGCGCAACTGGATATGAAAGGTCCGGTGGCGCGCGTCTGCATAGTCGGCATCTGTTATGGACACAGAGTTGCGCGTAAATGCTCGTTTATAGTGCTTCTTAACCTTATTCACAAAAACGCGCACTTACTACAGAACTTCAGTGGCTACAGATGTCTCCAAAAATGCATTTGCGCGAGACCACATCCCCTCGCAGTGCTTAGTGATGCAGAACTCCGGTTTACCAAACTACAAATTGCACTTCCGATTTGTATTTGCGCCTTTTCTGTTATTCCTCACACTCATGCATGAAAACAAATGATGTGGTTTTAACTTTACGCACTCCATATCCTCATTGGACTCCTACACCGATCTCGTTCAGTCTGATCTGTCAAACAAGATTATTAGAGATCCCTTCTTTCCTCTAACTCCCTCTCTTCTCTTACTCTTGTGCATCCTCCATCATCTCTCTCGCTCCTCCTTCAGTATCTCAGTCAAAATGCTTGCGCTATAGAGGATGCTTTCCTCGCATCCAAGTAACAACGAAAGCGTTAAGGGAAATAAAACACTGTAGAGTACGTGCAATAGGATATTATGTCACTGAGCGTGTCTGTGTGCATACCCATCTCGCCAATTTAGACTCAAAACTGCTGTGAGATGATTATGCAGTTGCAATCCATGTTTTCAGGTCATTTTGTTGTTGTCATGACCCATAAGTGTAAACAGCAAATATAATATATTTGCTCTTGGTTAAGCTTAAGTGATGGTGCACTTTGTATGAAATAAACACATAAGCACAAAATCTAAAAGACAAATAACCAAATTATGAAACTGAATGAATTCAATATAAAACCTCAGTTCTATCCATCTGTAATTTAAGGTTTCACATGCAGACATGAAAGGTTTAAACATGCAAATGTGATACATAAGAGCTATGATGAACAACAATGTATATGCTATAAATGTAGCTTACAATAGCAAACAAGATGTATGACCTACTTTTATAGACCAAAATTTACTCCAAGCTTCACTGATTGATTTTGTTGTGTGAATATGAGCAGTATTATCCCATTAAATATCCTTTTATGTTTCATAATAGAAAGTAATTCATAAGACATGGAACTAAGGCCAAGTAAGGGAAACCTTTTAACCTAAAATATCAATCTTTCACTGTCACATTTAATCAGAGGTAACATGTCAACACTGCTAGCTAGCATGTTTATTGACCTCTAACTTGAGTTGAAGTGGCTTTTACATAAGCTTTTTAAGCTGATGAGGGTGCGTAAGTATGATCACATCACCCCCATCCTGAAATCTCTCCACTGGCTCCCTGTCTCATTCAGGATTTAATATAAGGTTTCCCTCCTGACCCACCAGTGCATTCACGGAAACGCCCCTCTTTACCTACAGGAACTCCTCACCCATCACACCACTTCACGCACCCTCCGGTCTGCAAATACAAACACTCTCAACATCCCTAGAACCAAGCATGGCTGGTAGGGCCTTCTCATCGGCTGCTCCGAGGTTATGGATTGCCCTCCCTGAACACCTGAGGGCACCACAAACTATTGATGTTTTTTTTTTTAAACTTAAAAACATATCTTTTTAAGAAAGCTTTTTACTGAATGTTATTTTATGATTGCTTTTCTCTTTAAAAACTATTTTATCTTGCATATTTATATATGATATGCTTTGTAGCACTTTGAGATTGCTGTAATGTAAAGTGCATTGTAAAAATTAAAATTATTATTATTAAGCTAGATTCACACTACTGTACCTCAAGAGAATAGCACCACCATCGCCTCCAAGGTCATATGTTCGATTCCTAGGGAGCATACACACACACTGATAAAACACATAACCTTGAACAAACTCAAGTTGAAATGGATAAATACTTCTGCCAAATGAAAAATCCGTATTCAAGCCAACACAAAAAAAGTATGTTTTAACAGTAGTTCAATCTTAAAGATAATGAATATTTTTATAATGTTTGTGACAGTAAGTTAACACTAGGTTGCGTTTCTCCCAGATTTCTCTATGACTTTGTGCTCAAAATTATTTTTATTTATTTTTGCTTCAATTTATCTTTCCCTCTGGTGCACTTTCCACTTTCAATTAAATTGCATTGTGCATCTTGTGTGATGCACCCTCTATCTTTCTTTCCCTCTCTCTCTCTTTCTGTTGCATGGTGCTGACTCTGCGTCTCTCTGACTGTGGTGTCCTTGCAAAATCAAATAACCACAGGAAGCTCATTAGAAGCCTTTTATTAACGGACGAGTGTTTAATTTGGCTGTGACTGTGGAGAAATCTGCCCCACAGCTCCAACCCACAAAGGCTTGTATGTCTTTATTTAAATGAATAGAATTGATCATAACTACAGTGTGCCACAATTCTCTCTCTTATAGACACATTTTGAGATGTTTATATTTTAATTTTGACATTTAAATTTTAAAACTTATCCAGCACCTTAAAGATACAATTTGTATTTATGCGCTGCTAGATAGCGCCAGATCAAACAATAACAATGATGTTGTTTACTGACGCTCTGAAGCAGCGTGGAATTATGGGATTTGTAGTCTTTCACTCAACCGCTGATGGCCATCAATCAGACGAGAACGAGAAATCACGTTGATGGATAAGGTAATTAAGTCTTATAAATGTTGCTGTTGATGACATCGTTTATTTCATTATGTAAGTTTATATGTGATGTTCAAAACGAAATTGTTAGTCATATATATTACAGTATTAGTCCAAATTCCATGGTAAACACAGCACAGAATTAAGTTTTCAACTCACAATCTACAATGATTTTTCACATAATGTATTGACAGTACAAATCTTATTGTGAAGTGTCTTAAAATGACCATTTATATTGCTGTACAATACCTTTTGATGTGCATATCGTCCGCGGGAAGATACGCTGATTACAATCTACACACTAATGTTGTGATCAATATTATAGCATAAGTTTTTTGAAGGGTTAAGAATCAAAACAACTCACCCATCGCGTAAAACACAAGCAAGCAGGATCAGAATCTCGGTCTAGTTCAATGTTGTCGTGAAGCTCTCTCCATCCAGATAATGCAACAACAAATTGATCCTCTCTCGTTTTGTTCCAAACTCTTCTTGGGTCGTTTGGTTGGCCCGTACGCTTACAGGAGCTGACACAACCAGCGGCAGACAGTAAAGAGTTATCCATAAGTTCATAAAGAAGCGCGCTGCGTAGCCCGACAGGCGCCATCGCATAGTTCCGCATTTGTCCACGACACTGGCTGCATCCGAAAACTCAAGGCAGTGAGGACTTGTTGCCTCGCTGAATATAAACAGAGAGCGCCTTTGTGATAACTAATCACATATTTGAAAACTACAATACTAATTTCTCGCTAGAAATGCAATTAAAATGTGTAAAAAGTGAAAATATACGTTTATTTACACTACATTTGTGCTTCAGTCGCTTCCTTGGCCGCCATTTTATTTTTTCGAACTCGACCACTGTTGTCATGTAGTTTTTACGTCAGTAAAGGCGGTGACAAAGGGTCACATGGATATTAACGTCATTGACAGGAGACTACATTGCCCCGTGTCAATGTTTTGAATGAAAATTTTCTCAAGATTTACAAGTAGTTAAAAACATTACAGATATTGATAGTAATCAGCTGGACAAAATATATAACACTAGCCTAGTGGTTTTTGAACATTTACTGCAAATATCTTACAAATTGCACCTTTAAAGTAGATTCAATGCATGCAGTTTGTCTGAGTTACCTGAGAATCAAACCTATGTCCTTGGCATAGCCAGCAGCACCATGTCAGGTTTTAAAATATTGGTTTTACGTTAGTATTTTAAAATTCAAAGCTTCAAATCTTTATTATGAGGAGCCTACTATGAAAACATCTTTAAGTAATTATTCTGGTGTGCTAAATTTGTACCAGAGAATATAAGTAGAATCATATGTTCTTAACACAGCATCAATCTGAAAAGTGTGGCAATATAATGTGTTTTATAAATTGTTGAAGTATTGAATAATACAAATTTGTTTAAAGAGCACCTATTATGGGATACACGTTTTTAAACATCCTTTTGTGTGTAAGTGTGTATTAGTACATGCTAACGATATTCAAAAAGTACATACCTCAAAGAAAACGATGACGCGAGTTATCGTCTCTAACGTTCGAGGACTACAAAAAACACTCGGATTGTAGGAAACAGTTTACTTCCTGGGATTAGTGACGTAGATAAGACCAACATTATCATAGTTCAGCCCTCTCTGCTTTGCTTGGGTACGCCCTCAAAGACGGGGGTGGGGAGCGCCGAGTCAGAAGAGAGCTAAAATGGCGGAGGTTGTGAGTCCCTGCTTTGACTCTGTTTTGCAAACTCTTGTTTCATTGTTTAAGCGATTAAATCTCTCGAGTAGACGCTGTCTCTTTAGATGCGAGGGCAAAATAGCACTTTATGGACTTCCACAGAGGACATCATGTTTAATACGGTTCCGGAAAAATCCAGTCAGAAGTTGTTCACGGAGTTTTCACAATAACTGCTTCTCATGAACCGAAGCTGGATTTGCGCGACGTCTCACCCTGAAAGTTGGATTACTGTGCACTTCTGGATCACAGGCTGTAAGTATTCACGTTTATTATTTGCCTATTATTGTACATTACGTAACCGGTAACCGGAGATTAACATAATGTGCGTGTAGAGCTAAGCTTGCAAGCTAATTGTTTTGTGTTGTAATATTGTATTTCATAAACAACGTACCATATTTACACACGTGTATGCTGAATTATGCAGACTATCGTTTTTTTATCGATGTTGGTTTAGACATGTTTACAAACTTGCTAAGTTGCTAAGCTAAATACAAATACCAGCTAAACTGTTACCGGTAAAATTTGTTCTCATGATCAAACTCAAGAAACTCTAAGTACAGATGATTTGTTTAAAGTTATATGTATTTTACTGTTGAAGCTTTCTTAGATTTTGAAACGAAGTAAACACGTAATTTGTGTTGCTAATGTTGGGCCATGTAATATGTAATACATTTACGTTTTAATGAATAGTCTAACGATTTATAGTCGTTGTACTCTATTGTTATAATATGTCTTTTTGACTGAATACATGTTTGTTTTATTTGTCTATATCCTAGATTCGCAGCTGGACACATCCTTCTACACTGTATGCAAACATGCAACATTATTACACACAGTACAAGGAGTCAGACTGGCATATGAGGAGCAAAGGTGTGTAACACATATGATGTATTTAGCTAGTGAAACCACTACCAGTCCTAGATGTATAACTGATGATGACAAAGTTTTTTTTCTCTGCATAATAATAGGAACCCATGCAGTAGCATCATTTCACAATGTTTCCATCACCATCATCAGTGGATGCCTTTGCCGTCCGTAGCCTGAGATTTCAGATTTGCAGCAAAAAAAAATTGATTTTCTCATTTATTGGAATGCTGTGCAGGTATTTAAGTATTTTAGTAACTGTGTTAAATAAAGTAGTATTTACTTTTACAATAAATTAATTGCTTGTTTATATTTTTACAGGTTGTACCTTGCAGCCATCCATTACAATGTCACCAAGCCGTAACAAAAGCAGGAGAGGGAAAGTACAAGGCTATGTTCCCAAAACACACAAGTGACATACCGTAAGCAGTAATGTTTTATTTCAAATACATTCATAATTAAAAACTTAATGTATGAAGCAGGGAAATAAATGATCAAAACAAAAGATTTATTGACTGCAATATTTCTACAGTTATGTGGAGGATGTGATCAGGCTTGTGTTTGATGAGGTATTTGAGATAAGCTGAAGGAAACCCCGATTCCAATGGACCTGGCATCACAGTTTGAGAGACCTTCAAAGGAGGACGTGATTGCATGCCATCTTCAGTGCAGGGGTCGTCGAAAGCCAAAATTGTGACCGATCTGATCAGGAAGCTCCAAGCATATCTGGAGAACAACACACGACAGGATGATAACCTTATAGTGTCGTCTTAAATAGCACTAGCTGACAAAGCTTTGATATGCCATTTATCTGAATAGATAGCTGTAAGAAATGAATTGAACAATTTTTGAAACAAGAGCACAATATGGTTACTAAAGTATGTTTATTTGTATATTGTTTAACATTTAAATATATATTTGTAATAAATAAAAAAAACTTTTGACTGACTATTATATTTTCTTTAAAGTTACATCTTTTGTTCTTTTGGGTACTTTGTTACTATAATGATACTTTAGTGTTATTGGTTTAAAAATGTAATAAAACTTACTCTAGTCCTGCACCTCAAAGGCTTATAGTCGGTAGGGTGTAGGGATTTAGACAATTTGTGCAAAACCTGGATGATGAATCACGCAGGTAAGAGGCCCTGGAACCTGTTGCATTCTCCTTAAAACCTAATAAGTAAAAACATAGCAAGTAAGCAGTCTTTCATAATAAAGTTTACCATAGTGAAATAATGTAGAACATTCATTTCAATTAATACTTTCTTTGTGCTACATTTGGTGTTTCCATATAGTTTGCACAGTGATATAGTATGTAAGCAGTCTTTTATAATAAAGTTTACTATAGTAAAATAATGTTAACAAATGAAATTGTTTTATAATCATTTCAAAAAATACTTTCTATGTGCTACATTTGGTGTTTCCATATAGTTTGCAAAGTAATGTAGTACGTTATAATTACCTTTTGGATGTCTTTGCAACACATTTTCGTCTTCATTTAGCATTCTGGCAGAGCTAAGGAGACCTAAAAAAGTTAAATCCAATCGCGTTCATTGACGGAGATCGTTTATATCGTAACGGCCATCTGAACTCTCTGGATCGAGCTTGAAGTGGTAAGGCAGTACAGACCCCATAGTTTATAGAGAAATATAGCGCTTGTTTACATTGCCTGTGACTCTCAGTCAGAACCGGAAAACCCACGCATAGTCAGGGGCGTAACCTTTCAAACACACGCCGAACCCAGTTGACCAATAACAGTTGAGTAGTCATCTGACCAATCCGAATACACTAGACATTTTGGGAGGCGGAGACAGGAACTAAATCTGAGCGTTTTCCAGACATGCAGAAATCGTTGAGGTATGTAAGCCATTTATAAGACTCAAAGTGCATTAGTTCAAGTTTTAGTAACATGTATGTACTATGGGATATTACAATAACGTGCTAACGTGCTAATTTATTAGCATAATTGGTGCTCTTTAAAAAGAGTAAGAAGTGGCAGGTCCAAATGCACAACCTTGATTTCATGGGTCAGCCATTGACCATCTGTCTCAACTTTAACACTGAACGGAAGACTCTGGGTTACTGACCTTATTTATGGACTGAAACTTTACCTGAATAAAAGATTGCTAGAATTCATAAAGTCACCATTCATTTATATTTCTTGGAAAACAGAGAATTTGTCTTTTCCAACAAAGAAAGTTAGCAATTCAGTCTTGGACAACCTGTAATAGTGTAATGTCTATCACCACAATTTATTAGTTAAGCTACAGTAGCAGCTGTAATGTTGGAATATTTCATGTTGTTCTGGCTTCTGTCCTGGTGTCAAGAGAAAACAGTATAGCTGGTGAAAGTGCATAATATCTGCTCACGGCTACTTTAGGCATCCAGCTTCGGATAAGAGCCAGAAGCAGCAGTCATTTATCATACATAAAGAGGGAGAGAGGAAAGACAGAACTGCAAGATGCGGTGGAGAAAATAAGAGAATGCGGTGTCAACAGTCTCTGCACAATGTGTCTTGTTTGTTTACCTCTATGAAGTTTGATATTCATTTTCTACATTCTTTCATTTTTTACATAGATTCAATATAGACACATTTTTAATCATACTGATGCATTAAAAAGTAGCAGACAGCATTGGACAAAATTGTATTCATTTTTTTTCTAACCCTAACCGCAAAACAATACATGTACTGTCCAGATGTATATCCGCGGTTGCAATTTAACAGATTTTTCTAAAACACAAATTTGACGCCTCGTACAACATTATAATGAACATCTGTCTGCCAATCTGCTACCACACGAACAAAGATATTCTCCCACTTTCATTCTCTTTAGCCTCAGATCCCTCAGAGACAGAAAGCTTTGTGAGTCTTTATAATCTGAGCGTTTCTTACTGCACGTGACTGCGCTTTCAAGCAGGCTGCTTTGTATAGCCAGACACACACACTTTTTCATAACCTCGCTCTGATGCACTCCAGAGAGATATATTTCCCTACAGTCTGCCCTAGATGTAAATCAACTACCTTTAACTCTTGCTGGCCAAAAGAACTTCCAATGACCCTCTTAAAGATGATCTTCAAGTCACTGCATATACTGATGCTTTGTGAAATTGCCTACTTCCATAGTATATACATGAATATCAGTATGCAAGGTGAGTTGTATATCCAAACTCCATAGTATTCCAAAAATAGTAAGCGAAAACTACCCGGATGTCCTACTACTTCTAACTAGATTTTTAAGTATGTGGGTGATTCTCACGAAACCATAGAAACACCATGGCACTAATGATTTTAGATATAAAATGTGTAATATAGTAATATTAAAAAGCATCAGAATTAACACAATACTATGTTCTACCTTGCACAATGTGTAATTTCAACATAAGAATTTATAATTTGTCAATTTTATCTAATTTTCTGCTTAAATTCTCATTACGGCAATGCGTCCGGCTGTGTTTGAACATGCGTTGTAATTTAAACAAATTAACACAAAAATATTTAGAAAAAAAAAAAAATGGATGTTTTGCTAAACAGAAAAATAATTTACTGAATATTCATGTATAATAATAATGAAGAAAAATTAGGAAAATGATGTGTCCATGCCTGATGTTCTCATCCTCCGCAACACTTTTTGAGAACAGTTTAAGCACACATACATTATTTTAATAAAGTTTGATTTTGAGTGACCAAGCACATGGACCAGTTACTTCAAGATGGCTACCAGGTAAGATCACCTCTTTATATCTTTCCAGTTAAATTTGAAATATTCTCTTGTCAGAATGCTTACATGACATTTTGATTATCATTACCGAAACAGGTAGTTTTCTACATTTCGAAATTATTTTGATTTAAAAAAAATTTATGAAAATGTTCTTTAATAAAGTCTAATTATATGCACTGAATAAAAAATGAGCAAAGCCTTCATGGCTTCTCTATTTTTAGCAAAACATACTGGGGTACCTCATCCTCCGCAACACCATTCTCATATACCGCAAGTATTTAATAGCCGTTGCGGTAAAGAGAACTTCTGTTTCGAAAATGAGAATTTAAGCATATTTTTATTACTTTTAAATATCTCTTAGGAATTTAATACAAATTTAAAATGTAATAACAGTTGATATTTTGCTTTATGATGCTTCATTGCAGACAGTCAGCAAGTGAGAAAAAAAGCTTAAGCAAAGGCCAGGTTGACAAAGAAACTTTACAGCAACCCAGAATGTCTTGAGGAGTACAGAAGGAAGGAGAGAGAGAGGTTAGGTTTGGAGATGTTACTAGCAGGTGTATTTAGCAAAAAACACACCAGAGTGTTAGGAAATGTCCATGACACTAGGGGTGTGACGGTCATTATATAACCGTGAGACTGACGGTTATAGTTGAACACCGTCATTAGAACTCTATAACCGCCAAAACCGTGTTAATAAAATATTTTTTAAAACATTTTTTATCATAAAGAATTTTTAAATACTAATTAAAAACAATTGTTAACAGTCTGTGTTATACGCCCCCTCACGTTCTCATGCAGTGAAAAATACAGAGTGGAGCAGACACTGACAACGCGCTGACATGCAGGACAGACCAGGTTACTTTTCGGTTACTTTTGAGATTTAACATATTAAACAAAGTCACACCTTTCTAATCATCTCTTCCTTCTAGTTAATTTATAGCTTCAAATAAACATGAATGACCATGAGAAGGAATGTTGTTTTAACCGCGGAAAGGCGTCAGAACACTCCGCTTTTCAAGTTCAAATCCTCCCATGCTAATCTACTAACTCTCTTGAATGCACATTCACTGCTAGTTGTCTTGCTGTAAATTTTAAAGAAACGTAGAGCAAGTAGCTAATCAGTGTCTAGTTTATTCAAACGCCGGGTGAGCACTGTGCAGCGCGTCTGCGGAGAGCGTTTGCTGCGCGTGGCCATTGTGCTTTTACACCGGCTGCGTTTAATAACAATCTCAAGTTCATATTACTTTCTTTTACCTTCGCATTTATGAGCAAAACCTCTTCAATACGCTTTTAATCCACATTGTTTTTGTGCTGTTCTGGTCCATGTAATGACAGATATAGACACAATTACAGATATAAAAAGCCCAATGCACAAATCTGTTTCTCTGAAGATTATTAAGATAGATGATAGATAGAGGATTAATTTATGCTGGGCAGAGAGTGACAGCGCAGTCTTCTGGCAACATTGTGTTTTTTTTAATATTTCATTGCTTTCTGTTAAATTGTTCAAAGTTATTACTGTTTAAAACACACTTGGCATCACATTCATGATTTTATGGTAAAATGACACTTTCCCGTGGCCTGGTTAGCCAGACCTACATCAAGATGTAAGGTCTGGCAACTCTTCACACAAACGGCTCAATGCAAGGGGCGGGATATAAGGTTGTCCCTCAAAATGCCTCTGCACTCAATGGGATAGCGCTTTGACCAATCAGAGCAACGAAGAAGGTGACGTAGTTACCGTAACCAGTCGGCAAAACTCCAAACACATCTTTCTTGCTTAAAAAGGACTTCAGTAGGGTTATTTGCTCTTCTCTCAAAGAAAAACATAAGTCTAAGTCCTCCAGAGTTGCGGCCAAAGCCGCTTCAAAAGAAAGCTGTTCGCCAGCAGCAGCAGCCATTCTTTGTTTTCAAGTAGGAACCGTTGCAGCTCTGTCGTCATCATGTTAAGCCCGCCCCACAGACGCTACACACGATGTGATTGGCCTGACCAAATTTTGGTTTTTGGAGCTGTTAAGTGTATTGTGAGTGCCTAGACTAAACCCTGGCAGCAAATATATTTTGCGGCCGCTAGGGTGCGTCTAGATTTCTAGGCTAACTTTCCTGTAATCCACGAGCATTTAAACGAGCAAAACGCCCCCCACTGACGGTTATGTGACGAACCGTCACATTTGACTCACGTCATAACCGTCATCACCAATTCTGAAACCGGCACACCCCTACATGACACACACACACAACACAACGCAACAAGTCTATAATATATTATGATATGTACATTAATTTTTTTCTTCCAATGTTGTGAGACATGCTAATTTAATGTTATGCTTTCCACAAAGTTGGATCCCATGTGTTTGCCAGCATCTCAGCTACCTGCGACCGCACAACGCGCGCTGTCTGCAGCGTCAAATTGCTGCCTGGGGGCGAGGGACAAAGGGAGACTACCTCCTTTCTGCGCAGTGCGTGAGTCACAGACACCAGAGAGGATGGCCTAAAAGCACCCGACGCTGTGACAGAAAGCGGGTTGCTGCGCAATTCATTAGGACTGTGCATTAACCCTTTCTGCCTCTGCGGTCTTTGCAGCATGTGGGTCGTGTTCAAAAGTGTGGAGGGGCGTGTTGTATGTGAGGACGAGCCCTGGGGCGAGCAACACAAAACCAACTGAGGAGAAAAATGCTCGTTTTTTGACAAAATAAAAATCTTTATTACATTTAACACACAAACATTTCAACATAAAGACCTGCGTCCCCGCAACAGCCAGGGGGACATCCAACGAGAATCTCATTCTTTTCCGCCGCTCAGCGTTCTCTCCCTCACAGCACTCTCTTCAGGAGCCAAGTAAGGGAAACCTTTTAACCTAAAATATCAATCTTTCACTGTCACATTTAATCAGAGGTAACATGTCAACACTGCTAGCTAGCATGTTTATTGACCTCTAACTTGAGTTGAAGTGGCTTTTACATAAGCTTTTTAAGCTGATGAGGGTGCGTAAGTATGATCACATCACCCCCATCCTGAAATGTCTCCACTGGCTCCCTGTCTCATTCAGGATTGAATATAAGGTTTCACTCCTAACCCACCAGTGCATTCACGGACACGCCCCTCTTTACCTACAGGAACTCCTCACACCCCCAGGACACGGTTTCTTGCATCATATACTGGAGAATTTGTGCCAGGGACTCTTGCGATGCACCACCGGTTCTGGTCCATGAGACACAGGGTGGTGAGGTAGGAAGTGGCTCATAGCCTTAGAGCTTTTCACCGCTTTCGAGAAATGCTCTGTGATTGTGCCCACCGTGTCCCCAAACAGGCCGGATAGAGAAACAGGCATGACTGTGCATGACCACCATGAGTGGTCTTCGTGGCCCTTAGCGTGAAATCCGTAGCCATCCTCAGATCCCTGAAGGTATTTAGATCCGTGCTGCCCTCATCCAGAGCCTTAAGCACCTGCGCCTAAAAGATCTGTAGGACCGCCATAGTGTGCAATGCAGACAGAGCCTCTCCCGGCGCGGGTATGCTTTTTGGACAGGTGTGCTGTCATGAGGCTTCACTACCCTCAAAGCCGTGCCACACTATCCAAGGAAGTGGACAAGGGGCAGAAGTGAGCAGCCACAGCGTCCTTGATGGGGGGAATACACAGGTAGCCTACCTAAGAAAAAAATTGGGGGAGGGGTAGCCTACGCTTTGGTGACTTTCCTCCGAGCGGCAGCGGGGCGGCCCGAGTGAAGAAAACAAAAGTCAACCTTGCTTCTCTTGGGTTCATGTGGGGTGCTCCACTCAATCTCCAAGTCCTGCATGGGTTTGAAGAGAAGGCGCACCAGTTCCTTGTAGAAGGAGGGCTGGGTGTCTGATGCACCACGTGGAGCCTGGTCCCAATCTCCATCCAACGCTGTCAGAGACATCTCATCTTCCTCCACCGGAAACCCAAAGGAAACAGACCTGGCGGCTCCCGGTTCAGGACACAGGCTCTCGGCGACAAACTGAACTGGTGAGCGAGGGAGGACGACCACCAGCAGCTCTTTGCAGGCAGTGGGACACTGCAGTATGAAACATCCAAGGGCGATGTTGAGCCAGGTCTTGAGCACCTTCATCGGGAGATCCTCACAATAAGGGACACCCTGAGCCAACAATTGCCGCCTTTGGGTGGAGAAGCCCCAAGCAGAGCATACAGAGCTCGTGTGAATTGGGTGGGTCCATCAGACCTCCGCACCACAAGCAGATTTGCGACATCCCGGAACACAGAGAGGGCTGCCTACATTTAACCTGAATTCAATTTTGCTGCCTATGAAATCTGTCCTGAAGCATTTCTCGGAGCTGCCATTATGCAGCCAAAGTCATTGTCTCATAAGGCAGCGAGGCAACAAGTCGGCTGTCTAAGCTTTCGGACACAGCCTCTCTCTCGCACGCATTAATCGAAACAGATACAGAATGGTAAAAGGTCAGAAGACTAGGGATGCACCGAATCCAGGTTTCGGAATCAGCCGAATACTGGGCTTTTCGACGAGGTTCGGGTTCGGCCGAATCTTAGATTTTTTTTCCACCGAACCGAACCCTAAGCTTGCGCTACGCTGGTCGACGTCACGCGGCCGTTGATTAGACACATCAGGTGCTGACATGGAGATAAGTGTTTTTTTCCGGTGAGCCTTAGGGGCGTTTCACATTTCGCGGACGCACCTGGAAAAACTAACGCATCGCACCGCATCGCTTTCATTGTGCTTTGCAGTCGGGCTATCAAAATGCATCCCCGCCCTGCCCGTCGGGCTATCTTGACTTATAGGTAGGAAAAAATATATTTAAATGCTTATGTGTCCTTTCACAGATTTGAATGGGTAATTGTGGTGCATGAAATTCAGGCATTGGGTATTTAAATTGCGTTTGAGCGCGCGCTCGAGTTTTACTTTCACTTTTGCGATCGGGCGAAGCAGCAGTACAGGAAGCAATCCATACTGATTTGTCACGGATTTTTGTGCAAATCCTCCAACTACCAGGGATTTTGAAATTTTGCGAGCCCTGTAATGGAATAAGGATGCGAGTAGGATTCGGTTTCGGCCGAATCTTAAACAGTGGATTCGGTATTCGGCCGAACCCAAAAAATCTGGATTCGGTGCATCTCTACAGAAGACCAAATCATATCCAGCAAGGAAATATTTTTCATCTTATTTACACAAATGTTTTGTGATATCCAGCTGACATTAGCTGGCCATTTCTCAATCCGATGGTTGCAGCCTTCAGAGCTCGCATTTGTAGGCAGCATATGTCATCAAGACCATCTTATTTCAGTATGTTAAATGCATAAATGGGGACTTAAATATGACACAAAGGGATATTAATATAAGCCTTCCTGTTCTCATGTTTTTTTCTTTAATTTAATAAAACATTTTGAACTTGAACGCATGATGCTGTAAATATTATCAGTTTTTTCTATTTTATCATTTGTTTTTAACAAAATCTCAGGCTAGTATATGTATTCTCATTACTGAAATAATTAACCTCATTTTCGAAACCTATGTATCATTACCGCAACAGATACTTATTAAATGTTAATTTCATTAATAGAAGCATAATACTTTGATTTTAAATGCTTGTGCAGAATCTCCAAATTATGTTCTTTCAGGTTTGTCATGTCATTTTGAAAATGAGTCAGGTTTCTCCAAAAATTTAAAAAAAGTAGTTGCAAATTATGGAAGGTGTTGCGGTATATGAGCTAAATAAAAAAAAATAAAAAAAGTTAAATTTAAAATAAATATAATTTCAGAATTTCAATTTACTGTGCATGACTATTAATAATCCATTATTAAAAATGTGAAAATATATTAGCTTTTCTAACAGTGTTGATGTTTTCTGACTGTTGCGGTAATGAGATTTTTTAGGACTTATTTTTAAAATGATGTTACAAAAAGTGTTAAATGATAAGTTAAAGTTTTTAAATTAATGTTCCCATATACTCCAGACTTTGTTTCTTACAAAGCAATTTTTACATTTTCATGCTTGACATTTTTAAAACAAAGTTTTAGTAAAGAAGAAATTCTCACAATTTAATTGTACACTGCATAAGTAAATTATGATTGTTCTGATCACATCAAAGGACAAACAAAACGTGACAATGAAAACATTGCGAATGCATACATACTGCACCCACACAAACTACCCTGATTGTAAACTGTTTTTAATTAATTTGGTGCACGCTTTGTAGTCTTTTATTACCTACAATCTCAGGTGCTGTTTTATCTTTAAAAGCCCATTAATCATTTAGTCTTACCTTATAGTAAAGGTTGTTAGTGTTCAGTATGTTCAGCTTATTTTATTACTAACATAGTATGAGAGCTTAATCTTTTCTTTTCTTTGATGTGTGTCACTGTGATGAGGCGTGTTAGTGACACCGCTCTCCTCCACTAGGAATGATGGCTCAGACACTTCGGTACCTTAGTGCAAGGGTGTTTTATTTTCCAAAAATCCCCAAAGATTATTTGCAAAAACAAACAAAACAAACAAAAAAAATTATATTAAAGAAGATACATAAAGCTATCTACACAGCACAATGGCTGCCACTTTCCTGCTACTCAGAGGAAAACTGGCATAACTCTTTACTGCTCTTCAGTAGCATACCATCTCCAACTCCCTCCAGAAAGAGTGAGAGCCACCCTTATAATGACAAGACTCCGCCCACTTGGAACCAACCAAAAAGACAAACAGGTAAATACATAATAATTTTACCATACACAAATCATTTATAATTCCTTTGAAATTACATACACATCACAATATCTATACATATGTATGGGTAGGTATTCAACATACCATATTGTATGCCCTATTATCTTATACTGAGAATAACTTTGTCTCTATATAGACAATGACTCACCCACACCAAACATACAGATAAAACAGCCCAGTATCAGCGGAATGCGCAGGCGCCACGTGAGACGCCTCCATTTAAGGACCCCTAAGACGCATATCGCGTTTTGTCCCTTGTGCTTGCCATACCCACAAAGCGCTGCACCCGGAAGACATGACGAACACTACCAACACAAACAGACACCTCTTAACAATGATTCAGATAAGTAAATAAAGACATTTGTTTTAACTCATCTGGTGGGTGCATTTTCCTTGTATTCCTAATAAAAATCTGCCACGCGAATTTTATGTATAACCATGGACCTGCGGGTGTGTATGAGAACCAAGACAATTAGCAAACCCCCGTGTGCACCCGAGAGCAGCTAAGACTGAATGCATATTGAAACTGGATATATATATCTACATATGTGCGTGTCAGTAATAGTGTTGTCTTAGTCCGTGACAGAGCTCTCTGTCACATTACCTCCCTCCTCTTTCAGATTGCCAAGGTTTGGCAATCGTGAAAGGAAATCTGCAATTATGTTATTTTGGCCAGCCCTGTGGCGGATCCTAAACTGGAAAGGTTGCAGAGCAAGGTACCAGCGAGTCACCCTGGCATTTCGATCCTTCATGGTATTAATCCAGGTGAGCGCCCGATGGTCAGTCTCAAGGTCAAACTACCCAGCAGGTAATAACGAAGGCTATCGAGAGCCCACTTGATAGCTAGGCACTCCTTTTCCACAGTGGAATAACGTGTCTGTCTGGGCAACAGTTTACGACTTAAATACAGAATGGGTCGCTCCTGGTCAACGTCCCCTTGTGGTAACACTGCTCCAATTCCATTGGCAGATGCATCAACCTGTACCATGAATCTTTTTGTGAAATCTGGGCTCAGCAGGACCGGAGAGGTACATAGGTACTGTTTTAACTGGTTAAATGCGCCTTAACAGTCTTCTGTCCAGGGCACTGGATTTCTTACCGCTTTTAAGGTTAGGTTGGTCAGGGGTACTGCCACACTGGAAAAATGTGGAATAAATCGTCTATACCAACCAACTAGACCTAAGAATGACCGTACTTCCTTCTTGGTGCGTGGCCTGGGACAGTTCCGGATTGCTTCCAACTTATCCACTTGGGGCCGCACTTCGCCATTCCCCAACAGGAAACCCAGATAACGAGTCTCTTGCTTCACCCAGTTCCATTTGTCCACATTCAACGTCAGTCCGGCCTCATTGACCTTGCTCAGCACACGGTCTAAGTGCTGGAGATGATCATCCCAGCTGTCACTGTAGATGACTACATCATCTAGATAGGCAGCACAGTAGTCCTCACAGCCTCTGAGTACCTGGTCCATGAGTCGCTGGAACGTAGCTGGTGCCCCATGCAAACCGAATGGCATTGTCGTAAAATGGAATAAACCTAAGGGGGTTTTGAAAGCTGTGTACTCTTTCGATTTTTCCTCCAATGGCACCTGCCAGTAGCCTTTACAGAGGTCCAGGGTGGTAATGTACTTGGCCTTCCCTATTCTCTCCACCAGCTCATCTATCCTGGGCATTGGGTAGGCATCAAATTGAGACACAGCATTGAGCTTCCTGAAGTCAAGGCATATCCTTAGTGACCCATCTTTCTTTGGGACCAGAACGATTGGACTACTCCATGGGCTAGTTGATGGCTCAATCACCCCCATATCTTTCATCAGATTAACTTCCTTTTTCAATGGGGCTACAAGACTCTCTGGTACTGTGTACGGTCTCTGCCGTATAGGAGTAAAGTTGGTCAAACGGATTGTGTGCTTGATTACGTTGGTCCTTCCAGGCTCCAGTCGGAAGAGTTTAGGGTACTGGGCAAAAATCTTTACTAGCTGTTCCCTCTGACCATCACTCTGCAGATGGTTTAACGACATCCCAGACCCAGACTCTGCATCTTCCCTGTCTCCCTCTTCCTCTCCTTCTGCTAGTACTTTACATGCCAGTAATGCAGTTTCCTTCACTGGCTCTCTCTCTCGCCACTCCTTGAGCAGGTTGACATGATAGATCTGACTCTTTTTTCCCCTGTCTGTGTGAAGGACCTCGTAAGTGACTGTTCCTACTTTCCTGTGGATGGTATAAGGACCTTGCCACTTTGCCAACAGCTTGTTTGCGGTAGAAGGTAAGAGCAAAAGCACCTTTTGTCCAGCCTGATACTCACGATGTCTGGCGTGCTGGTCGTACCATAACTTTTGAGCTTTCTGAGCTTCCTGGAGATTTTTACCTGCCTGTTCTCGATATGTCTCTAGCCGGTCTCTCATCTGCAGTACATACTGGACAATTCCATGGTTTTCTTTCATGGATGATGTTGGTGTTTCCCAGCTCTGCCTCAGCAAGTCCAGTGGCCCCTGAACTGGCCAGCCATACACCAGTTCGAAAGGGGAGAAGCCTGTAGAAGCTTGTGGCACCTCCCGGTAAGCGAAAAGTAGAAAGGGTAGCCACTTGTCCCAGTCTTTCCCAGTGTCACAGACAAATTTTCTCAAAATTTTCTTAAGGGTCTGGTTAAACCGCTCAACCAGACCATCGGTCTGCGGATGGTATGGGCTGGTCCTAATGTGGTTGATACCTAGCTGATGATGAAGCAAATTCATAAGGCGTGAGGTGAAATTAGAGCCTTGGTCTGTAATAATTTCATCAGGGATACCAACTCGAGAGAACAGTTGAACCAGAGAATTAACTACCTTGGATGTAGTGATTGTGCGAAGTGGGAAGGCTTCTGGGTACCTGGTCGCGTAGTCACAGACGACTAGAATGTACTGGTTGCCAGAGCTGCTTCTTTCCAGCGGTCCAACTATATCCATGGCAATCCGTTGAAATGGAGTAGAGATCACTGGTAATGGACACAGAGGAGCTCTGGACGACCTGCGAACAACACTAGTTTTTTGACACACAGCACAGGTGGAACAATAGGCAAGTACATCAGAATACATAGATGGCCAAAAAAAACGAGAACCAATTCTTTGGTATGTTTTCTGGTGCGCTAAGTGTCCTGACCAAGGTATTGTGTGGGCAAGGTGTAAAACAAGAGACCTACAACATTTGGGCACAACAAGGCGTTTGAGACCATCAGACACAACATACAGGACATTATTTTCAATCACATACACTTCAGCTCCGAGAGAAAGAACTTTACCCTGATCTCCAGTTACTTTAGCAAACAGGGGCTTCAACGTGTCATCATCTGCCTGTAACTGAGAAATATTGTTAGGTATTTTCCAATTCTTAACCTCCAACCCTTCTGTAGTCAACTCAGCTATAGGAGCACCTAGATGCTTCTCTAGCCGCCTTTGCCGACGTGATTTTCTGGGTTTGTAACTACCCTGGATCAGACTATCATCAAGGTCTGGTAGGGGTTGTAACCCCACTTTGGCCTGGGCCCGTGTGAGCACCGGACATGACACAATAGCTGTAACAGTATTATGTACATTAGACATTTGTAACAGATCACTCAATACAGGCAAATCCCAACCCAGAACCATATCAGCAGGTAGACTATCTACCTCTGCAGTAGGGTACACTTTCCTGTCCCCATGCACACAGTCTATGGCTGTGGTTTTTGAGTACTCAATCAAGTTCTCTGGAACATAACACCGCTTCATAAGAGATATTGAACTCCCTGTGTCAATCAGTGCCTTCATAATTTGTCCATTAAAAGTCACTTCACAGATTTCGCATATCCAGCACCATCTACATTGTCCCCCTTCCTTGGTACATAACACAAATTAGCCAATTTAGGTTTGCGCACAGGACAATTAGATGCCTTATGGCCAGACTAGAAACATAGTCTGGCAATAGAAACATATTAGTGTCTTATTAACAACAGAGGTTAGTTCTACCTTCATAGCCAAGTTCTTTGGTTCCTTTTGCTGCCGACACTGGTTGACGGGATGACACTTGTTGGCGCGGTAGTCCCCCTCGATGTGCATTTTGATATTGGGTAGCCAGTTTAGCCGCAATCTATCCATTTTCGGGCTCATGTTCTCTTACCCAAGTCCGTACATCGTACGGTAACACACGAAGCAGCTGTTCCAGAATAATGATTTCTCCGATCTCCTCCTTGGTACACTTATCTGGTCTAATCCAACGACAGTAGAGGCCCTTTAAACGATGGTAGGTCTCGGTGGGTGTTTCTCCCGGCGTGCTTGTTGTCTGACGGAAACGTAGGCGATAGGTCTCAGGGGAGATATTAAATTTCTCCAATAGGGCCTCCTTCAGGTCTTCATAGCAATTGGAATCGTCCTCGCCCATGGCAATGTACGCCTCCAAAGCTTTACCAGTAAGGAGGGGTACCAAGCGGCAAGCCCATTCCTCCTCTGGCCATCCCCAAGTTTTTGCCAGACGCTCAAACCTACGTAAATAGTTCTCTATATCCTCCCCTTCTTGAAATGATGGCATCCTGGGCTCCTTGCGAAGCATCGCTTGTTGACTCGCAAACTGGGGTGCCTCTGCAGGTAGATAGGCTCTCGCCTGCTGTTCCTCTGTTGACATCCCCCCATGGTGTCGTGCTTTTGGAGTTGGAAGCCCGAACCGTGGGCTCGGCGTTGTCTCAGAGGGCGTTAGTGGCACTCTTTGTTGATGCATTGATTCTCTGAGACCTCGAAGTTCATAAAGGAGGCCTTCTTCCCTCCTTTCCTGTGCCACCAGAAAATTTCGCATCATTGTGACCATTTCACCTTCAGGAGCAGTCGTGACTGGAATGGGCTGACGGACTTTGGGACAGGCTGCCTCTCCTTCCTCCTCCTCTTCAGTGTTCCATGCCGCGTCCTCGTGTTCCATTTTTTTCTTCTGGGACCGCAGACCCTTTCTGGTCCGTTTTCCCATTTGTACCTTCTTGTGTCTGGCCAAATCCCACTTCTGACACCACTTGTGATGAGGCGTGTTAGTGACACCGCTCTCCTCCACTAGGAATGATGGCTCAGACACTTCGGTACCTTAGTGCAAGGGTGTTTTATTTTCCAAAAATCCCCAAAGATTATTTGCAAAAACAAACAAAACAAAAAAAAAATTATATTAAAGAAGATACATAAAGCTATCTACACAGCACAATGGCTGCCACTTTCCTGCTACTCAGAGGAAAAACTGGCATAACTCTTTACTGCTCTTCAGTAGCATACCATCTCCAACTCCCTCCAGAAAGAGTGAGAGCCACCCTTATAATGACAAGACTCCGCCCACTTGGAACCAACCAAAAAGACAAACAGGTAAATACATAATAATTTTACCATACACAAATAATTTATAATTCCTTTGAAATTACATACATATCACAATATCTATACATATTTATGGGTAGGTATTCAACATACCATATTGTATGCCCTATTATCTTATACTGAGAATAACTTTGTCTCTATATAGACAATGACTCACCCACACCAAACATACAGATAAAACAGCCCAGTGTCAGCAGAATGCGCAGGCGCCACGTGAGACGCCTCCATTTAAGGACCCCTAAGACGCATATCGCGTTTTGTCCCTTGTGCTTGCCATACCCACGAAGCGCTGCACCCGGAAGACATGACGAACACTACCAACACAAACAGACACCTCTTAACAATGATTCAGATAAGTAACTAAAGACATTTGTTTTAACTCATCTGGTGTGTGCATTTTCCTTGTATTCCTAATAAAAATCTGCCAAGCGAATTTTATGTATAACCATGGACCTGTGGGTGTGTATGAGAACCAAGACAATTAGCAAACCCCCATGTGCACCCGAGAGCAGCTAAGACTGAATGCATATTGAAACTGGATATATATATCTACATATGTGCGTGTCAGTAATAGTGTTGTCTTAGTCCGTGACAGAGCTCTCTGTCACAGTCACCTTGTCAACTTCATTAGTTAGATACAGTGACTGTCTCTACCTGCTGGTTACTATTTGTGTGTTTCTGGTTCAACTAGTAAAAAAGCAAACTGGAGCCACCAGCATCTCTCTATTCTGAACATCACACTCAAACATTTACCAATACACACACACGCACGCACGCACGCACGCACGCACGCACGCACACACACACATGCGCATGCACGCACACACACACACACACACACACACACATACACACACACACACACACATTTCTAACATTTACTCAAATGCACACATACAAAAGCCTAGAATATGATATCTTAAGTTTGTTACATTAGTAATGAGATATTGTTAAAATGGCTGTCAAAACGATGCTAGAGAGTAATACATGCAACGCTGAGTCGTGTCAGATTAAAGACTGTATGTGACATGACAACACCAATAAGAGCCACAAAATACAGAGAGGCAACAGCTGGTCTAATATTAACGCAACCAGTCTTTTACATTAGTAATAGCATTTTTTAACATCAACCCAGCCAACATTGATACGTGGGCCCCATCTGGGCAGCATGGGTTTCATGTGGCCATGGGCGTAACATGGGCAATATATATGGGTCCCATGTGGGTTTTCCTATCTGGGCCCCATATAGGTTTGCCCATGTGGGATATTAATAATGCGGGGCTCTCATGGCACCTATGTGCCATGAGGCACTTTTTATGCTTGAAATACATCTTTATACATTTACAATCTTAAAATAATAACTTTTGATTGATTGTCACTTTTATTCAAAGAGAAAATAATATAACAGATATGATTTGATCAGTATAAAATTTTTTAAATAAAAATGCATTATTTTTTACATTTAATTAACATTGATATGTGGGCCCCACGTGGGTCCCATATGGGCAACATGGGTTTCATGTGGCCATGGGCTTAACATGGGCAATATATATGGGTCCCATGTGGGTTGACTATGTGGGTCCCATATAGGTATGCCCATGTTGGATGATAATATGGGACCCATATGGGACCTATGTGGGCAAAATAATTTCATGCTTAAAATACATTTTATACACATTTATACCCTTAAAATTATTACTTTTGGTTGATAGTCACTTTTATACAAAGAGAAAATAATATCACAGATAGGATCTGATCAGTATAAAACATTTTAAATAAAAATGCATTATTGTTTACATTTAATTGTGATATTTATAATGTTTACCTGACAATTTTTTATTTTAAATTCCACAGTTGAGCATGAGTGAAAACTAGAAAATGCACTTTCAGAGGAACCGCAAAAGTGTGCTTGCTCTGGTGCGGTCACTAATGTGATTTGTGAAATTTAAAATTTTAGAATGTTTTTTATCTTGTGCATCCTCGCATTGGAGTCCCAAGTTCATGTACAAAGTTTGGTTTCAATACGTGAAAGCATTCCTGACACACACACACACACACACACACACACACACACACACACACACACACACACACACACACACACACACACACAAATGTATACAGGCTTGTAACCAGGGGTGTTTCCAGCATTGAAGGACATCCAGGGCTTAGCACAGACCATTTTATGTAAATACAGGGATCACAAGCCTAGATAACCCACTCTAGCTAGCCTAGAACCAACTATAACGGCTGTGCTGCACATGTTCAGTGTTTTCTTATTACATTTTTTTTAGAATTGTAATTTAAATCATTTTAATTTTTGAGTGAACAATCCTTTTAAAGTGCCCTATTTTCACACACTAGTTTTGTACATAATATATCAAAAACTATTCTTTAGTACTTAAAGGAACAGTATGTAGGATTGTGGCCAAAACTGGTACTGCAATCACAAAACTTGTGGCTAAAACCGGTACTGCAATCACACAACTCTGGTGGCCAATACACAAAATGACAACATAAACATCAGTTGAGGGCTGCAACTCCACTTTTTGAAATGACAATATCCTGCCCGGACCACTGTTGTCAGTTAAGTATTTGAAATTAAAATTATTTCTTAATGTCTAGTGACATCTCAGGGCCATTTTACGATAAATTTATATACATTTCTTACATACTGTTCCTTTAAGATAATCTTAAAAACTTGAGACTTAATGTAGGCCAGAGTTCACGTCACCAAAAGCAGCAGATATAAGCTTCATTTTATTGTAAGCTCATTTTTAAAATAAGCGATAGGAGAGAGCGACAGCAACATTGATAGCCTAATATCATTTCATTTCTTTACTATTAATGAATATGATTGTGTGTTGAGCGTCTACGACAGGGCTATTCAATTAGTTTGTCATGGGGGCCAGAGATATATCAGTGATGATGACTACATATACATTTAAACATACTTATCTTGTATTTTGAAACTGCATAACAACAAAATCAGTGCATTGTACAATATACTTTTTCTACAAACATGTATTTTCAAACTGCATACAACAAAACTTGTGCATTGTAATATGGCCAAGTAGGCTTTATCTACATTCAGACATGTTTGTATTTTGTATTTTAAAACTGCATAACAACACAGGTGCATTATAAGATACCCGAGTAAGCTTTATTCTACATTTAAAGGGGTAAATAAGAGCCATATCACACTCATTGAGAATTTAACTTATTTACTCACTTAAGTACACATAACCAAAAGTTTATAATAAGGAACATAACATTGTTTTATGCAGTTTTTTGTCAAAGCTAATTATTTCACTACCTCTATTTAAACTACAACCGCCATTTTAATAACTGGCAAACATTAGGCTAGCTTCTAATAAGAGAAATTATACTTTTAGATTCCGTCAGAGCAGTAAAATCAGGTGTATGTCTGTCAGCGCCATACGCATACAGTGGTGCAGGTGCTGGGCTGTGAGCGATGGGCGATTAACTGTTACTCATTTAAATTGCATTCTTGTGTGAGAACGATGACTCGCATAATATTTGAGCCTTTGTCTGCTTTGAACTTCGGAGAAACGCCAGGATCTTTTATCTAGTTCACAAAAATCGTTTCCTTTATTAAGACATCTAATGTCATTGTGTATAAGCAAGTGATCATTGAGCCGACATATCAGACAACAACTGTCGGAAAAGGTGGTGTTGTAAGCTGGAAATACAATAAATAAAGTTAAAACAGCCATAGAGTCCGTGGTCTCTTAACTCACCACTGTCAGTCTTCGCATCTTGACGCGGGCGGACCAAAGCGCGAATACACATGAAGGGGTGACTCGCGCTCTGCATCTCATGCTGTACAGTATGAAACAGATGCACGCGCATCAAGCCCGCGACCCTGTCCTCTTGCATGCTTTCCATGAAATCAATGCTTCGCTGATATTCAGTGTAATGAGAACAGCCCATCACTCGCGCACTGTGCTCCTAAATTATTTTACAAGTTCGCACATAACTATTTTTAGGCGCAAATGCGAGTGAAATACTCGCACTGTAGAGCCCTGTTAATGAAATGCATCTCTATTACATGAATTTCAGGAAGCAACTAGTTCTTTCCTAAAGCTGACTGAAATGAGCCTAGGTCATTACATTTGGGGCTTGAGGCTGGCGACGCCTCTAACAACTGTTTCTCTGAAATTTAAGATAAAAGAAAATATTTCACTCAGTGATTGACAGCATAATGTAATCGATCATGTTCCCGTTCAACAGTAGTTAAGCATACGATTTAGATATATAGCTTTCTTATCTGAAGATTATGTAAATGGCATATATGCGTGCGTTAAAGTAAGTGATTACAGAATAATAATGCAAGCAAACGTTTTGACACAAACGCAACTTTATATTGATATTGCGAGACAGCATTTCACCTCGACGAGAAATCTGATATTTACATTACTGGCATAGCCTGATTTGAAACGGACAGTTTTGTCAAAGAAGCAAACACCTGGCTGGTTCTCTTAATTTTGCTGTTTGTCTCTGCCTATTCCTTCTATCCATGCCCAGCGCCACTGATTTAAGTCCTTTATATATAAGGTCGTCTTACTTAGGCTAGGCTTCATTTACTTAATCTTCATCCTGTTGACAACGTTAACTTGTTGTGACTTTTCCGCGGCCGAGCGGCATCTGCAGCTGGATCTCAGCCACACATCAAAGACCCCTCCCCATTCTACTTCTGATTGGCTAGTTTGTTAGTTTAGTTGAGAGTGAAATGTGTTTCTCTCATTCTATTTGTAGGCGAACGCATGATTTTTTTTAATTTGCAGCCAACACCACACGCCGGAGATCCGACTGCAAGCTCTTTGGTGAGCTCTGCTTTGAATAAAGTTTGATCGTGACAAATAAATAAACTACTTGCGGAGTGATATGAGGTAATTTATAACAGTGCCTTGCAAACACCCCTCCACATACACACACAAAAAAATTGGATTTGCATGATTCACGAAAGCCTAATTTTCAGGTCGGAAAAGCCGGAATTCCCTGCTGTATATTGTGAAACTGCACATTCTCCAGGAACTCGCGTTGATTCATAAGCGTTCAGAATATAAAATCCATTTGCAGTTTTGTGCACAAACGTATATGAGAAGTAGGGATGCACCGAATATTCGTCCACCGAAAATTTTCTGCCGAAAATGGCCCAAAAGAGCATTTTCGCCTTTCGGCCGAAAGACTTTTATCACAGAAACAATACGGCCGAAATGTTGTGATGACGCAAACAGAAACCGCGACCTGCACGTGCTTGTCTGAAGCAACATGTATGCGGCGTGGATGTATTTAACCACAAAAAGGCGCTAAAGTACGCACAGAGGCACATGCGGTTGTGTCCGGTCCAGACGTGATCATCACAATGAGTACGCCCTTCAAAGATCAGAACTCGATTTGTAAACTTTAGAGAGAGTCGCGCAAATGTGTCTCATACTGTATAGTCCATTAACATACATGTGCCGAATAAAGCAAATGAAAAAAACGTAACATTTTTATGCTGCGCTGTTTGGGATTCGCCTTCGTTCTCTGTGTGCGTGCGCATTTAAGTGCCCTCAATAGAGCACACACGAGTGAGACGCAAACAAGCGAACGTAAAATCTTTCTGTTATTGACAGGGCACACATAAACAAAATACTCTCCAAAGTATTCTTTTTCTAATAAAAACATTTGTTTATGTCTTAAGTGTATGTATAGATTACAGTCATAAACCACTCTCTGCTTATTTAAAGAGACAGTAACCTCAATTAACCTACTTAAGTCTAGGGCTGGGCGATTAATCGAAATCGAACCGCAATCGCGATGTGCAACGTTGCGATTAGCAAATCGCGAAAGGATGCGATATGATGCGATTTGAGAAATATGCAGAGAGGCTTTGTGACAGTCTAACCAATTGAGCGAGCGCAAGTATGGCTGTGCTTTCTCTGTGAGAGGCACGTCAACCAAAACAGCGCTTCTCCTAAACTGACGAGGGGTTTCAATTTAAAGCATACGCGCAGCCCGTGTCTCTCAATGCTTGTTAAATACTCGCGCCCGTTTCCCTATTGCAAGACTTTGCGCGTGCGTCTTCCACAACAGACAAGGTGTTTAAACTTGACGCACACGCACAGCCTGTGTCTCTATGCTTATAAAATACTCACGCCTGTCTCCGCAAGTCTGCATCGCAAGACTTTTCGTGCGCGTCTTCCACAACAGACAAGATGTTTAAACTTGACGCACATGCACAGCCTGTGTCTCTATGCTTATTAAATACTCACGCCTGTCTCCGCAAGTCCGCACCGCATCGCCCGCGTCTCTCAAAATGGATGATGCGTTTTAGACACACACACGCCCAACAATGCTTACAAGCATGGCTCCTTATTTAAAACAAACTAAAATACCATTTAACTGGGTTGCTAATGTCACTTGAATGAAATGACATTGAACGCATTTGGATTTTATATTCATTTTAAAAATCCTAAATGTAGCTTTTTAATATTTTGATAGTTATGAAGTTGAGTATTACAGTTCTTTGTTTACAAAAACAAACAAACATGCATTCAAATCTTTTCAGTAAACTCAGTCACCCATTTAAATATTTTAAATTGTTGTTAAAGTTGCAGCTATAATGAACCCACTTATTTAAATACTGTTACAGTGTTAGTCCAAGCTAAAGATCATTTTACATTTCATACAATAAGAAGTGTTAATTATATTCTTAATTTCTTTGTTTTTGTTACCTTATTTTCACAAAAAAACCAAAAAAAAACATAAGAATACAGTTAAATCACCAGACCCATAAGCAGTATCAGTAAGATCTAACCATCTAAAGAGGCAGATGCACATTGCATCTGCACATTGCATCTGCTACAAAATTAAATCGCAAATCGAATCGCAATCGCAATTCCTGGCAGAAAAAGCGCAATTAGATTTTTTCCCTAAATCGCACAGCCCTACTTAAGTCTAACAAAGAGACAAATAGCTCTAAAAATAATAATATATTTTATTTATACAATAAAGACAGTGTTATGACTCATTTAATTCGATTTCTGTACCTAATGCTAATGTTAGCCCTTATTAATGTGCAGCTTTGTTCTTTTTTATAAATGTTTGTAATTTCTTTATTTGTTGTTAGATTTCCCCCTTTTTGCTGATCTGAAAAATAATCAGATCTGTGCCTCATAACTGTAATGTGATCTGAACCATGAGTTTTGTGATCTGTCACAGACCCCTAGTAAAGTTAGTACACAGCCATAAATGCATTTATACTAATAATTGGCATAATAATTTATTTCGGTTTTTCGGCCTTGGTTTCCTCATTTTCGGCCAAGAATTTTCATTTCGGTGCATCCCTAATGAGAAGTATTAATATTCCATCGGATTTAGTATCAAATAATACTCAATATATATTAGCTGTGTCCAAATTCAAGGGCTGTAACCTTATAAGCATGAGACCTTAAAAGGTGAGCACTCGGTCTTTCAAGGTGGCAGCCTCAGAAGTTCATGAAGAGAACTGAAATGAGACAGTCTAACCTTCGGGGGACTCATAATTGGCTTCACCTGCTGCACGCGCCCACCGTGCCTGTCAGTAGGACACAGCGGAGACGTTTCTGAGTTATTAACATAAAAATAAAATCAGAAAAATATTAATTTATTTTAGAAAATATGACAGGTTGATGTAGATTAAACTATTCAACAGTATATCACATTAATCAACCTTAGAAATATACGCAACATAAAAAGAATAATAACACAAAACATAACTTATAATACTAGAACAGTGACAAAAATTTTTTTTCTGATAAATACACCTTTATTTAATAAAGGTTTTAATTGTTTATTTTAGAGTATCCATCCATTATATGCAGCCGTTGCAGATGCGCAATGACTCTTGGGATATCCTCGGCTGTTAAGGATCCATTCGTTCTATCCTTAACAGCGCGGAGAAATTAGGACACATTTTGAGGCTTCATTCTAAGCATCATTTGAATTGGGATGGCCTTACTAGCCTCAAGTCGCGCTGCTGTGATGCAATCGGTCTTAAAATACATCCTTAGAAGGTCGCAGCCTTTGAAATGGGACACAGCCATAGTTGTTCATTACCGTATTCACACAGTCAGTTTCTGTCTAGTCATGTGTGAAGGCACGTTTGAACGTAAAGGCTGCCCTCTAGTGGTGAAGACGCTTTGCTTTTTTCTTATTTACATAGGGTTCAATTGGATATTTTAAAGTGAAAATAACATAATATAGACATGTTACTGCAATGTTTTTTTTATCTTGGGCATCTTCACATTGGAGTCCCGAGTTCATATAAAAATTTGGTTTTGGCGTCTACGCCACATCCCAGACAGCACACGTACGTCTGCCCGACATCGGCTCAAGAGCGTACATCGGCCTCCTTATCTGAAACATCTAATAAGTATCGGCCAGGCATCGGCCAAATCTTCAGTCAAGTCAACGGTATTTCCCGCTCATCAAGCTTGTCTGTTACGTCGGCTTTGGGTCGGATAACTATACCGGAGGCCGATGCCGCGCTTCTCTCTGTTGGTGCGTGTCCAGTTACTCCTCCCTTTGCAACCCACCAGAGCAAAGGCGACATCATGGGTGTATCAAGTATGTACAAGAACTAAGTAAATGATAATAAGTGAAGAAAATGGAATCCGTTAAGTAAATGTAAATGTTTTAATATAATATATATGTTGCGAATTCTTTATGGTTTATCTATTATTGTACGTAACTTATCTCGTTAATGTGTTGGGTTACATGAAATGCGCAGTGCATAGTTTAAAGCATATACGTTTCTAGCGTAATTGTGGTATTCTCTGTTACGAAAGTATACTAGTTTTCGTAGAGTTCGCAAGCTTTTCACTCGTGTGCAGCATCCTTCAAGTTAAAGTTTATGACACAGTAAGTTCATATCATTATACTATGTTTAATGATTAATGTTTGTGTGCACCGTAACTATTTCTGGCATTACGCCAGTTTTGCCGCTGTTTCGTGATCTGTATAATTATCAGTGTAATCGCGCTAACACTTGCGTTAGCACGGCAGGGAACTACACTAACCTTTTCCACTGGTGGCACTTGCGCTACCAACTTTTTCAGTTACTGGCGCAAAATATGATTTGGTCGCACATATTTTTTTCAAGTTATATTAAGGCGCTCTGGATAATAATGAACAATAATGAAACTGTATTGCATACAGATATGCTTTTTATTTTACTTGCCATCTTTTAAACCACATGCCGCCTTGTTTTCTTAAACGTTGCAGTGTTTCCCACAGATCTGAAATTTACTTGGTGGTGGTAGCCGGTGAAAAGGGCAATTATTACCCACTGACAAATAATGGTCTACTATACATGTGATGTAGAACTAATAATGTGTGACACAACACAATAATTTGATTAATTGAAAATTAATATTAATTTCACATTATATTTCATCAATCTAACCACCTTAAACTTTCTTTGCCATTAACAAAGCTGACACTGTTTGTCAAAGCACCACGAAAAGACTTACTGTTTTTGCACTGATATATGAAGCAATTAGACCCCTTTTATCAAACTCAATATAATACAATACTATGTATAGTATATTAATAGACAGTGCAGGTCTATAGATTATAAATGTGACTGATGTTATAATGGTTATAATTTCTATTAGAAAGGCACTTTTGCTGCTTCTGCTCTATCTTTCTATTTCTCTCTTGCCGATTTAAAAAGCTTAATCCACTCATTATTTCAGATTTAAAAGCCTAACTTGCTGTCCCGGTGACAGACTTTACATTGCTTTGCTCGTTCAGTGCAATTGGCTTGACATTAGCATTGCTTTTTGCTACAATCTCTGTCCAAACTTAATATGGATATGGTTTAAGAAAATATATGGTTAATTAATAATAAGATTATTAAAAAAATGTGAGAAAGAAAATGCAGCGCGTGGTCGTAACAAGAACCCTCGCCATAGAAACCGGAGGCACGCTGAAACTGCACTCGAGCTTTAGCGCGGTAGCGCTCATGGACGTTTTCCGATCGACCCGGGTTATAAACAAAACATTAATCAGACTTGGGACCCAAAGTAATTAAACTAGGACCTAACCGGACCCGACAGACCATTTAAAATATAAACCCGGAACCATACGAGTCCCGCGTCCTCAGTGAAGAAAGCCTCTGCTCAAGTTCAGAAACAAGGAAGACACTGCGCTTGCGTCGCGTCCCACCCAATTCATTGAGAAACAGCTGAGCACGCAAACGCACACTGATAGGGAGAGACACGACGTGCTTTCACGCAAAATGAAGCCAACGTGTTGATGGCTCAGAGCACGTTATAAAACGTATTCTTAAGATCCACATTTCTGTTTTAATAAATGCTCATAGTAAATCATAGCATATTGTCTAAAACATTAGGTAGCACATTTGCGACCCATTAAAAATTAGGGTCGCAACGGCAGTTCAAAAGGTCGCATGTGCGACCATTTTGGTCGCAGTGTAGCTCCCTGCACGGGTGCTTATAACACTAATACCTGCAATATATGTTTAGTTCTTCTTATTATGGGCATATTCTACAGTTTGTTATCTGTTGCTATAATAATGCTGCATAACGTGATTTATGCTATTATATTTCTTTCCGTAGTTTATATCCTTGCTTAGTGTATATATGAGAGTTCATGATGTTTCATTTGTAATACGGTTGAATCCGTATGTAGACAGGTTATTTATTATGTCTTATTTGTTTATTACAGAAACTACCTCAGTTGTATACTGGCATGTGTACAAGGTTGAAACTTGCATAAATAAAAGTGGAAGCGAAATCTGATGACTCCTCCCTAATCAGAGTACTGAAGTGGTTAACAGCCTTTAAAACTAGCAATCAGTGGGGTAATTCTCAACAATACAAGTAAAAATAAATAAAATAGCAGCGCTTTCTTTGCTTTTAATGACACACAGTTGCTAAGTTCCATTATTCCGAAGCAGGAGGGGGCAGTAATGTACATACGCTGGTTGCCAGCCGCCGTTAATACTCAAGTAAGTTAGAGAAAAGGCAACTCGGGAAAGTGAGGACAAATAAGGGATTATTGGCTTGTTTTACACGTATCATTGTTTTGTGTTCCCCTCCTTCGTAAAAAAACAGACAATTCCACGTCAACTCGAACACGCAAAACCCCGGTATGAAGCATTGTCATGAGCATGCCAAACCAACAGATGGCGATATATTCCTTAACCCAGAGAAGCCACTCCAATCTCGTCTTGCCATGAACAAGGAAAAAATGCGGGAGCTGACTTCGCAGACGTACGTGGTTCAGGTAAGTTTTCGACAAAAATCTTATATTAAAAGTCTTAAAAGTAAGTATAAGGCACTCCGTCTACTACAGCACAGCAAATAAAGTCATAGTAACGTTTGTAGTACTAGCAGCGCTATTCAGATTTGATGCATTTTTGCTAAAATGTTTGTGTATTATTTAATAGAGATTATAATTTCCATTATTTTTATCAATCTAAATACCTTTCACTTGTTCAGTATTGTGGTTTTGTTGCTATATAAACGATGAACTTAATATAGGCAGATGGCCATTGCTTTCCTGAACAACAGTTGAAAGTATTCTGAGGTAATTTCAATTTTAGGAAAAATATGAGGATGATTATCGATGATTATATAATTGAGTTCAATTACATAGTAATTTTGGTTGTTTCATTTCATTATGAGTGTTTGTTTGATGTTTAAATTATCAACATAATATGGTTAATTGTTCTGTCCCGTTTGTTAGAAAAGCTTTTGCAAATATCTTGTCTGAGGTAAATTGTCATTTTAAACACATTTAGTGAGTGTGAATAATGTGATTTTTGTCTCTCTATATATTTATGATGCTCTGGCAGTTTTAGTTACTGTATAAAGTGTATTATTATGATCTGTTTGATAGTTTGAGTGCTTACAATGGCAGCAAATTTAAAAACAAAACAAACAAGAGATGTTTACATTGACATTATTTAAGTTAGTTCAGATTCTTTGACATCCATTTTGTTATGCACAGTGCAATCTGATTTACGTTATTGTATATCAGATGTATGAAATGTACAGTGATTTAATGAACAGGTGTTTCATATCATAGTCATTTGCCATACTGTGGATTTTAAACACATCAAGGGCTGGAAATGACTGAATAAATTTCTTGCCTTTTTCCTTAGCTAATATTTCCCTCATAAATGTTTCCTCTCTTCTTGTGTGTTAACAGGTCATTGGCACTGCTGTGTAAGTATTTCACTGACAGACACCTCAAGACATTTTAGTGGGTGTAACTGGACATCATTTATGTAAATCTATAATATTCAATTATTATGTTTTATGTCTTTGCAAAACAGATCACAACATCATTTGCTGTAAGTTGTTTTTAACCAGCTGTTACAAACATTTTTATTATTTGACTTTAACCCTAAGTGTTTTTGATCTTAACCATACTGTCATATTAGTTTTATCAGAGATAGGACATAGAGGTACTAAGCCATCTGTCTCTCTGTGCAGGGCATGTACATCTAGGATGCGATCAATCCAGATGAGATTCTCTCCAATGCCAGCAAACCGACAGTGGAAGACATGAGCCAGCACTTCTCCCACCACATTGCCTCAGGCTTTTGAGATACCCACTTATAACTGTTTCTCCCCCCTATGTTGGGATCACCGGGGCCTCCATCGCCCGGCATGTACACGCTACATTAGGTGTAGGTAAGACGCACACTCACTGCTTCCCTGGTGCTTGTGTTCTCAATGTTTCTGTGCAGGTGCCTGGGATAATGAAGACAATTTGGGTTGTCATGTTACACGCCAGGTGAACAACATCAGAGTGCGGCAGTCAGAGATCCTAAAGAAGGACTCCATATGTTTAGTTGAGACAGTACGCCGTACATCTCTTACAACGAGGATATTTGTTTCAGGACCGCTTTCCCGATACTGACAAGGACATTTAAGGTTCAATGGACAACTTGCTTTCAATGAATGGTTAATGTCTGTAGCCCTTTTCACACACATATTATGGAAAAAATACAGAGTACACATCCGGGAGTTGTTCGGGATTATTTGATTTTGGTTAATTCACGCTGCCAATAGTTATCTGGATTTGTTTGTGCTTTCACACACATGCCATAAAGACATGACATATTTAAAGTCTTGCACTTGGTAGGTTTTTTGTAGTATCTGTAGTTTGCTTATCCGTGATTTCTCTCTCGAGAAACCACACATGTATTTTTTTGTTTATGATAAGATCATAAAGGAGTGCGTTACACCAGTGCTTCCCAATCCTGTTCCTCGAGCACGCCCTCTCAAAAAGTTTTAGATGTCTCCTTATTTAACTCATCAGCTTGTTGGGGAGACATGTTTACCATTTTGGAAGGAGGCTGATAAGTTGAATCAGGTGTTTTAAATACGTTTTTGGGAGGGGGTGCTCGAGGACCAGGATTGGGAAGCACTGTGTTACACGGTGTTTTGTTATGCTGGTGAATATTCATAGCTGATAGTGACGAGCCCCCTGATTTCTTCTTCAGTCCAGTTTGCAGATATTTCTCATTGTGAATATTCATTGTGAATGTTAATCTGCATTT
Organism: Paramisgurnus dabryanus; assembly: GCF_030506205.2. Classification (NCBI taxonomy): domain Eukaryota; kingdom Metazoa; phylum Chordata; class Actinopteri; order Cypriniformes; family Cobitidae; genus Paramisgurnus; species Paramisgurnus dabryanus. Next base: position 2,369,968 of record NC_133337.1, read on the forward strand.
AAATCTGCCAAGTCAAAGGGGAAAAGGCTATATTTTTGTCGTGATGACACAATATTTATGTTGACTAATTATCGACGTTGAAAATGACACCGCCGATTCTATCGACCAAACGCAACAGCTCTAAGTCTAGCATACACATAATTGCATTCACTAACCTTTGCCTCAGGTTATAAATAACTTAATAATCACAACTATCCACTACCTAAAAAGCTATGAACAGCAGTCATGCAAATTTTCTCAACTTGCTTTTCTATTTCTACTAGCAACTATGTGAGCTGCAGTCTGGATCCTGCCTCTGTCAGATGACCTTACACAAATGGAAAGATGACATCAACCCTTGCAAGGACTTCAGACGATGCCAGCACTGGACTACATACAGTGGTAATCATGTGCGCTTCATGTTTAACTTTGGATACTTTTGGAGATCATTTCATCTTCCCCTCGCTTAAATGTTTACATTAACAGAATTTTTTTTACCAGGGGTGCCCAAACTTGTGCATGTCCCTGTACTGATATATACTATACAAATAATATAAGTTGAATTTACTTATTTGAAACGCATTATACTAAGCACTACACTGCAATGTTGTTTTTAACGTTTGTGCATAATATATTATTTTTTGTCTTTTTCATTCATTAGATTTTCAGTAGTCCGTGTCAAATTATATTTCAAGGTAAGATAGCTTTACATGTTTTTTATTGTGCTTTAGTGATCACACAGGCCCTGTTTATGTTCTTAACCGGCATGAGTTTATTTATTGTGATATACACAAAACAAGATATTTTGATAAATGATGTTAAGTACACAGCTGCTTATTTACTTCAATAAAATGTATTTTTCCTATTATGGAAGTCAATGGGTACCATCAACTGTATGATTGACATCATTTATCAGTAGGCCTGTCACGATAACAAATTTTGCTAGACGATAAATTGCCTCGGAATTTATCGCGATAGACGATAACATTGCTGCTCCGGGACCATTATAATAATGCAGATACACCTTTTCAAAGATCTAACTTTAATTTCTAAACAATAAGTAATACTGGAACTGGAAGACATTTTAAATATCCACAAGAAATGAACAAAATAACAGGATGATTGCGTTTTAGGTGCATATGCATGTTTGTCGTGTTGCCACTTTTAAGTGCTACGTTTTTACCACAAATGCGACATAACGGCTCGTTCAGGTTTAGTGGTTCACCTCGGTCATTAGGTTTAAATCCAAAGTACTCCCACACTGCAGCTGTAGCGTTTGGTTTTGAAACTTGGCTGTTTACACTTGGTATTAAGATGTGTTTTTGATCAGATCACAAGTGGACGAGAGAGACATATCACATTTACACCTGGTATTTAAATCTGTCTCTTTTGTCCACTTTCGACCGCTTCTGTGCTGAATACTGTGAGGGGTGGTCTGTCGAGACGGTGGGCGAGTCTCTCCGCTGTCATTTGAACGCCAGCGGGAGTAATTATGAGTTTATATGGACGCAAACTAATATTATTTCCACTGCTTGTTTAGCAAGTAAACATGCTGCACAGTATCTTCTACATGTATATGTTAGAGCTTTCTCTGAATTTTCAGCGCAATTGATGAAATTAGATCGCGCAACTTTCACACGCTTGCAAAATGAAACTGCGGAGATCACCCGCTTTAGTTTATCAATGAAAGGCTAAAAATAGCACTGTTCACCTTGTGTCAGAAAAGTCAGAAAAGACGTAAAACATTGTGATCCGATCGATAAAAACGCATGTTAATGACAAGTGTAAACAGCCTCTAGTAAATCCATCTTTTTCTCCAACTCTCGTCTTAACTAGTGTTTTCTCCTGCTACACTTCTCACGCGGCGCTCATCCTCCTCAGTACTCCTACTGTGATAGGCTACGCCAGGAGTCCCCCCTCCCCACACAGATCATGCGACTGACAAATGACTGACGAGGGTTCACTCCTTGTCACTCCTTGCACGGAGCGGTCATCCAGTCTCTTTGGTAGAGAGAGAGAGAGACAAGGAAAACAAACAAGCATGCAAATGTGAATTATCGCGGCCTAAAAAAATGATCAAGCTCATTTTATTTACCGTGCAATTAATCGATTTATCGTTTATCGCGACAGGCCTATTTATCAGATTAAAGAATTTTTGGCAAATTTATAACAACATGAAGGTGAGTAAATGATAAAATTATAATTTTTACGTAAACTTTAAGCTTTGAAGGATTATTTACTCAACCCCATGTCATCCAAGATGTTTGTCTATCTTTCTTTAGCCAAACACAATTAGAGTTATATTAAATACTGTCCTGGCCAGTGGCGGCTCGTGACTGCTCTTCTGAGGGGTGCGAATTCAAAATAAGTGTTCAGAGTGTCATGTGTGTTGCTCGTGTTTTCAAAAATATGTGTTTGTTGCGTCATGTAAACCATGTGCATCACGTGTCTTGTCAAAAGAAGTGCCTGCTGCACACGCGTCAAAACCGTTTATAATAAAAGAGATGCTCACGTTCACAAAATACACGCAACACATTCACTTAACATTAAACTCTGATTACGCATGAGATAATGCATTTATCTTTTATCATAAACCATTATGATGTGTGTGCAGCAGGCACTTATTTTGACATGACACGTGATTCACATGCGATACGCCTAACACATCAGGGCTCGAAATTGCGACTATTTTGGTCGCATATGCGACCGAAATTTAATCTGTGCGACCTTAAAATATATTTGGGAGCATTTGTGCGACTGCCCTTTTTGTTGTGTGGTGCGACTTGATTTAGATTGTGATGCTGCGTGCTGCTGTCCCAGGTTCAGTGTTCTCTCCAACGTTACATAACCAATCAAATTTCACCATTAACTTCTTACGTTTTAATGAAGACCGCAGATTGGCTAATATGAGCGTCAGTCATTCCTTGTTGCCGTGCTACGTTGGTACGTGAAGCGCGAAAATGTGAAAGACGAACCACGAGCGTGACGAGAACGAGCCGATTACAGCCAATGTTACTACTGTAATTAATGACGACGATCCGGATTCAAATGCGACTCCACCACTGGAAAATAAGACTTGACGTTAAACCTTTCGGAGAGAGTGGTTTAAAGATTACGAGTGTCTCCGCTATGAGAATGGCTCGATGTAACTTACTGTGTTTACTGTAAATCCTGTAAAACGGCGTTGGTGGCGGAATCAAAACATTTTGAGCGCCAGACCTTGCTTAAACATGGCGAAAGTGCCAAAAACACAAGTCGTGTCATGATAAATGTGTTCATTATTGATGGAGACACCGACCTGTCTGTCAAAGAGTGTTTGATGTATGTGCGCATGCGCTGGTGAATGGACATCCGACAAACACCCTTGTGGTCCATGTTGATGTGGAACACGACAATGATGGTATGTTTTTATAGTATTTTTTAAAACATTGCCTATTTAGTAGTAATAGCATCCTGGTAATGCAGTTAAAATACCAATATATATATATTAGCCTTCTATTTTAAGGTCAGTTTTGTAATGTCCCAGTTAATCAGTGTTTTACGTGTTTGCTAGATTTCTTATGGTAATCTTAATCATTTTACCTGTAATTGTTAAATTATTATTTCTATACTATTTCAACAGCATTTGGGTATTAATTTTGGAATCTATGCAGCAAAAAAATTAAAATAAATAGAAGACCAAATTTTAAATGGTATGGTGGCGTTTTATTTTTAATAAAATAAATCTATTAACATATACATTGTAGTTTTGGTGCCTTTAAATTTTTGGATGGATGCGCCTACATTTTTGCTGGTGCTCCTAACTCTTTAAAGTTGGGAGCACCAGTGCTACCAAATAAAAAAGTTAATTTTGAGCCCTGTACATATTTTAAAATGACGAACCACACACATGACGGGCTACATACATGTTGGGATGAGCTTCGCATTGCATTGTGCGCCCTCGGAAAAAATAAGTCATTGTCCGCCACTGGTCCTGGTTCTTCAATGCTTAATAATGGCATTGACTGGGCATCAATGTTTTGAAGTTCCACAAGTGCATCCATCCATCATTAAAGTGATCCATATATAACCCAGTGGGTCTTCTGATGCAAAATGATAGGCTTGTGAGAAAAACTTTATATTTTAAGCGAGTTACGATGCATATGTAATGTAAACAGACTACAACAACTCAATCGCATTGTTTCTCACGTGTCTCTACTGCGTTTCATCACAATTCATATTACGACTAGTCATGAGATGCATAACATCCAATGCGATAACACATGCCGCCATATTTAAATTGTCTTTTTAACTTTGTAAATGTCTTGTCTCTATCACAAAAAGCTATAAATATGAATAGTTTTTCTCACAAACGTATTGTTTCGCTTCGGAAGACATTTATTAATCCACTGGGCTACATATGGATTACTTTAATGATGGATGGATATACTTTTGAGCTTTGAAAAACATTGATCCCAGTCAATGACATTATAAAGCAAAAATATAAATACAATATATAAATGTAAAGAACCAGGAAATTATTTAATATAACTCTGATTGTGTTATGTTAAGAAAGGAATAGATAACTTCTTGAATTACATGAATGTTAATAATCAGTCAATTTTCATTTTGGTGGGAGGAGTATTCCTTTAACTCATTCAAGTCATCAGTCATCTTGTTGCTTTGACTGAATTCAGTTACAGATCAAAATCCCTGGTGGTAAATCAACACTGCTCAGTCTTATCTATTTAAGTACACTGACGATCCTGAAGGTGTGTTTAACATTAATAAAATAATAAAGTAATGCATAAAGTGATAATTGAACATTACTGATGATGTGTGCTGTTAACAAGCAGAAGGGTAAAGATAAACTAAAACAAAGACGTCAAAGCAACAAGATAACTTTGTTCAGACAACTCAACCCTTTTAAAATGTCTTTTATTTAACAGTGCATTTTATCCTTTATCTTAGACAAAGCAGACCATGTTATTTTCATTTAATACATTCTGGAACAAATCTGGGTCCACTTATTATTCTACTTACAAATTAACATTTCTGTTCTGCTCCGTTTACAGTGTTTGGGTGAGATCTAGACTGAGGACTAAGGCGTATACTAGGACAGAACTAAGTGTTGTGGCCCACAGGTGAGACAAACTTTGCAACTTGGTATCTGTTCGACACGATACATTGAAGAAGGGCCCATTCATATTATACTTAAACTTGGTACAGGACCATTTGATTTTTGGTTCATTCACACTGCCAATGATTTTCCGGAATCTGTGTTTATGCCGTAAAGACACATGATGTGTTTAAAGTCCTGCACTTGATAGGTTTTATCCACAGTGTCTGAAGGTTTGTTATTATTGGTTATTTCTCTCTGCAGAAGACTGCATTTTTGTTTATGATAAGACTATAATGGAATATGTAATGCGCTGTTCTAGTATGCACATGAATTAACCCAATTTCAAAGTGGATTTTTGAAACTCCCTGAACTCTGTCCTAGTCCAGTTTGCAGACATTTCTCATCGTGAATGTAAATGTTCATTTAAACCCCCGTTTTAAAGAGCTGAATGGTATATCTTGTTGCTATGACGCACATGTATTTTGTTTAATATAAGCTCATGTGAGCGCCTGATGCGCTAGAACTGTTGTGCTGCTAAATGATCTCTGCTTCAGCATGGATAGTGACAAGCTCCCTGATCTCTGCTTCAGTCCAGTTTGCCGACCTTTGTAAAACCCTTGTTTTAAAGAGCTGAACCATAACTTCAAAACTACGCCATTGTTTTTTGCGTCTCATTCACAAAGAGGGCTTTCCAGGTATCTTACAGTAATTTTACTAGGTCCTCTTTCCTGGAACAATCCCAGAACATCTACGGCACATGTTTGCGTTCACACAAATGCCTGTCTGCCAATTTTACGGGTATTTTCTGGGACCAAAGTGCTGTGTGAATAAGGTTATACTTTACTCGATTACACGAACACTGATGCAAGCACTTGTTCAACACAGTAGACCAGATGTTTTATATGCTTACATAAAGTACTGTATGCTTTGTGGGTCCACTTTTTGATTATCTATCCAATATACACGATTGTTCATGTTTGCCATAGGCACCTAAATTTAAATATAAAAATGTGATCGTATGATTAATAATTTTTTGTTGGATGTTTCCATTTAGGTGATCCTAAAGCAACAAAGAGGAACCATGGAGAGGAAGAAGTGGTGTCCAGATGTTTAAAAGGCGGAGTTCGGGACAGGAAACAAAGGCAACAAAGAGGAACCTCTAAGGTTTAAAGGCACTGCTTGCAGAGACGAGTGCAGAAAACAAAGATAGAAAGACCTGTCGAGAATGTTTTATGATTAAATGTTTTTGTTATGTACATGCACATTATTATTTACAATATATTTCTAAGATACATAAATATGTGACCTTGTATATGAAATCCAGGCTACTGTCTTAAAATCTAATGACATCTAAAGTTCGAAATTACTGATTTAACATTGAGTTCAGTCTTTGGCATGACCTTACTCAGTCAGTATTGAAGATGTCAAGATTATATTTTCAGAGAATGTTTTCTGAATTGTGTATGAAGATTTTATGTAGAAAACAGTAAGTCACAAAGAAATACTTTGCTGGGTTTTCACAGGCCATGTCCCATTTGTACAACATATGTGAATTATCTTGAGACTAAAACTTCTGAAATCCAAACTGTTATATTTTAGCATTTCAAATGCAGCCACTCTTGGGTTTTTTCAGTAATTTTTTGACATCTCACCCTGAGATATTTTTAAAGAAATTTCTATGTATTATGGGCTTGAATTACTTGTTTATTTTATCATTTTGTTCCACTAATTTGAAAAAAAAGTTTTAAATTAAATTTTAGTTCTCAATTGAAATAAATGTATATGTTGAGACTATATTTTTGTCCACAAACGTAATTGAATCATATACCTTAAGAGTATATTATTATTTTGAAGGGTATAAGAAATATTTTAGTTAAGTGTAAGTAAAACGTTTACACAGTAGTATAGCAGTGTATAATAGTTACAGAATATGTAATTTATGTGTGACACATGTAAATATTCTGTTACTGATTTATCCAAGTTGTTTATGTGTTATATTTGTCAAATGAATAAATTTGCAACGGTTATTGACAGTGGTGTACTTGTTTTTAGTTATTATTGCAAAGAAGCACATTATTCTGCATAAGTGTGAATGAATAAAGGTTTATGTCGGCCAGATGTATGTGTGCTGTCTGGGATGTATATTTTGGGCTGTGATGGGCAAATGCTTCCGAAAATCAAAAATCCTTCTAGTAACTTTTGTGAGGCTTGGTCCAAGGATCGTGTACGTCGAGTTTTGTGAAGTTTGGACAAAATTTGTGACCTGTGCAACTTTTTTAAGGTTTTCTGTTCTATCCAATATGGCGGACGAACGACATGGATCTGTGACTTCATCTTCTCAAGCAACTTACACCGGTACTGCCCGAACATCTAAAAGTTTTAACGTTGTCTCTGTGTCAAACGGTCTAGTCGCTAGAGCTAACACAAAAAATCTACCCGGGAATAATAATAAGAAAAATAAAACTTAAGAAGAACAATAAGTGTGCTTTTGCAAGCACACTTAATAAAACTTAAGAAGAACAATAAGTGTGCATTTGCAAGCACACTTAATAAGAAATGTCAGAAAGTTCATCAGTTTGTTAGTGTGTTAAATAAAGAAATGTTTCAAACATTCTGGAAGGAGCAGGAGCTTGATTAGTGGAGTCAGGTGTTTCATATAAGGAGACCTGCTCACTGCTATGACACATTTCGTTTAATTGGGGTTGAACCTGTAATATTCTTTGAATTTCTGCCATTCCTAAGAGTTTTGTAACATTACTTCATATTGTGCTCTTCTTTGGCACACTTTGGAAGCTGTGTTTGTGTAACTTCTGTTTCAAATTATTTGCTCCTTGCCTGCAAGTTTAATCAAATTCCCAATCCCAGAGTCTAAATAAAAAAAGTAAACACAAAAAATGGAGTCATAAATTAGTTAAAATGTACTTCCCATTTTCCACTTGTTATTAAGCTTACTGTTCCTCTCGTGCATGGGGCCGGTGTCCATCAGGGCCTAAGCAAACTTCCAAAGTTAAGAAAAAGTTGCGATTCAAGTCTATTGCACTCCCTTCATTAGAGATACGTAACATCTGTCTGTCTGTTTACTAGAAGTGCGCCAAATTCTGCACATTCCTGTAATCATATCACGCGCTGCTGTCGCTGATCATTGTAAAGGGAAGTTATGTTAATGCCCGATAAGCCTAGTTTAATATAACTATATAGATCTAAACATATCTGCACTCATCCCACTGGGCCATCTCAATAAATAAGTCTAAATTTACGGCTGCGCAACCCATCTTTCCATATACAGTAGATCCGGTCAGGGATTTTTTTTGCACAGCTGTGATTTTTCCACTCATCGGCAACTCACGAGGCACGTCGAGTTTGACATGTGTACTATAAATTAGGAAGTACTTTAGGTGTTTGATATTTCATTATATGAGAAAGGTCCATAAAACAACAACAAAAAATAACTAGATTTAATTGCCCACATTTAAAATATAACACAAGCAACTTTTATCCATTAACAATGTGACTTAAATTCTTGCAAACAGCCTTGCATAATTATGTGCATTATGTGTATTTTTTGTCGGATTTTCAGCTACACTCACCTTTTTGGCAATGCTTATGACTTCCGATTTCAGTAATGCTTTCTTCTTTTCCAAGGAAACGGTCTTCAGTTTCGTGCGCTTTCGTCCACATAAAGTTAAACGCGTTTTTATCTGTGACCGATAGATGTTAATCGCATGTAATCTTTCGCTACGCGTACTTCAGCTTTCATTGTGATCGAGTGGGAAAATTTTGGGAACATGAAACAATCGAAAACTTTTCCCACAAACGGAAACCGTGTTGCACGGTGCGATGGAGAGGCGTGACTTAAAGCGTTGCTAAATATTCACATCGCCATTACAAATGTTGTCCAGTAGAGGGCGCGCATTGTCCACAACAATATTTGAAAGCCCCCACTCACAATTTCTGAGCCACAATATTTACTTTTAGAGCTTGTTGGCATAAATAGAAAGACATACATTGATTATAAACACTTAAAGTAAGTTGAACTTTTGTAGCTTTGAGTGTTATTTCATTCAAATGAAAAGTTTATTGCAAGTGTTACAGCACATAATAAAATTAAAACAAATTTAAGCAAACCTTATGAGAAAAGTTGTTTTACCTGTTCCGGAGCAAACCAAAATAATTGTAAAACACTTATTAGTCAATACATTCGTTACTTGTTTTTGTATTACAAAAAGTGTGTGAGGTTAGTCTGCATGTTATACATTTAAAAAATTGTTTTAACAACAACCCAGCTATGCATTAGGACAGGCCTTATTTCTTATCTATTTTTACATGCGCAAGTCTGAACTGAAATTACTATACACTGACAATACGGCTGAATGTGTATAATAAGTAAAAATAAAAACCAGGTAAAATCAAATAAAAGACTGATGTTCCTTTGCATAGTAGCATAGCAGTTTAAGAGTAGCATTATTTGGCAGCAAGACTCTACTTATCCCCAAAGAACTTAATTTTGCACTTCAGATAACCGCGAGTCCTGGTGTATATCAATAAAACAGCAAACCATGTAAATACTGCTGTAATTGTAGCCCAGAGTGCAGGTGGAAGGGTCTGTGTGGACCAATGTAAAAAAGCAGCTGCATACTTCTGACATGGTGCAGCCCTTCCAGCTGTATGATGCAAATCGTGCATGTGCAAATCAAGTCAGTCCCAGTGCAAACTAAAGCCTTTAGACAACATCACCGCCTCTGGATCATTGTCCTCCTCTCTCTCTCTAACTCTCTGCTCCTCCAGCAGAGCCACCAGGGCATCCCGCTGCTCCACAACATCCAGCATCTCACTCAAAATACGACTCTCCTCAGCCAGCTCCTCCTCTCCTTTCAGATGGTCTGAGAAACAGAGAGGGATGAAATAAGTGTCATACTGTAATGAAAAATGTAATACACACATTTTAATTAATACACATACTCTCCCTCTTCCAACAGGTATTGTCTTTATTTTTTGGTAACTTTGTATTGCTCTTATATTATTGCCTCACTAATATGAATTACTTCATTGTTTTTCTTACTCTTCTGACAAATGCCTAAATGTTGTTGTAATGTGAATCCTAAATAACACTATAAATATAAAGATCCAATTACAAAACTATAAACAATTATTTTCACCGTTAGTATCTTGTGAAAAAAAGTTATGTCTACTGTCGGTACTTATATGTACATATGTGCAGCAATTAAAATAAACAAATTAAATTAATGTCTGCTGTGAAATTTTTTAAATGATAAAACACCACTTATATTACAGTTTTTTTCGATTGCTAAACGCCAGTGGGCACAACTGGAGTCACATGTGCAAAACTCTAACTACAGTCTGCACAGCAGCAGTTCATGTGGACCAAACTCTAGTTCGTTTTTCATTGTTTGAACACAGTTTTCAAAACTTTACACACTTATTCCATGACTTTAATCACAACCTGCACAACACTGTGGATTTACAGCACTTTGTTCAAATGCTAACACACTGCTGTCAAAACTGTGAATCACACATTCAAAACACAATTGATTTCAGCCTTGTGCCTTTCAAACACTGCTGATTGCAATTTCATATAAATATAAATTCCAATTTCATATATATATTTCATTTATATATAATATTACCTTTCATGTACTTTAAGTTTCTACCTTTTTTCTCATTACTGTAATTCCGTAAATTACTACAGACAACTGAAGCAAACTGCTAATTTTCATTTACCCTAAAAAATTATGATGTTCTAAAAAAAATATTGTGATAAATCAATAAATAAATCATTCTTTAAAGAAAACATTACTTGGTGTGACATCACTGAAATTGTTAAAACTGTAAAGATATAAAGTTAGTATTTTGTGTATTGGTGTTTGATGTTAGTGTTTTTCCTCTCAGTGTGTTGTGAGTGACAGTGTGTGTTATCTCAGTGAGGGTTGTGTTTAGTGTTTGGATGCACGGAGCTGTTTTGAGCCATATGTTAAGAGTTGTGCTCAGGTGACTTTTGGTAGTGCAGACTGTAGTTAGAGTTTTGCACATGTAGCTCCAGTTGTGCCCACTGTCGTTTAGCAATCGAAAAAAACTGTAATCCAGTGGTCAACACTCTGGTTCGGTTTCAATGCAATGTTTTTACTGACATAAAAAATAATGTGTTTTATAATAATACCAGTACACCAATGTGAACTGAAAGTGTGTTAAAAAAGTTTGTTTTTGGGTCAATTTTACTGTGCAACTTCTCTGTAAGCCTGTGCTAAATTTACCAGCCAACATTGATATGTGGGCCCCATAAAAACATTTTTATGCTTGAAATACATCTTTATACATTTACAATCTTAAAATAATAACTTTTGGTTGATTGTCACTTTTAAACAAATAGCAAATAATATAACATATATGAATTGATCAGTATAAAACATTTTAAATGAAAATGCATTATTTTTTACATTTAATTAACATTGATATGTGGGCCCCATGTGGGTCCCATATGGGCAACATGGGTTTCATGTGGCCATGGGCTTAACATGGGCAATATATATGGGTCCCATGTGGGTTGGCTATCTGGGTCCCATGTGGGTTTCCCTATGTGGGCCCCATATAGGTTTGCCCATGTGGGATAATAATGTGGGGCCCTCATGGAACCTATGTGGGCAAAACATTTTTATGCTTAAAAATACATCTTTATACATTTACAATTTTAAAATAATAACTTTTGGTTGTTTGTCACTTTAAAAAAATAGCAAATAATAAAACAGATATGATTTGATCAGTATTAAACATTTTAAATAAAAATGCATTATTTTTTACATTTAATTAACATTGATATGTGGGCCCCATATGGGCAACATGGGTTTCATGTGGCCATGGGCTTAACATGGGCAATATATATGGGTCCCATGTGGGTTGGCTATGTGGGTCCCATATAGGTATGCCCATGGTGGATGATAATATGGGACCCATATGGGACCTATGTGGGCAAAATAATTACAGTTAAAATACATTTAAACTCTTAAAATTATTACTTTTGGTTGATAGTCACTTTTATACAAAGAGCAAATAATATCACAGATAGGATGTGATGAGTATAAAAATTTTTACATAAAAATGCATTATTGTTTACATTTAATTGTGATATTTGTAATGTTTACCTGCCAATTATTAATTTTAATTTGCACAGCTGAGCATGAGTGAAAATAAGAAATGTCAGAAAGTTAGTTTGTTAGTGTATTAATTAAAGAAATGTTTCAAACATTCTGAAAGAAGCCTGATTAGTGGAGTCAGGTGTTTCATATAAAGAGACCTCATTATGACCTGCTCACTGCTGCGACAAATTACGCTTGACAAAGTAGTCCTGCTTCAAATGTTTTTAATTGTGATTTTTTTCACATAATATAATATCATATTTTAAATAATCTTTGCTAAAATAGGCAGACTTTAAAATTACAACTATAAAGATGATAAATATTTAAACTACAAGAATTTCAGCTCAGGCGCAAGGATGCAGTTTCTACCGGAGCAGCAGGAGTCTTTCACAACTGTTACACTTGTAATTTATCCTGAGTTATGTTTTTAGAAAATGTAATACTACGGTACAAGTTCACGGACTGCACAGGGATGAATCAAAGCAAACGTGCAAGGACATTTAATGAGTTTGGCTGTGGATGCTTTGGAAGTTCTTCATAAAACGTTTGAGCAAAGATTAATTGATGATCAGAAGACCATCTCCAGAACAGTGAGGAATGTTTATGTTGTTTTTGAGTTCGAAGTATTTTAAGAGTTTGACTTCTTTCAATGCCTATTTTAAGTGTTATGTTAAATTGTTAAATTGATTATTTTAGCATTGAAAGTGTTATAAATTGACAAAGTATTTTGATTTATTGAACCTTTACAGTTTTTTATTAGATTTTTCATATTGCACCTCCTTCATGTTTTGTGATGTTACAGATGAATGAAATGTTGAATATTTATGCTGAAAACTGATATTTACCGAACTGAAATAATTTTGCTTTTATCGGTTTTCAATTTAAAACAAATATATTATTAAAGTAAATTACAATTAAGCATTAAAAATGTAATTATTACATAATAAGGGACCAGTCCAGTACCCAATAAAAACCCATACTGGGCCCTGGTAAATAATGTGGGCTTCTTTAGTTGAGGCCAATATGGGCCCCATGTGTGTTGCCCAGCTGGGCCCCACATAAGCCCCACTTAGTTTCTATATCAAATTCATGTGGGCAACCCACGTGGGGCCATAGTGGAACCCGTAGACAAACCCATATAGGGCCCACATATGAAGCCCATATGGGGCCCACATGGGCCCCACCTTGCAATGTTGGCTGGGGATAGTTTAGGTCAAGATGCTACACATAGAAATGTAATTCTGATGATAAATTATTTTGCAGATTAAATTTCATATTGACTAAATGACTATTTTTGTGTGTGTTCTGACCATCCACTGCCATTCGCTCTCTGAGCTCCTGCTGTAGTCGACTCTGTCTGTCCTCAAGCTCCAGCTCACGTGCACTGCCAACAGATCAGCACAGAGAAATCAAACACTACTAAACTTTACAAGGGAAAGATCATCAAATGAAGTGTATGGTTTTATAATTTTTTTTAAATCACGTTTGCATTCACAGTCAATCAAACAGCCGTTGGTTTGTTAAGATTTAAGCCTTCATAACTAAAAATATAGACCAATTTAGAGTAGACGTCACAGTTACGTCACCTCAAGCTGCGCGCGCAATGCGGTTGCAGAAAAACAGTGGAAATGAATTAGACACGAGTGAAAAGAGCAAGATAACTCACTAAAAAATGTCCTGTTGTGCTGTTAATTGTCAGAATAAGAATGCCAAAGAAGATGGCTTTCATTTTTATAGAATACCATCGTCGAAGACATCATTTGAAGATAAACGTAGGTGTTTATGATTACAATAAGCCCTTAAACGGACAGAATGGAGCGAGGAAATCATCTGGAAATCTTTTAATAATTAGAATAGAAAATAAGTAGAGAAGATGTCCGGTGTTCTGTCGAAGTCTGTTCCCTCCATGTGTTTCTTCTTGTAGCATTTTTATCATGTTACAATTATAATTTATTCAGAATAAATGTTTTTTTATACTGAAAAAGCAATAATATGAATTTTTTTTTATATTTCATAATTTTTTCGTTTTCTATTATTTCTTTTTATTTCCTTATATCTTAGCTTATGTCTTCTTCCTGTTTGTTCTAAAATTATTATGTTTACATACTTATAAATATATAAATATAGCACACACACACACACACACACACACACACACACACACACACACACACACACACACATTCTGGTTTCCATGTTTTATGGGGACATTCCATAGACGTAATGCCTTTTATACCATACAAACTGTATATTCTATTCCCCTTACCTGCCCCATTCCCTAACCCCAACCATCACAAAAACCTTTCTTGTACCTTAGATTTTCAATAAACATCATTCTGTTTGATTTATAAGCTTGTTTCCTCATGGGGACATCAAAATGTCCCCACAAGGTCACAAAAACACTGGTATTCCTATCTTTGTGGGGACAATTGGTCCCCACAATGTGATAATTACCAGGTACACACACACACACACACACACACACACACACACACACATGATCTAAAGTGTTATTATTAATATATAAACAGGCCTTTTTAATGTATGTTTAAACATAATACTTTTATAATAGTTTTAGAACAAACACGTAAGATAAATATAAGGAAGAAATAATAGAAAACAGGAAAATTATGAAATATTTAATAAACGCTATTATATATAATACATGATAGTATTGCTTTTGTATGTACTTTAGCGATTCAGACTGTAAAAATAATTGATTTAGCAAAAAAGAACAATACATATACATTACATACATGCATATCAGTAGCCAAGCCATTTAAACTTTTTATCTATCTAAAAAATAAACGTAACGCGATTAAAACGCTATAAGAAACATTGCACTAAAGGGAAACATAGGGGAATCAGACTTCGACAGAACACCGGACCCATAAAAATCACGGTTTAATGCTAAAACACTTCACAACCCTACTGCGGAGCAGTCACTTTCTGCAACAGTTTGGCTCCGCCAACAAAAAAACGTCATCTCTGTTTGCAAACACAAAATTGGTCTATTGCCAAGTAGCACAATAAAACACATTAAAAAAAAAAAAAATGATAACATAATAATAAACATGTTTTGACAAATTCTGTAAGACACAGCAAAAAAAGTATAATACACAACAGTAAATAACACACAAAAAATAACATACGTAAAACTACAAAGTAAAATATCTGAATGCATTGCGAAGGCGCTGACACAATGAGCATGACTCTATTAAAATCTTTTTGACTTTTGATTTTAGGGTAAAATGTGACCGTTTAGATTCACTCTGAAAACAAGCACTCACAATATCATGAGCTCAGATTCATAGCGTACAAGAGAGTTCTTCTCCTGAACCAGCTTAAACCACTGATGCATCAGACTCCGGTCATCTTTCTTCCCCATCCCTAAGAAAGAGAGAGGAATGTTTTGTGGACACCCTAAGAGATATATGCATGAACATTACTGTAAAAACTATATACAAGTCAAGCAAGCTGATATTTTACCATGTCTGTGAAATTCAGGCTAAAGTCTCCTAATCTTATTACGAGATTAGGAGCATCAAAGTCAAAGGCTTTGATTAGGGGTTCAAGCCCGTAGGGCTGAAACCCTATTGTATTTGTATGGATTTTTAGGGGTTCAAGCGCGAAGCGCTGAAACCCAATTGTAATTGTTAAGATTTTTATTATTAGGGGTTCAAGCCCGTAGGGCTGAAACCCTATTGTATTTGTATGGATTTTTATTATTAGGGGTTCAAGCCCGTAGGGCTGAAACCCTATTGTATTTGTATGGATTTTTATTATTAGGGGTTCAAGCCCGTAGGGCTGAAACCCTATTGTATTTGTATGGATTTTTATTATTAGGGTTTCGAGCACGAAGTGCTTGAAAACCTATTGTATTTGTCTGTTTTATTAGGGTTTCGAGCACGAAGTGCTGAAAACCTATTGTATTTGTCTGTTTTATTAGGGTTTCGAGCACGAAGTGCTGAAAACCTATTGTATTTGTCTATTTTATTAGGGTTTCGAGCACGAAGTGCTGAAAACCTATTGTATTTGTCTGTTTTATTAGGGGTTCAAGCCCGAAGGGCTGAAACCCTATTGTATTTGTATGGATTTTTATTATTAGGGGTTCAAGCCCGAAGGGCTGAAACCCTATTGTATTTGTATGGATTTTTATTATTATTAGGGTTTCGAGCACGAAGTGCTGAAAACCTATTGTATTTGTCTGTTTTATTATTATTATTATTATTATTTTTCCATGGTAAAACGCGTTGCCCAGCCCAAACCGTAAGTTGTAGAAACTTGCCACTTGGTCTACTGGTTGTATATTAGCAGGCTACTCAGATACAGTGAATCAGCCAAATCGGCCCATAGGTGGCGCTATAGCAATGCCTGACGCATTGGGGCTCATAACTCCTAAACCAGACATCATACACTCAAGTGTTTGGTATCATTGTAATCCCTGGCTCCAAACTTAAAAAACGAATCACATTTATTTCATTTCCGGTATGCAAATTTTTCCGCTAATTTGCATAATATACATTTCAAGCCAAAATGAACTAGTCCTAGGTTTTTCGCCCGATCAGAACCGTTCCAATGCAGGAGAAATCTGTGGAGTGAGTAGGTATATGATGATCATAACTCCCACAAATCTTGTCCAAATGTCAAGTGTCTTATATCACTGGAATCCATGACGAACAAAACGTATATCTCCGATTTCATTTCCGTCATTAAATTTTTTTCGCTATTTTCGGTTTTGTTGAAAAAAATTAAAACGAACTAGTCCTAGGTTTTTCGTCCGATCGGAACCGTTCTAGTGCTGTAATATTCCTTGGAGTGTGAATATGAAAAGTTATCAAAAAAAAGTTGAACTTTCGACTCGCCGTTGTCAAGCCACGCCCAAACGCCCCCCATGGGCGGAGCCTCTTGGACTTAAATGGCTATAACTTGGAATTGGAAAGAGGTATCGACACCAAATTTGGTACACATATACAGAGGACTATTTTGGGGTAACGTGCAAAAAATTGGCGCTATAACACTACCTCAACTTTGAAGGTCTGTAACTACAGAAATATGCAACCGATCAACTTGACATTTGGCACCAGTGCTCCTGGTCTAGGGTACTATCTATGTGTAAAAGGAATTTTGCGTACATGGCCGCCATCGGCCAATCAAGAAAAAGCAGCTATAAGACAGGGTTAACGGAGGCCGCTCGAAACGAAACGCGTTGGGCCTGTTTGTCTCTTGGCCATGAAGGTCTGTGCAGAGTAAGAAAAAATTCGGCCTCCGGGAGGCGCTATCACGTTTTTGCGGTGTTTAAGTGATTGTGTATTATGCAGTGTTTCAGATATCAACAAGATCTTCATATCATTTAATAGAGGTACTTACAATGAACAACTTTTCCTCAAGAAGCACTTGTCTCAGTCGAATCATTTGTTAGATATTCATCATTTTCTTTTAAACCTACTTTTGCGAACTAGTCCTAGGTTTTTTGACAGATCTGAACCAATCAAGTGCTAGAACATTCCTTAGACACTGAATATAAATAATTATCAAAAAAAAGTTGAACTTTGCACTCGTGGTCGCAACACCACGGTCAAAAGTACGAAGAGGCGGTGCCACAAATACTTAAATGGCTATCATTTATGATAGGAATGAGATATCAACACGAAATTTGGTACACATATGTATAGACCTAGGCCGAGGTCACATGCAAAAAATTTCAGAGATTGTCCACCAGGTGGCTTTATAACCAAAGAACAAAGAACGATGACTATAGCATATGTATACAACACATAAATATTTGTCTGACCTACTTGTTATTTTGCACATAACATCTACTTTCAGATTCTTATAAGGGTCTATTAGGATAATTACATATCTTAGAAAACATGCCGACCAACAGCCAGCCAACATTAACCATGTACGAGTCCAACGTAATGGTCTGCGATTACAACTAAACTTATGGGCCTGTTTGTCTTATGTTCTCAAGTGTCTGTGAGGATTTTTGGCTCATCATTCCGGAAATATTTGCATCTAGAACAACGGGTGTTACGTTAACTGTCCCCTAGATCAGTGGTTCTCAAAATTATTCCTGGAGGCCCACTGCTCTGCACATATACAAAAGTCTTCTATTTTAAACAAATCTACTTTAATCATCAGTAGAGATTTGTATGAACTGAACTGATTGTGTCAGATGAGAGAATCATACAAAATGTGCCGAGTATTGGGTCTCGAGAAACCACTGCGGTTCACTGAGTTGAAAGTACTGCTCTAGATGTTTGTTTATATGAAAAGCAATTTTGTGAATTTGCTGTACTATCTGGGCAAATATCAATATGAAACATAAAATAATTGTTTGCCGTTGTATTCCAAGATTTGATGTGATGTCACATAGTGATGTGGGCACCATTTGTAACCTGTATTCGTTATTTAATTTGTAGCTGCTGTTATGTTCCTTTTGTCTATGGGTTTGCATCTGCATGAAAATTATTATAAGATTCAATGATTTGCAGTCATTTGCCTCATTAAAACTAAAAGACTTGAGGTAATCAATTCAAGCATTTTGAAATGTGGCATTTTCAAAATGGGCCAGACTAAGTATATCTAACTAATTAACTAGTAATCTGAAGCTTATGACAAAAAATTAATAGTTTTATTAAGATCAGACAATATATGTCTTTCCAAGACTAGGGCTGGTTGATTAAACATACAGTAGCCATTAAGTTAAGACTGTGTTTTAAGGACTAGTCTGAAGAACTAGTAGTTAGTTAGGGCTAATCAGTCTTACTATTTGGAATTAAATATAATTTAAATAATTTAAATATTTTTTCACATGATACTTAAAGCAGTTATGTTCAATCATGAAGACAAAAATGTATGACTAACTTTTAAGACTAGTCTTAGAGATTAATGTTACTGACCATTGGTTTAAATGTAGTTACAGACAAAAATTTAGGTTTATGTTTTAGTTGTCTTACTTGAAAATAGCTTACACTGGCCTTTCTTTAAATATATCAGGGCCATAGTTTTGTCTTAAGATGTACACCAGTAATGTTTTTTAAAAGGTTTGTTTGTAAAAAGTACCTAAATGTTTTTACATAACTAATGGCTAGTCGTGCATCAATTTAAACCTGTGGGAAACAACCCAATAAAATTATAAAGCTTCAAATGTTGTCTTAGAATTCTTCAAATCCTAAAGGTATGAAAAAGATTGCTGTAAATATGTAGATTCTTAAAGAACAGGCCAACATTAGAAATAATAACTAATAATCATACATAAAGAGAATATATATTTGGTTATCAGTAGCTTTAGTATTCTAATCTATTTTCCATGACATGTCATGATGTGTCTTATAAAGTTTTTAATAATTGTTAATAGAATTATTGCAATGAAATTGTAATGTTATGATACAATTGGTTGTTTTAAATGTAAATGATTATCTGAAAACTTACTCTAGCACAGCACATGTGTGAACACAAATAAGTGCCTAATAGCAAAACTGACTGACATTTGCTTAATGACATCATATTTGTTATTAACTCCATTTGATATAAACAACACATCTGGATCAATTATGTATGGGCATAGCCAGTGGTTAAATATAAAAATATGCAGAGCTTTAGTGCTATTTTTAGGCCTACTATAATATGACAGAGGCTGTCATTTGAAATACTTGTACGTTTGCACATAATATCTATGTCAAAGAATATATATATGTTCTATAAGAACAATTACTTTTGTTAAAAAATAGTCTAATACATTTAAACAAGCAAACATTTAGTAAGACCTACAGAATAGATCTCTATGAACTAAAATGACTGTTTCAGATGAGAGAAACATACAAAATGTGCAGAGCATGTTTGTGTATATGTTCCTTTTGTCCATAAAAATATATACGGTTTAATAACTTGCATACCTCACTTTATTTACCTAATTAAAACAGAAAGCCTTCATGGTACTCGATTAAAGGACATGAACATGAATCTGCTAAATGAAATGATATTTGTTATTGACACGATTTAATAACACCATCCACCATTCAGATAACGTATCTGGTTGTTTTATTAAATTGTTTCAGTTCTTACACTCAACAACATTAAAGCCAGTGCAGTACAATTTTCTCTACACTGTATAAATTAATTTATATATATTTATATATATCAAATACAAAAACAACTTTGAAAAAGTATAGCTATCACACAGTCATTTTGAAAATGGCCCTGACGAACGGCCCCTAAAGTTTATGACAAAGCATACAATGTATTATTGAGATCAGGCAATATACCCAAATTCCTTATTGTGGTTTTTAGGTGCAATTTTCCGTTATGTCCACTAGATGGAAGAAGAGGATCAATCACTGGCTGACATTTGAACTCACAGAAAACACAGAAGATGATTACTCTTTAACTATTTCTACTATTAATAGAAATCTGTTCACATTTAAAGGTGCAGTGTGTAATTTTTAGAAGGATCTCTTGACAGAAATGCAAAATGATATACAAAACTATATTATCAGGGGTGTATAAAGACCTTTCATAATGAACCGGTATGTGTTTATTACCTTAGAACGAGACCTTTTTATCTACATACACCAAGGTCCCCTTACATGGAAGTCAACATTTTGTGGCGCCATTTTACTACAGAAGCCCCTAACGGACACATTTTTTACTAAGTTGTCTCTGGCGATGACATGTTTGTCTGGTCGCGGCTACCGTAGCTTCTCTATGTGTTTCAAAAGCGAGGGGTGAGTAGTGGACTAAGCCATTGGTTGCAATTCGTGACCTCACCACTAGATGCCACTAAAATGTACACACTGCACCTTTAACTTCATGATTTTACTGTTATAATATTAAAATCAAATTTAGTGAAAGACTACCACTTCAATTGTTCTGAGTTGTCAGTTTTATCACTCATGTCACTTTATGATAGCTGTGAAACGTTAACATAATTTTGGAGGCACTTACACGACATTTGCAGTAAGAATTATATTTTTATGTTTTTTATTAAAAAAAACTACATACATACAATATGAGTGTGTAACCATGTCAATATTAAGTCTTGTTCTTTAACAGTCTTGTTTCTCCTTTCTCGGGTAAACGTGTGTGTGTACAATATACAATGCAAAATATCTATATGGCCATGTCCTTAAACGTCTTGTGATCCCAAATAGCTTGAACCCCGCTAATCGCTGCTTGCAGCTATATTTATTAGGGGTTCAAGCGCGAAGCGCTGAAACCCTATTGTAATTGTTAAGATTTTTAGGGGTTCAAGCCCGTAGGGCTGAAACCCTATTGTATTTGTATGGATTTTTATTATTATTAGGGGTTCAAGCCCGTAGGGCTGAAACCCTATTGTAATTGTTAAGATTTTTATTATTAATTATTATTATTTTGCCGTAAAACGGAACGTGCAGCCCAAACCGTAAGGCCTAGAGACTTGAAACTTGGCCAAATGGTAGGACCCAATTTGGGGAGAGGTTGATAGAGTATCAACCCGATTGGCCTATAGGTGGCGCTATAGCGATAACAAACGCGTTGATGATCATACCTCCCACAAATCTTGTCCAAATGTCAAGTGTCTTATATCACTGGAATCCTTGCGTCAAGACGAACAAAACGTATATCTCCGATTTCATTTCCGTCATGAATTTTTTTTCGCTATTTTCGATTTTGTCGAAAAAAATAAAAACGAACTAGTCCTAGGTTTTTTGTCCGATCGGAACCGTTCCAGTGCTGTAATATTCCTTGGAGTGTGAATATCAAAAGTTATCAAAAAAATTTTGAACTTTCGACTCACCGTCGTAAAGCCACGCCCAAACGCCCCCAATGGGCGGAGCCTCTTGGACTTAAATAGCTATAACTTGGGATTGGAAAGAGGTATCGACACCAAATTTGGTACACATATACAGGGGACTATTCTGGGGTCACCTGCAAAAAATTGCGCCGCTTGACCACTAGTTGGCGCTATAACACCACCTCAACTTTGAAGGTCTGTAACTATAGAAATATGCGACCGATCAACTTGACCTTTGGCACCGGTGCTCCTGGTCTAGGGTACTATCTATGTCTAAAAGGAATTTCGCGTAGCTCAAAAAACATGGCCGCCATCGGCCAATCAAGAAAAAGCAGGTATTAGACAGGGTTAACGAAGGCCGATCAAAACGAAACGCGTTGGGCCTGTTTGTCTCTTGGCCATGAAGGTCTGTGCAGAGTAAGAAAAAATTCGGCCTCCGGGAGGCGCTATCACGTTTTTTCAGTGTTTAAGTGATTGTGTATTATGCAGTGTTTCAGATATCAACAAGATCCTCATATCATTTAATAGAGGTACTTATAATGAACAACTTTCCCTCAAGAAGCATTTGTCTCAGTCGAATCGTTTGTTAGATATTCATAATTTTCTTATAAACCTACTTTTGCGAACTAGTCCTAGGTTTTTTGACCGATCTGAACCAATCAAGTGCTAGAATATTCCTTAGACACTGAATATCAATAATTATCAAAAAAAAGTTGAACTTTGCACTCGTGGTCGCAACACCATGATCAAAAGTACGAAGAGGCGGTGCCACAAATACTTAAATGGCTATCATTTATGATAGGAATGAGATATCAACACGAAATTTGGTACACATATGTATAGACCTAGGCCGAGGTCACATGCAAAAAATTGCAGAGATTGTCCACTAGGTGGCGCTATAACCTAAGAACAAAGAACGATGACTATAGCATATGTATACGACACATAAATATTTGTCTGACCTACTTGTTATTTTGCACTTAACATCTGCTTTCAGATTCTTATAAGGGTCTATTAGGATAATTACATATCTTAGAAAACATGCCGACCAACAGCCAGCCAGCATTAAGCATGTACGAGTCCAGCGTAATGGTCTGCGATTACAACTAAACTGATGGGCCTGTTTGTATTATGTTCTCAAGTGTCTGTGAGGATTTTTGGCTCATCATTCCGAAAATATTTGCATCTAGAACAACGGGTGTTACGTTAACTGTCCCCTAGATCAGTGGTTCTCAAAACTATTCCTGGATGCCCACTGCTCTGCACATATACAAAAGTCTTCTATTTTAAACAAATCCACTTTAATCATCAGTAGAGATTTGTATGAATTGAACTGATTGTGTCAGATGAGAGAATCATACAAAATGTGCCGAGCATTGGTCTCGAGAAACCACTGTGGTTCACTGAGTTGAAAGTACTGCTCTAGATGTTTATGTTTATATGAAAAGCAATTTTGTGAATTTGCTGTACTATCTGGGCAAATATCAATATGAAACATAAAATAAGCTTTTGTATTCAAAGATTTGATATGATGTCACATAGTGATGTGGGCACCATTTGTAACCTGTATTCGTTATTTAATTTGTAGCTGCTGTTATGTTCCTTTTGTCCATGGGTTTGCATCTGCATGAAAATTATTATAAGATTCAATGATTTGCAGTCATTTGCCTCATTAAAACTAAAAGACTTGAGGTAATCAATTCAAGCATTTTGAAATGTGGCATTTTCAAAATGGGCCAGACTAAGTATATCTAACTAATTAACTAGTAATCTGGGCATAGCCAGTGGTTAAATATAAAAATATGCAGAGCTTTAGTGCTATTTTTAGGCCTACTATAATATGACAGAGGCTGTCATCTGAAATACTTGTACGTTTGCACATAATATGTATGTCAAAGAATATATATATGTTCTAGAAAAACAATTACTTTTGTTAAAAAATAGTCTAATACATTTAAACAAGCAAACATTTAGTAAGACCTACAGAATAGATCTCTATGAACTAAAATGACTGTTTCAGATGAGAGAAACATACAAAATGTGCAGAGCATGTTTGTGTATATGTTCCTTTTGTCCATAAAAATATATACGGTTTAATAACTTGCATACCTCACTTTATTTACCTAATTAAAACAGAAAGCCTTTATGGTACTCGATTAAGGGACATGAACATGAATCTGCTAAATGAAATGATATTTGTTATTGACACGATTTAATAACACCATCCACCATTCAGATAACGTATCAGGTTGTTTTATTAAATTGTTTCAGTTTTTACACTCAACAACATTAAAGCCAGTGCAGTACAATTTTCTCTACACTGTATAAATTAATTTATATATATTTATATATATCAAATACAAAAACAACTTTGAAAAAGTATAGCTATCACACAGTCATTTTGAAAATGGCCCTGACGAACGGCCCCTAAAGTTTATGACAAAGCATACAATGTATTATTGAGATCAGGCAATATACTCAAATTCCTTATTGTGGTTTTTAGGTGCAATTTTCCGTTATGTCCACTAGATGGCAGAAGAGGATCAATCACTGGCTGACATTTGAACTCACAGAAAACACAGAAGATGATTACTCTTTAACTAATTCTACTATTAATAGAAATCTGTTCACATTTAAAGGTGCAGTGTGTAATTTTTAGAAGGATCTCTTGACAGAAATGCAAAATGATATACAAAACTATATTATCAGGGGTGTATAAAGACCTTTCATAATGAACCGGTATGCGTTTATTACCTTAGAACGAGACCTTTTTATCTACATACACCAAGGTCCACTTACATGGAAGTCAACATTTTCTGGCGCCATTTTTCTACAGAAGCCCCTAACGGACAAATTTTTTATTAAGTTGTCTCCGACGATGACATGTTTGTCTGGTTGCGGCTACCGTAGCTTCTCTATGTGTTTCAAAAGCGAGGGGTGAGTAGTGGACTAAGCCATTGGTTGCAATTTGTGACCTCACCACTAGATGCCACTAAAATGTACACACTGCACCTTTAACTTCATGATTTTACTGTTATAATATTAAAATCAAATTTAGTGAAAGACTACCACTTCAATTGTTCTGAGTTGTCAGTTTTATCACTCATGTCACTTTATGATAGCTGTGAAACGTGAACATAATTTTGGAGGCACTTACACGACATTTGCAGTAAGAATTATATTTTTATGTTTTTTATTAAAAAAAACTACATACAAAATGAGTGTGTAACCATGTCAATATTAAGTCTTGTTCTTTAACAGTCTTGTTTCTCCTTTCTCAGGTAAACGTGTATGTGTATAATATACAATGCAGAATATCTATTTGGCCATGTCCTTAAACGTCTTGTGATCCCAAATAGCTTGAACCCTGCTAATCGCTGCTTGCAGCTATATTTAGGGTTTCGAGCACGAAGTGCTGAAAACCTATTGTATTTGTCTGTTTTATTATTAGGGTTTCGAGCACGAAGTGCTGAAAACCTATTGTATTTGTCTGTTTTATTATTAGGGGTTCAAGCCCGAAGGGCTGAAACCCTATTGTATTTGTACTGATTTTTATTATTATTATTATTATTATTATTATTATTATTATTTTTATTATTTTTCTTCTGCCGTAAAACGGATCGTGCAGACCAAACCGTAAGGCCTAGAGACTTGAGACTTGGCCAAATGGTAGGTCTCATTCGTGCGCGAAGATGACAGAGTGTCATCCCAATCGGCCTATGGGGGGCGCTACAGCGATGGCAAACGCGTTGATGCTCATAACTTCGACAATTCTTGTCCAAATGTCAAGTGTCTTATATTCCTGGATTCCTTGCGTCAAGACGAACAAAATGTATATCTCCGATTTCATTTCCGTCATTAAAAATTTTCCGCTATTTTTGATTTTGTCGAAAAAAATAAAAACGAACTAGTCCTAGGTTTTTCGCTCGATCGGAATCGTTTCGGTGCCAAAATGTTCCTTGGAGTTCGAATATCAATAATTATTGAAAAAAAGTTGAACTTTCGACTCACGGTCGACATGCCACGCCCAAACGTCTGAAGTGTGCGCAGCCACTAGGGATTTATTGGATATAACTGCGGACAGGAATGAAGTATCAACACGACACTTGGTACTTGTGATGACAGTCATGGCCTGAGGTGGCATGCGTCGTTTCGTCACAGCGCCACCTAGTGGTCAGACGAATCATTTAAACGCTTATAACTTAGGCTGAGTTTAACGTATTTTCATGCAACCTTTTTCTTTGGAGTCCTGAATTGTTGCCGAGTCCAACGATACCAAGCATGCCAGGTTTTGCTTTACGGTTGGTTCTGCACAGGAAAATAGCGCTTAAAAAACACGCGCGAATAACTCCGCGAGGGTTATTCCGATCGACTCGAAACGACCATAGGAAGAACATTGTATTACCTTCTGAACAAAAAGTTCTATTGGCGTTATGTTAAAATTTTCATCAGAAATGGCCGAAAATTGCAAAAAACGAAAAATTACCTCAAAATTTTGTGTTTTTACACATAAATGGTTATAACTCCGCAACGAAATGATATTTTTTCACCAGATTTGATACGCTGATGTCTGAGCACAGTCTGAGGCAATACAAAAAAAAATGGTATGCCTGCACCACTAGTTGGCCTCATAATTTAACAAAACCTATGACATTGAGCAAACCCTATGGTCAAACAACTGTTTTTTCAATAAACTAAAGTGTACAGCCATGATACTAGCTAGATGTAACACAGTCATGACCTGAGATTCCATGCACGAGTTTGTCATAGCGCCACCTAGTGGTAATTTGTTATTTTCACTTAAAAATACTGTAACCTTACATTTAAAATCATGAGTCATCATGGATTATTCCTTTCATGGCTTTGAGTATAATCATTGATGGATTGCAAGTCACTCCCTAGCAACCAATGAGAATACCCTAGCAACCATTTAGCAAGAGTTGTATCTCTGTATCAGAACATCGTAGAGACGTGGGGTTCGGCTCTTTTGACTCATTAACCCTATTTTAACATTTTGTGACCCGAGTTTTGCCATTGCAAGCACCACAAACATTTCCTTCAGTGTTCTATTTGTCAATGTTCCGTGAGAAGAGAGGGAGACATTTCACTGAACGATAGCAATTTTTGCTAATAACTTTGAACACGTGTGTCTGGTATCTTATTTTTCATCATTTATTTTGTACAATGCAGCAAATCTACACAGCCATGCCCTTAATGGTCTTAATGTCCCAAATCGCTTGAACCCCGGTAATCGCTGCTTGCAGCTATATTTATTATTATTATTATTAGGGGTTCAAGCCCGTAGGGCTGAAACCCTATTGTAATTGTTAAGATTTTTATTTATTATTATTATTTTGCCGTAAAACGGAACGTGCAGACCAAACCGTAAGGCCTAGAGACTTGAAACTTGGTCAAATGGTAGGACCCAATTTGGGGAGAGGTTGATAGCGTATCAACCCGATTGGCCTATAGGTGGCGCTATAGCAATAACAAACGCGTTGATGATCATAACTCCCACAAATCTTGTCCAAATGTCAAGTGTCTTATATCACTGGAATCATTGCGTCAAGTCGAACAAAACGTATATCTCCGATTTCATTTCCGCCATGGAAAATTTTTCGCTATTTTCGATTTTGTCAAAAAAAATAAAAACGAACTAGTCCTAGGTTTTTCGTCCGATCGGAACCGTTCCAGTGCTGTAATATTCCTTGGAGTGTGAATATGAAAAGTTATCAAAAAAATTTTGAACTTTCGACTCACCGTCGTCAAGCCACGCCCAAACGCCCCCAATGGGCGGAGCCTCTTGGACTTAAATAGCTATAACTTGGGATTGGAAAGAGGTATCGACACCAAATTTGGTACACATATACAGGGGACTATTCTGGGGTCACCTGCAAAAAATTGCGCCGCTTGACCACTAGTTGGCGCTATAACACCACCTCAACTTTGAAGGTCTGTAACTATAGAAATATGCGACCGATCAACTTGACCTTTGGCACCGGTGCTCCTGGTCTAGGGTACTATCTATGTCTAAAAGGAATTTCGCATAGCTCAAAAAACATGGCCGCCATCGGCCAATCAAGAAAAAGCAGGTATTAGACAGGGTTAACGAAGGCCGATCAAAACGAAACGCGTTGGGCCTGTTTGTCTCTTGGCCATGAAGGTCTGTGCAGAGTAAGAAAAAATTCGGCCTCCGGGAGGCGCTATCACGTTTTTTCAGTGTTTAAGTGATTGTGTATTATGCAGTGTTTCAGATATCAACAAGATCCTCATATCATTTAATAGAGGTACTTATAATGAACAACTTTCCCTCAAGAAGCATTTGTCTCAGTCGAATCGTTTGTTAGATATTCATAATTTTCTTATAAACCTACTTTTGCGAACTAGTCCTAGGTTTTTTGACCGATCTGAACCAATCAAGTGCTAGAATATTCCTTAGACACTGAATATCAATAATTATCAAAAAAAAGTTGAACTTTGCACTCGTGGTCGCAACACCATGATCAAAAGTACGAAGAGGCGGTGCCACAAATACTTAAATGGCTATCATTTATGATAGGAATGAGATATCAACACGAAATTTGGTACACATATGTATAGACCTAGGCCGAGGTCACATGCAAAAAATTGCAGAGATTGTCCACTAGGTGGCGCTATAACCTAAGAACAAAGAACGATGACTATAGCATATGTATACGACACATAAATATTTGTCTGACCTACTTGTTATTTTGCACTTAACATCTGCTTTCAGATTCTTATAAGGGTCTATTAGGATAATTACATATCTTAGAAAACATGCCGACCAACAGCCAGCCAGCATTAAGCATTTACGAGTCC
This sequence comes from Paramisgurnus dabryanus, assembly GCF_030506205.2. NCBI lineage: Eukaryota > Metazoa > Chordata > Actinopteri > Cypriniformes > Cobitidae > Paramisgurnus > Paramisgurnus dabryanus. The sequence continues at coordinate 2,398,814 of NC_133337.1, forward strand.
AGCGTAATGGTCTGCGATTACAACTAAACTGATGGGCCTGTTTGTATTATGTTCTCAAGTGTCTGTGAGGATTTTTGGCTCATCATTCCGAAAATATTTGCATATAGAACAACGGGTGTTACGTTAACTGTCCCCTAGATCAGTGGTTCTCAAAACTATTCCTGGATGCCCACTGCTCTGCACATATACAAAAGTCTTCTATTTTAAACAAATCCACTTTAATCATCAGTAGAGATTTGTATGAACTGAACTGATTGTGTCAGATGAGAGAATCATACAAAATGTGCCGAGCATTGGTCTCGAGAAACCACTGTGGTTCACTGAGTTGAAAGTACTGCTCTAGATGTTTATGTTTATATGAAAAGCAATTTTGTGAATTTGCTGTACTATCTGGGCAAATATCAATATGAAACATAAAATAAGCTTTTGTATTCAAAGATTTGATGTGATGTCACATAGTGATGTGGGCACCATTTGTAACCTGTATTCGTTATTTAATTTGTACCTGCTGTTATGTTCCTTTTGTCCATGGGTTTGCATCTGCATGAAAATTATTATAAGATTCAATGATTTGCAGTCATTTGCCTCATTAAAACTAAAAGACTTGAGGTAATCAATTCAAGCATTTTGAAATGTGGCATTTTCAAAATGGGCCAGACTAAGTATATCTAACTAATTAACTAGTAATCTGGGCATAGCCAGTGGTTAAATATAAAAATATGCAGAGCTTTAGTGCTATTTTTAGGCCTACTATAATATGACAGAGGCTGTCATCTGAAATACTTGTACGTTTGCACATAATATCTATGTCAAAGAATATATATATGTTCTAGAAAAACAATTACTTTTGTTAAAAAATAGTCTAATACATTTAAACAAGCAAACATTTAGTAAGACCTACAGAATAGATCTCTATGAACTAAAATGACTGTTTCAGATGAGAGAAACATACAAAATGTGCAGAGCATGTTTGTGTATATGTTCCTTTTGTCCATAAAAATATATACGGTTTAATAACTTGCATACCTCACTTTATTTACCTAATTAAAACAGAAAGCCTTTATGGTACTCGATTAAGGGACATGAACATGAATCTGCTAAATGAAATGATATTTGTTATTGACACGATTTAATAACACCATCCACCATTCAGATAACGTATCAGGTTGTTTTATTAAATTGTTTAAGTTTTTACACTCAACAACATTAAAGCCAGTGCAGTACAATTTTCTCTACACTGTATAAATTAATTTATATATATTTATATATATCAAATACAAAAACAACTTTGAAAAAGTATAGCTATCACACAGTCATTTTGAAAATGGCCCTGACGAACGGCCCCTAAAGTTTATGACAAAGCATACAATGTATTATTGAGATCAGGCAATATACTCAAATTCCTTATTGTGGTTTTTAGGTGCAATTTTCCGTTATGTCCACTAGATGGCAGAAGAGGATCAATCACTGGCTGACATTTGAACTCACAGAAAACACAGAAGATGATTACTCTTTAACTAATTCTACTATTAATAGAAATCTGTTCACATTTAAAGGTGCAGTGTGTAATTTTTAGAAGGATCTCTTGACAGAAATGCAAAATGATATACAAAACTATATTATCAGGGGTGTATAAAGACCTTTCATAATGAACCGGTATGCGTTTATTACCTTAGAACGAGACCTTTTTATCTACATACACCAAGGTCCACTTACATGGAAGTCAACATTTTCTGGCGCCATTTTTCTACAGAAGCCCCTAACGGACAAATTTTTTATTAAGTTGTCTCCGACGATGACATGTTTGTCTGGTTGCGGCTACCGTAGCTTCTCTATGTGTTTCAAAAGCGAGGGGTGAGTAGTGGACTAAGCCATTGGTTGCAATTTGTGACCTCACCACTAGATGCCACTAAAATGTACACACTGCACCTTTAACTTCATGATTTTACTGTTATAATATTAAAATCAAATTTAGTGAAAGACTACCACTTCAATTGTTCTGAGTTGTCAGTTTTATCACTCATGTCACTTTATGATAGCTGTGAAACGTGAACATAATTTTGGAGGCACTTACACGACATTTGCAGTAAGAATTATATTTTTATGTTTTTTATTAAAAAAAACTACATACAAAATGAGTGTGTAACCATGTCAATATTAAGTCTTGTTCTTTAACAGTCTTGTTTCTCCTTTCTCAGGTAAACGTGTATGTGTATAATATACAATGCAGAATATCTATTTGGCCATGTCCTTAAACGTCTTGTGATCCCAAATAGCTTGAACCCCGCTAATCGCTGCTTGCAGCTATATTTATTATTATTATTATTATTATTATTTTTCCGCCATAAAACGCGTCGCCCAGCACAAACCGTAAGTCGTAGAAACTTGCCACTTGGTCGGCTGGTTGTATATTAGCAGGCTACTCAGATACAGTGAATCAGCCAAATCGGCCCATAGGTGGCGCTATAGCAATGCCCGACGCGTTGGGGCTCATAACTCCTAAACCGGACATCCTACACTCAAGTGTTTGGTATCATTGTAATCCCTGGCTCCAAACTTAAAAAATGTATATCTCCGATTTCATTTCCGTCATGAAAAATTTTCCGCTATTTTCGATTTTGTCGAAAAAAATAAAAACGAACTAGTCCTAGGTTTTTCGCCCGATCGGAATCATTCCAGTGCTAAAATGTTCCTTGGAGTTTGAATATCAATAATTATCAAAAAAAAGTTGAACTTTCGACTCACGGTCAACATGCCACGCCCACACGTCTGAATTGTGGGCAGGCACTAGAACATTATTGGCTATAACTGGGGACAGGAATGAAGTATCAACACGACACTTGGTACTTGTGATGAGAGTCATGGCCTGAGGTTTCATGCATCGTTTCGTCACAGCGCCACCTAGTGGTCATACGAATCGAATAATGCTTATAACTTCGGCTGAGTTTAACGTATTTTCATGCGACGTTTTTCCTTGGAGTCCTGAATTGTTGCCGAGTCCAATGATACCAAGCATGCCAGCTTTTGCTTTACGGTTGGTTCTGCACAGGAAAATAGCGCTTAAAAAACATGCGCGAATAACTCCGCGAGGGTTCCTCCGATCGACTCGAAACGACCATAGGAAGAATATTGTATTACCTTCTGAACAAAAAGTTCTATTGGCATTATGTTAAAATTTCCATCAGAAATGGCCGAAAATTGCAAAAAACAAAAAATTTACTCCAAATTTTGTGTTTTTTACACATAAATGGTTATAACTCCGCAACGAAATGATATTTTTTTACCAGATTTGATACGCTGATGTCTGAGCAGAGTCTGAGGCAATACAAAAAAAATGGTATGCCTGCACCACTAGTTGGCCTCATAATTGAACAAAACCTTTGACGTTGAGCTAGCACAATGGTCATACAACAGTTTTTTTCACTAAACTTAAGTGTATAGCCATGATACTAGCTAGATGTAACACATTCATGACGTTGCATGCACACGTTTTTCATAGCGCCACCTAGTGGTTATTTGTTATTTTGACTTAAAAATACTGCAACCTTATATCTAAAATCATGAGTCATCGTGGATTATGCCTTTCATGGCTTTGAGTATAATCATTGGTGGATTGCAATTCACTCCCTAGCAACCAATCAGAATACCCTAGCAACCATTTAGCATGAGCTGTATATTTGTATCAGAACATCGTAGAGATATGGGGTTCGGCTCGTTTGACTTTTTTACACTATTTTAACATTTTGTGACCCAAGTTTTGCCACTGTAAGCACCACAAACATTTCCTTCAGTGTTCTATTTGTCAATGCTTCGTGAGAAGAGAGGGAGACATTTCACTGAATGATAGCACCTTTTTTGCTGATGACTTTGAACAGGTGTGTGAGGTAGCTTATTTTTTATAATTTATTTTGTACAATTCAGCAAAACTACACAGGCATGCCCTGAAAGGTCTTAAGGTCCCAAATCGCTTGAAGCCGACTCAATGGCCTTGTAATTCAACTAAACACGGCCATTTCTGAATTGTATTTTACGGTATAAATCTGAAAAACTAATTCTCGTTAACAAATTATCAGAATGACTTAACATTAAGGATGTGACATGTTTGTCCTATAGGTGCACCTGTGTGTAAGCTACATAGTCTGTCTGAACCGTTTCTGACCATCTCTTACGTTTTTCTGGATGCGATGTGGTGTATCAGCCTGGTCGACGACATCTGACATGTTGTATGTGCTTTAATGCTCGAAACCCGGTAAACGCTGCTTGCAGCTTTAATTATTATTATTATTATTATTATTTTTCCGCCATAAAACGCGTCGCCCAGCACAAACCGTAAGTCGTAGAAACTTGCCACTTGGTCAACTGGTTGTATATTAGCAGGCTACTCAGATACAGTGAACCAGCCAAATCGGCCCATAGGTGGCGCTATAGCAATGCCCGACGCGTTTGGGCTCATAACTCCTAAACCGGCCATCATACACTCAAGTGTTTGATATCATTGTAATCCCTGGCTCCAAACTTAAAAAATGTATATCTCCGTTTTCATTTCCGTCATGAAAAATTTTCCGCTATTTTCGATTTTGTCGAAAAAAATAAAAACGAACTAGTCCTAGGTTTTTCGCCCGATCGGAATCATTCCAGTGCTAAAATGTTCCTTGGAGTTTGAATATCAATAATTATCAAAAAAAAGTTGAACTTTCGACTCACGGTCAACATGCCACGCCCACACGTCTGAATTGTGGGCAGGCACTAGAACATTATTGGCTATAACTGGGGACAGAAATGAAGTATCAACACGACACTTGGTACTTGTGATGAGAGTCATGGCCTGAGGTTTCATGCATCGTTTCGTCACAGCGCCACCTAGTGGTCATACGAATCGAATAATGCTTATAACTTCGGCTGAGTTTAACGTATTTTCATGCGACGTTTTTCCTTGGAGTCCTGAATTGTTGCCGAGTCCAATGATACCAAGCATGCCAGGTTTTGCTTTACGGTTGGTTCTGCACAGGAAAATAGCGCTTAAAAAACATGCGCGAATAACTCCGCGAGGGTTCCTCCGATCGACTCGAAACGACCATAGGAAGAATATTGTATTACCTTCTGAACAAAAAGTTCTATTGGCATTATGTTAAAATTTCCATCAGAAATGGCCGAAAATTGCAAAAAACGAAAAATTTACTCCAAATTTTGTGTTTTTTACACATAAATGGTTATAACTCCGCAACGAAATGATATTTTTTTACCAGATTTGATACGCTGATGTCTGAGCAGAGTCTGAGGCAATACAAAAAAAATGGTATGCCTGCACCACTAGTTGGCCTCATAATTGAACAAAACCTTTGACGTTGAGCTAGCACAATGGTCATACAACAGTTTTTTTCACTAAACTTAAGTGTATAGCCATGATACTAGCTAGATGTAACACATTCATGACGTTGCATGCACAAGTTTTTCATAGCGCCACCTAGTGGTTATTTGTTATTTTGACTTAAAAATACTGCAACCTTATATCTAAAATCATGAGTCATCGTGGATTATGCCTTTCATGGCTTTGAGTATAATCATTGGTGGATTGCAATTCACTCCCTAGCAACCAATAAGAATACCCTAGCAACCATTTAGCATGAGCTGTATCTTTGTATCAGAACATCGTAGAGATATGGGGTTCGGCTCGTTTGACTTTTTTACACTATTTTAACATTTTGTGACCCAAGTTTTGCCACTGTAAGCACCACAAACATTTCCTTCAGTGTTCTATTTGTCAATGCTTCGTGAGAAGAGAGGGAGACATTTCACTGAATGATAGCACCTTTTTTGCTGATGACTTTGAACAGGTGTGTGAGGTAGCTTATTTTTTATAATTTATTTTGTACAATTCAGCAAAACTACACAGGCATGCCCTGAAAGGTCTTAAGGTCCCAAATCGCTTGAAGCCGACTCAATGGCCTTGTAATTCAACTAAACACGGCCATTTCTGAATTGTATTTTACGGTATAAATCTGAAAAACTAATTCTCGTTAACAAATTATCAGAATGACTTAACATTAAGGATGTGACATGTTTGTCCTATAGGTGCACCTGTGTGTAAGCTACATAGTCTGTCTGAACCGTTTCTGACCATCTCTTACGTTTTTCTGGATGCGATGTGGTGTATCAGCCTGGTCGACGACATCTGACATGTTGTATGTGCTTTAATGCTCGAAACCCGGTAAACGCTGCTTGCAGCTTTAATTCTAGTTATTATTTTTCTTCTGCCGTAGAACGGATCGTGCAGACCAAACCGTAAGGCCTAGAGACTTGAGACTTGGCCAAATGATAGGACCCAATTTGGGGAGAGGTTGATAGAGTATCAACCCGATTGGCCTATAGGTGGCGCTATAGCGATAACAAACGCTTTGATGCTCATAACTCCCACAAATCTTGTCCAAAGGTCAAGTGTCTTATATCAATGGAATCCTTGCGTCAAGACGAACAAAACGTATATCTCCGATTTCATTTCCGTCATGAAATTTTTTTCGCTATTTTCAATTTTGTCGAAAAAAATAAAAACGAACTAGTCCTAGGTTTTTTGTCCGATCGGAACCGTTCCAGTGCTGTAATATTCCTTGGAGTGTGAATATAAAAAGTTATCAAAAAAAAGTTGAACTTTCGACTCACCGTCGTCAAGCCACGCCCAAACGCCCCCAATGGGCGGAGCCTCTTGGACTTAAATGGCTATAACTTGGGATTGGAAAGAGGTATCGAAACCAAATTTGGTACACATATACAGCTGACTATTCTGGGGTGACCTGAAAAAATTTGCATCGCTTGACCACTAGTTGGCGCTATAACACCACCTCAAATTTGAAGGGCTGTAACTAGAGAAATATGTGACCGATCAACTTGAGATTTGGCACGGGTGCTCTTGGTCTAGGGTGCTATCTGTGTGTGAAAGGAATTTTGCGTAGGTCAAAAAACATGGCCGCCATCGGCCAATCAAGAAAAAGCAGCTATTAGGCAGGGTTAACGGAGGCCGATCGAAACGAAACGCGGTGGGCCTGTTTGTCTCTTGGCCATGAAGGTCTGTGCAGAGTAAGAAAAAATTCGGCCTCCGGGGGGCGTTATCACGTTTTTGCAGTGTTTAAGTGATTGTGTATTATGCAGTGTTTCAGAAATCAACAAGATCTTCATATCATTTAATAGAGGTACTTACAATGAACAACTTTTCCTCAAGAAGCACTTGTCTCAGTCGAATCATTTGTTAGATATTCATCATTTTCTTTTAAACCTACTTTTGCGAACTAGTCCTAGGTTTTTTGACCGATCTGAACCAATCAAGTGCTAGAATATTCCTTAGACACTGAATATCAATAATTATCAAAAAAAAGTTGAACTTTGCACTCGTGGTCGCAACACCACGGTCAAAAGTACGAAGAGGCGGTGCCACAAATACTACAATGGCTATCATTTATGATAGGAATGAGATATCAACACGAAACTTGGTACACATATGTATAGACCCAGGCCGAGGTCACATGCAAAAAATTGCAGAGATTGTCCACTAGGTGGCGCTATAACCTAAGAAAAAATAACGATAACTATAGCATATGTATACAACACATAAATATTTGTCTGACCTACTTTTTATTTTGCACATAACATCTGCTTTCAGATTCTTATAAGGGTCTTTTAGGATAATTACATATCTTAGAAAACATGCCGACCAACAGCCAGCCAGCATTAACCATGTACGAGTCCAGCGTAATGGTGTGCCATTACAACTAAACTGATGGGCCTGTTTGTCTTATGTTCTCAAGTGTCTTTGATGATTTTTGGCTCATCATTCCGGAAATATTTGCATCTAGAACAACGGGAGTTACGTTAACTGTGCCCTAGATCAATGGTTCTCAAAATTATTCCTGGAGGCCCACTGCTCTGCACATATACGAAAGTCTTCTATTTTAAACAAATCTACTTTAATCATCAGTAGAGATTTGTATGAACTGAACTGATTGTGTCAGATGAGAGAAACATACAAAATGTTCCGAGCATTGGGTCTTGAGAAACCAATGCGGTTCACTGAGTTGAAAGTACTGCTCTAGATGTTTATGTTTATATGAAAAACAATTTTATGAATTTGCTGTACTATCTGGGCAAATATCAATATGAAACATAAAATAAAATTTTGTCGTTGTATTACTGGATTTGATGTGATGTCACATAGTGAGGTGGGCACCATTTGTAACCTGTATTCTTTATTTCATTTGTAGCTGCTGTTATGTTCCTTTTGTCCATGGGTTTGCATCTGCATGAAAATTATTATAAGATTTAATGATTTGCAGTCATTTACCTCATTAAAACTAAAAGACTTGAGGTAATCAATTCAAGCATTTTGAAATGTGACATTTTCAAAATGGGCCAGACTAAGTATATCTAACTAATTAACTAGTAATGTGAAGCTTATGACAAAATATTAACAGTTTTATTAAGATCAGACAATATATGTCTTTCCAAGACTAGGGCTGGTTGAATAAACATACAGTAGCCATTAAGTAAAGACTGTGTTTTAAGGACTAGTCTGAAGAACTAGTAGTTAGTTAGGGCTAATCAGTCTTACTATTTGGATTTAAATATAATTTAAATAATTTAAATATTTTTTTCATATGATACTTAAAGCAGTTATGTTTAATCATGAAGACAAAAATGTATGACTAACTTTGAATACTAGTCTTAGAGATTCATGTTACTGACCATTGGTTTAAGTGTAGTTACAGACTAAAATTAAGGCTTAAGTTTTAGTTATCTTACTTGAAAATAGCTTACACTGGCCTACCTTTAAATATATCTGGGCCATAGTTTTGTCTTAAGATGTACACCAGTAATGTTTTTTATAAGGTTTGTTTGTAAAAAGTACCTAAATGTTTTTACATAACTAATGGCTAGTCATGCATCAATTTAAACCTGTGGGAAACAACCCTATGAAGTTATAAAGCTTCAAATGTTGTCTTAGAATTCTTCAAATCCTAAAGGTCACTTCACACTGGTCAGACAGACTCCAACAGACGCTGACCAGTGTGAAACCCCTGTTGGAAGTTGTTGGATCAAAGTAAATGAGACTTTAGAATGTGGTTGTCTGTTGGTGTCTGTTGGTGTCTGTTGGAGTTGGTAGTTGTCTGACCAGTGTGAACTGGCCTTAAAGGTATGAAAAAGATTGCTGTAAATATGTGGATCCTTAAAGAACAATAATAGGCCAACATTAGAAATAATAACTAATAATCACACATAAAGAGAATAAATATTTGGTTATCAGTAGCTTTAGTATTGTAATCTATTTTCCATAACATAAACACGTCATGCTGTGTCTTATAAAGTTTTCAATAATTGTTTATAGAATTATTGCAATGAAATTGTAATGTTATGATACAATTGGTTATTTTAAATATAAATGTTTACTGAAAACTTACTCTAGCACAGCACGTGTGTGAACACAAGGCAAGGCAAGGCAAGGCAAGTTTATTTGTATAGCACATTTCATACACAGAGGTCATTCAAAGTGCTTTACATAGAAATGAGAAAACAATATATAAAAGAGAAAAAAGAAAATGTAAAAATAATAGATACACGATAAAATCACAATAAAAAAGATACATGAGAATTTAGAATAACAATTAAAGAAAATGAATGTGATTTTAATAAAAACAGTTTAAAATGTTAAAAAGAATAAAACAGGAGTAAAAGTGGCTTGAGTTAAAGGTGCAGTCAGTGTAAAGCAGCACAGTGCTCATTCAGTAAATGCAGAGTTAAACAGATGTGTTTTTAATCTAGATTTAAAAGTTAGTATTTTAATCTATTTTCTATTTACAAATAAGTGCTTAATAGCAAATCTGACTGACATTTGCTTAATGACATCATATTTGTTATTAACTCCATTTGATATAAACAACACATCTGGATCAGTTATGTATGGACATAGCCAGTTGTTAAATATAAAAAATGTACAGCTTTAGTACTATTTTTAGGCCTACTATAATATGACAGAGGCTGTCATCTGAAATACTTGTATGTTTGCACATAATATCTATGTCAAAGAATATATAGGTTCTATAAGAACAATTACTTTTGTTTAAAAAAATAGTCTAAAAGATTTAAACAAGCAACCATTTAGTAAGACCTAGATCTCTATGAATTAAAATGACTGTTTCAGATGAGAGAAACATACAAAATGTGCAGAGCATGTTTGTGTATGTTCCTTTTGTCCATAAAGATATATACGGTTTAATAACTTGCATACCTCACTTTATTTACCTAACTAAAACAGAAAGCCTTCATGGTACTCGATTAAAGGACATGAACATGAATCTGCTAAATGAAATGATATTTGTTATTGACACAATTTAATAACACCATCCACCATTCAGATAACGTATCTGGTTTTGTTTTAATAAATTGTTTCAGTTCTTACACTCAACAACAGTAAAGCCAGTGCAGTACAATTTTCTCTACACTGTATAATACAAATACAAAAACAACTTTGCAGAAGTATAGCTATCACACAGTCATTTTGAAAACGGCCCTGACGAACGGCCCCTAAAGCTTATGACAAAGCATACAAGTATTATTGAGATCTGGCAATATACTCAAATTCCTTATTGTGATTTTTAGGTGCAATTTTCCGTTATGTCCACTAGATGGCTGTAGAGGATCAATCACTGGCTGACATTTGCACTCACAGAAAACCCAGAAGATGATTACTCTTTAACTAAGTCTACTATTAATAGAACTCTGTACACATGTAAAGGTGCAGTGTGTCATTTTTAGAAGGATCTCTTGACGAAAATGCAAAATTATATACAAAACTATATTATCAGGGGTGTATAAAGACCTTTCATAATGAACCGGTATGTGTTTATTACCTTAGAACGAGACCTTTTTATCTACATACACTGAGGGTCCCCTTACATAGAAGTCACCATTTTCTGCCGCCATTTTTCTACAGAAGCCCTTAACGGGCAAATTTTTTTACTAAGTTGTCTCCGACGATGACATGTTTGTCTGGTGGCGGCTACTGTAGCTTCTCTATGTGTTTCAAAAGCGAGGGGTGAGCAGTGGACTAAGCCATTGGTTGCAATTCGTGACCTCACCACTAGGTGCCGCTAAAATGTACACACTGCACCTTTAACTTCATGATTTTACTGTTATAATATTAAAATCACATTTAGTGAAAGACTACCACTTCAATTGTTCTGAGTTATCAGTTTTAACACTCATGTCATTTTATGATAGCTGTGAAACGTGAACATAATTTTGGAGGCACTTACACGACATTTGCAGTAAGAATTATATATTTTTTGTTTTTTATAAAAAAAACTACATACCAAATGAGTGTATAACCATATCAATATTAAGTCTTGTTCTTTAACAGTCTTGTTTCTCCTTTCTCAGGTAAACGTGTGTGTGTACAATATACAATGCAGAATATCTATATGGCCATGTCCTTAAACGTCTTGTGATCTAAATGGCTTGAACCCCGATAATCGCTGCTAGCAGCTATATTTATTATTAGGGGTTCAAGCCCGAAGGGCTGAAACCCTATTGTATTTGTACTGATTTTTATTATTACAGTGCATTGAAAATGCGCTGTACTGTTCTTACTGGGCTTTTTATTATTAGTGGTGCTTGCATTTATGCAAAGCATCACTATTACTATCTTGCATACTTATTATTATTATTATTATTATTCTTCTTTTTCTGGACACTTTTTCGGCGCGTAACTCGTCCCGCACGCTTTGTCGTAGACCCATAAATTAGGGCTCAAATCGACCGGCTTATTGAGGAGAGGTGTGCTATGACTTTTATAAGCGATCGGGTGCAGGATTTCCGAAAGAGGGGCGAAAAACCACCCAAAAAATCCCATTGTCTTAACATTGCGCCCAACTTTGACGAGTCATAGCTCCGCTCGAGGATTTTGTAGAAACATGTGGGTTACAACATTTGAAGAGGGTGGTAGGCTCTGTAAGAACATGGATCACAATGGGGTGTAAGTTATACCCCTGGGGTGTAAGAGGTGCCCAAAAGTGCCCCAATGAAAAGTCAATGGGGCAAAATCCCATAGACTTACCATTGCAAAAATTTTGACGGGTCATAGGTCCGAGCCAGGATTTCATAGAAACATGTGGGTTACTAAATTTGAAGAGGGTGCTAGACTCTGTCAGGACGTCCCCCACAATGGGGTGTAAGGTTACCATAGCAACCATTTTGGGCACCCTAGCAACCTATATCATAGACTGCCATTATAAAATGCCCGGATGGATATCTTTGCACCACAGTGTCATAGAGACATGGGGGTGGGCTCATTTTACTCAGGCATCCAATCAGTATCTCAGGATCCTTACAGACTTACTAAGCCACGCCCCTAGCAACCACTTTTGAGCACCCTAGCAACATAAAATACAAACAGTTATATCTCGGCATCAGAACATCGTAGAGACACGGGGGTTGGACCGTTTTACTTGTGACTAGGGGTGTAACAATTGGGCACATCATTGGCCACTCCCAAGCCACGCCCCTAGCAACCAAATTTGAGCACCCTAGCAACCGAATAAACAAAGCCTTATATCTCCGCATCAGAACATCGTAGAGACACGGGGTTTGGACCGTTTTACTTGTGACTCGGAGTGTAATCACTGGGCACATCATTGGCCACTCCCAAGCCACGCCCCTAGCAACCAAATACAGTACCCTAGCAACAGAGTAAACAAAGCCTTATATCTCCGCATCAGAACATCGTAGAGACACGGGGGTTGGACCGTTTTACTTGTGACTCGGAGTGTAATCACTGGGCACATAATTGGCCACTCCCAAGCCACGCCCCTAGCAACCAAATACAGTACCCTAGCAACAGAGTAAACAAAGCCTTATATCTCCGCATCAGAACATCGTAGAGACACGGGGTTTGGACCGTTTTACTTGTGACTCGGAGTGTAATCACTGGGCACATCATTGGCCACTCCCAAGCCACGCCCCTAGCAACCAAATACAGTACCCTAGCAACAGAGTAAACAACGCCTTATATCTCCGCATCAGAACATCGTAGAGACACGGGGGTTGGACCGTTTGACTCGTGACTCGGAGGGTAATCACTAGTGGATGCCATTTTTTTCCCTAGCAACCAAATACAGTACCCTAGCAACAGAGTAAACAAAGCCTTATATCTCCGCATCAGAACATCATAGAGACACGGGGTTTGGACCGTTTGACTCGTGACTCGGAGGGTAATCACTAGTGGATGCCATTTTTTTCCCTAGCAACCAAATACAGTATCCTAGCAACAGAGTAAACAAAGCCTTATATCTCCGCATCAGAACATCGTAGAGACACGGGAGTTGGATCGTTTTACTTTTGGCTTGGAGTATAATCATATATGATCTCCAGAATTTTGCCACGGCAAGCACCACTCACATTTTCTTCAGGAAATGTACCTATCTAGTTATTATTATTATTCTTCCAACCAAATTTCCGCAATTAATACGGCTCGAACCGCTTAACTTAGAAACTTCATTCAAACTCTCAAACGTGCGGACTATTCGGGAATAGTGTGCTATGACTTTTATAAGCGATCGGGGGTACGGTCTTCGCCCCAGGGGCGAAAAAGCAGCCGAAAAATCCCATTGACTTAACATGGAGACAAACTTTGACGAGTCGTAGCTCAGACCTAGAATTTCACAGAAACTTGTGACTTGCCACATTTGAAGAGGCTGGCAGGCTCTGTAAGAACATACCTCACAATGGGGTGTAAGTTGTACCCCTGGGGTGTAAGAGGCCCCCAAATTTCCCCATAGACTTATAATGGGGCAGGAATCATGCCCATATAAGGAAATAAAAACGTCCCAGATGGGATATCTTTGCAGCGCAGTGTCGTAGAGACATGGGGGTGGGCTCATTTTACTCAGGCATCCAATCAGTCCCTTAGGATCCTTATTGAGCTATTAAGCCACGCCCCTAGCAACCATTTTGGGCACCCTAGCAACATTTCCCATAGACTGCCATTATAAAATGCCCAGATGGATATCTTTGCAGCACAGTGTAACAGAGACATGGGGGTGGGCTCATTTTACTCAGGCATCCAATCTGTCTCTCACCATCCTTATTGAGGTATTAAGCCACGCCCCTAGCAACCAGATATGAGCAGCCTAGCAACATAATAAACAAAGCCTTATATCTCTGGATCCGAACATCATAGAGACATGGGGGTTGGGTCTTTGGGTAATATTAGCTTCATGCTAGCTTCATGCTAAGTCATACTAGCTTCATGCTAGTTTCATGCTAGCTTTATGCTAATTTCATAATAAATCTTGCTAACTTGATGCTAAATCATGCTAACTTCATGTTAAATCTTGTTAGCTTCACGCTAAATCATGCTAGCTTCATGCTAATCATGCTAGCATCATCTTAATCATGCTAGCATCATGCTAAATTCATGCTAACTTCATGGTAATCATGCTAACATCATGCTAGCTTCATGCAAATTATGCTAGCTTCATGCTAATCATACTAACATCATGCTAGCTTCATGCTAATCATGCTAACATCATGCTAACTTCATGCTAATCATGCTAACATCATGTTAATCATACTAGCTTCATGCTAATCATGCTAGCATCATGCTAGCTTCGTGCTAATCATGCTATCATCATGCTAGCTTCGTGCTAATCATGCTAGCATCATGCTAGCTTCGTGCTAATCATGCTAGCATCATGCTAGCTTCGTGCTAATCATGCTAGCATCATGCTAGCTTCGTGCTTATCATGCTAGCATCATGCTAGCTTCGTGCTTATCATGTTAGCATCATGCTAGCTTCGTGCTAATCATGCTAACATCATGCTAGCTTCGTGCTAATCATGCTAGCATCATGCTAGCTTCGTGCTAATCATGCTAGCTTCATGCTAGCTTCGTGCTAATCATGCTAGCTTTATGCTAGCTTTGTGCTAATCATGCTAGCTTTATGCTAGCTTTGTGCTAATCATGGTAGCATCATGCTAGCTTCATGCTAATCATGCTAGCTTCGTGCTAATCATGCTAGCTTCATGCTACCTTCGTGTTAATCACGCTAGCATCATGCTAGCATCATGCTAGCTTCGTGCTAATCATGCTAGCTTCATGCTAGCTTCGTGCTAATTATGCTAGCATCATGCTAGCTTTATGCTAATCATGCTAACATCATGCTAGCTTCGTGCTAATCATGCTAGCATCATGCTAGCTTCATGCTAATCATTCTAGCTTCATGTTAGCTTCATGCTAATCATGCTAACATCATGCTAGCTTCATGCTAATCATGCTAGCATCATGCTAGCTTCATGCTAATCATGCTAGCATCATGTTAGCTTCATGCTAATCATGCTAGCATCATGCTAGCTTCATGTTAATCATGCTAGCTTCATGCTAATCATGCTAGCTTCATGCTAGCTTCATGCTAATCATGCTAGCTTCATGCTAATCATGCTACCATCATGCTAATCATGCTAGCTTCATGCTAGCTTCATGCTAATCATGCTAGCATCATGCTAGCTTCATGCTAATCATGCTAACATCATGCTAGCTTCATGCTAATCATGCTAGCATCATGCTAGCTTAATGCTAATCATGCTAAATCATGTTAACGTCATGTTAGCTTCATGCTAAATCATGTTAGCTTCATGCTAATCATGCTAACATCATGATAGCTTCATGTTAAATCATGCTAGCTTCATGCTAGCTTCATGCTAAATCATGCTAAATCATGTTAACGTCATGTTAGCTTCATGTTAAATCATGTTAGCTTCATGCTAAATCATGTTAGCTTCATGATAAATCATGCTAGCTTCATGATAAATCATGTTAACTTCATGGTAAATCATGTTAACTCATGCTAGCTTCATATTTCATCATGATAACTTTTTTAAATCATGCTAGCTTCACACTAAAACATGTCAACAGCCAGGTAAACTACTAGACTAAGTTTCTTTTACATTTCTGTCAATCAACTTTTTTGCATTTTCATGCACTGGTAATTCCTTGGGAATTGCATTTCTAGTTATTTATTATTCTTTTTATTATTTTTCTTCTGCCGTAAAACGGATCGTGCAGACCAAACCGTAAGGCCTAGAGACTTGAGACTTGGCCAAATGGTAGGTCTCATTCGTGCGCGAAGATGACAGAGTGTCATCCCAATCGGCCTATGGGGGGCGCTACAGCGATGGCAAACGCGTTGATGCTCATAACTTCGACAATTCTTGTCCAAATGTCAAGTGTCTTATATTCCTGGATTCCTTGCGTCAAGACGAACAAAATGTATATCTCCGATTTCATTTCCGTCATTAAAAATTTTCCGCTATTTTTGATTTTGTCGAAAAAAATAAAAACAAACTAGTCCTAGGTTTTTCGCTCGATCGGAATCGTTTCGGTGCTAAAATGTTCCTTGGAGTTCGAATATCAATAATTATTGAAAAAAAGTTGAACTTTCGACTCACGGTCGACATGCCACGCCCAAACGTCTGAAGTGTGCGCAGCCACTAGGGATTTATTGGATATAACTGCGGACAGGAATGAAGTATTAACACGACACTTGGTACTTGTGATGACAGTCATGGCCTGAGGTGGCATGCGTCGTTTCGTCACAGCGCCACCTAGTGGTCAGACGAATCATTTAAACGCTTATAACTTAGGCTGAGTTTAACATATTTTCATGCAACTTTTTTCTTTGGAGTCCTGAATTGTTGCCGAGTCCAACGATACCAAGCATGCCAGGTTTTGCTTTACGGTTGGTTCTGCACAGGAAAATAGCGCTTAAAAAACACGCGCGAATAACTCCGCGAGGGTTATTCCGATCGACTCGAAACGACCATAGGAAGAACATTGTATTACCTTCTGAACAAAAAGTTCTATTGGCGTTATGTTAAAATTTTCATCAGAAATGGCCGAAAATTGCAAAAAACGAAAAATTACCTCAAAATTTTGTGTTTTTACACATAAATGGTTATAACTCCGCAACGAAATGATATTTTTTCACCAGATTTGATACGCTGATGCCTGAGCACAGTCTGAGGCAATACAAAAAAAATGGTATGCCTGCACCACTAGTTGGCCTCATAATTTAACAAAACCTATGACATTGAGCAAACCCTATGGTCAAACAACTGTTTTTTCAATAAACTAAAGTGTACAGCCATGATACTAGCTAGATGTAACACAGTCATGACCTGAGATTCCATGCACGAGTTTGTCATAGCGCCACCTAGTGGTAATTTGTTATTTTCACTTAAAAATACTGTAACCTTACATTTAAAATCATGAGTCATCATGGATTATTCCTTTCATGGCTTTGAGTATAATCATTGATGGATTGCAAGTCACTCCCTAGCAACCAATGAGAATACCCTAGCAACCATTTAGCAAGCTGTATCTCTGTATCAGAACATCGTAGAGACGTGGGGTTCGGCTCTTTTGACTCATTAATCCTATTTTAACATTTTGTGACCCGAGTTTTGCCATTGCAAGCACCACAAACATTTCCTTCAGTGTTCTATTTGTCAATGTTCCGTGAGAAGAGAGGGAGACATTTCACTGAACGATAGCAATTTTTGCTAATAACTTTGAACACGTGTGTCTGGTATCTTATTTTTCATCATTTATTTTGTACAATGCAGCAAATCTACACAGCCATGCCCTTAATGGTCTTAATGTCCCAAATCGCTTGAACCCCGGTAATCGCTGCTTGCAGCTATATTTATTATTATTATTATTTTTCCGCCATAAAACGCGTCGCCCAGCACAAACTGTAAGTCGTAGAAACTTGCCACTTGGTCAACTGGTTGTATATTAGCAGGCTACTCAGATACAGTGAATCAGCCAAATCGGCCCATAGGTGGCGCTATAGCAATGCCCGACGCGTTGGGGCTCATAACTCCTAAACCGGACATCCTACACTCAAGTGTTTGGTATCATTGTAATCCCTGGCTCCAGACTTAAAAAATGTATATCTCCGATTTCATTTCCGGTATGCAAATTTTTTCGCTAATTTGCATAATATGCATTTCAAGCCAAAATGAACTAGTCCTAGGTTTTTCGCCCGATCGGAATCGTTCCAACGCAGGAGAAATCTGTGGAGTGAGTAGGTAAATAATTATCGAACAGAATGTGTAATTTCGCTTCAGTGTCACTAAGGGGCGCCAAAATTCAATACCGGAAGTAGACTATCTCCAGGAAAATGGCTATAACTCGTGAACGGTTTGAGATATCTTAACGCGGTTTGGTACACATGTGTATCAGCGCACTCCCGGGTCACAGGAAAAAATACGCGGATTTTGGCCACTAGGTGGCGCTATAATAAGCTTGAGGTCGAAAATGGCTATCACTACACAACCGTAAGCCCGATACACTTCATATTTGGTATGGTGTGTCTTTGTGCAATGTACCATGAGTGTCTAGAAGGACATTGCCGTATCTGCAAAAACATGGCCGTCATCGGCCAATGAAGTGTGAGGGCTGATTTGACAGGGTTAACGAAGGTCGATCGGAACGACATTCACTGTGCTTGTTCGTGTACTGCTCCAGAAGGTCTGTAAGAATTATGGTGTCATTTCGCCACTAGGGGGCGTAATACCGTATTTCGGTGCCTGTATCATGTGACGTTTGACATACACACACAAACATGACATCATATGATAGATCGGTTCATGACGAAAAACTTTGCCTCTTGAAGCGTTGCTGTCAATCAAACGGTTCGTTAGTTATTGGCGATAACGTTCAAACCTACTTTTGCGAACTAGTCCTAGGTTTTTCATCCGATCTGAACCTAACGAAAGCTGATTGATTCTGTGGAGTGGGAATATGAATAATTATAGAAAAAAAGTTGAAATTTGTATTCAAACACGCAAGGCGTGGCCAAAAACTGAACTGGGCGGAGCTTAAAACATTTAAACGGCCATAACTCGAGAGGCGTTTGAGATATCATCATGGGGCTTGAATCATATGTGTAGGCCATCGGTCTAAGGTCGTGATATAAAAAGCTCGCCGATTGGACACTAGATGGCGCTATAACGGGGAAAATAGCACTAAATACTGTGATTATGCAATGGTTGCAACTTTCACGCCTATAACTTTATCTGTGGTCAAGAGATTTTCATGGGAGTTAGTTTTTTAGCATCCTGAATTGTTTCCGAGTCCTACGATACCAAGCATGCCAGATTTCGCCTTACAGTTAGTTCTGCACAGGAAAATAGCGCTTAAAAAACACGCGCGAATAACTCCGCGAGGGTTATTCCGATCGACTCGAAACGACCACAGGAAGAACATTGCATTACCTTCTGAACAAAAAAGTCTATTGGCGTTATGTTAAAATTTCCATCAGAAATGGCCGAAAATTGCAAAAAACGAAAAATTACCTCAAAATTTGTCGTTTTTTACACATAAATGGTTATATGGAGAGATTTCACTGAATGAGAGCCGTTTTTTGCTGATAACTAATGTATCTTCACCAAACGTATGCATAATAACATGGTACTTGGTAATTCTGATGGCAGTCAGGACCTGAGGGAGCCTTCAGTTTCGGAAGCATATTTTACACGCCTACAACTTTAGCTGCAGTCACCGTATTTTCATGGGACTTTTTTCACAGGAGTCCTGAATTGTTGTAGAGTCCAACGATACCAAACATGCCCAGTTTTGCCTTATGCTTAGTCCTGGGGTTACTGTTCACTGTAGGTCCTTGCGGTCTGCTGCGCTGCTGTGTTTGTGTCTTATGTACACGTGTGCAGTCTGTTTGCACCATTGCACCATACCACGACTCAATGGCCTTGTAGTTCAACTAAACACGGCCATTTCTGAATTGTATGTTACATTATAAATCTGAAAAACTAATTCTAGTTAACAAATTATCCTCATAACGTCACATTAAGGACATCACATGTTTGTCTTGTAGGTGCACCTGTGTGTAAGCATACATAGTCTGTATGATCTTTTTTTGACCATCTCTTTCATTTTTCTGGAGCGAGGTTGTCTATCATTCATTGTGGCTGTGTTCGGGTGTAACTGCTCCACCTGGTAAGCGACGTGTGAGGTTTTTGACGTTGCCTTAAAGCTCGAAACCCGGCAATTGCTGCTTGCAGCTATATTTATTATTATTAGGGGTTCAAGCCCGTAGGGCTGAAACCCTATTGTATTTGTACTGATTTTT
Source organism: Paramisgurnus dabryanus (assembly GCF_030506205.2). Lineage (NCBI taxonomy): Eukaryota > Metazoa > Chordata > Actinopteri > Cypriniformes > Cobitidae > Paramisgurnus > Paramisgurnus dabryanus. Next base: position 2,419,002 of record NC_133337.1, read on the forward strand.
AGGGGTTCAAGCCCGTAGGGCTGAAACCCTATTGTAATTGTTAAGATTTTTATTTATTATTATTATTTTGCCGTAAAACGGAACGTGCAGACCAAACCGTAAGGCCTAGAGACTTGAAACTTGGTCAAATGGTAGGACCCAATTTGGGGAGAGGTTGATAGAGTATCAACCCGATTGGCGCTATAGCAATAACAAACGCGTTGATGATCATAACTCCCACAAATCTTGTCCAAATGTCAAGTGTCTTATATCACTGGAATCATTGCGTCAAGTCGAACAAAACGTATATCTCCGATTTCATTTCCGCCATGGAAAACTTTTCGCTATTTTCGATTTTGTCGAAAAAAATAAAAACGAACTAGTCCTAGGTTTTTCGTCCGATCGGAACCGTTCCAGTGCTGTAATATTCCTTGGAGTGTGAATATGAAAAGTTATCAAAAAAAAGTGGAACTTTAGACTCGCCGTCGTCAAGCCACGCCCAAACGCCCCCAATGGGCGGAGCCTCTTGGACTTAAATGGCTATAACTTGGGATTGGAAAGAGGTATCAACACCAAATTTGGTACACATATACAATGGACTATTCTGGGGTCACGAAACAAAAATTGCGCCGCTTGACCACTAGCTGGCGCTATAAGACCACCTCAACTTTGAAGGTCTGTAACTACAGAAATGTGCGACCGATCAACTTGACATTTGGCACCGGTGCTCCTGGTCTACGGTACTATCTATGTGTAAAAGGAATTTCGCTTGGATCAAAAAACATGGCCGCCATCGGCCAATCAAGGAAAAGCAGCTGTTAGACAGGGTTAACGGAGGCCGATCGAAACGAAACGCGGTGGTCCTGTTTGTCTCTTGGCCATGAAGGTCTGTGCAGAGTAAGAAAAAATTCGGCCTCCGGGAGGCGCTATCACGTTTTTTCAGTGTTTAAGTGATTGTGTATTATGCAGTGTTTCAGATAGCAACAAGATCTTCATATCATTAAATAGAGGTACTTACAATGAACAACTTTTCCTCAAGAAGCACTTGTCTCAGTCGAATCGTTTGTTAGATATTCATCATTTTCTTTTAAACCTACTTTTGCGAACTAGTCCTAGGTTTTTTGACCGATCTGAACCAATCCAGTGCTGGAATATTCCTTAGACACTGAATATCAATAATTATCAAAAAAAAGTTGAACTTTGCACTCGTCGTCGCAACACCACGGTCAAAAGTACAAAGAGGCGGTGCCACAAATACTTAAATGGCTATCATTTATGATAGGAATCAGATATCAACACGAAACTTGGTACACATATGCATAGACCTAGGCCCAGGTCATATGCAAAAAATTGCAGAGATTGTCCACTAGGTGGCGCTATAACATAAGAACAAAGAATGATGACTATAGCATATGTATACGACACATAAATATTTGTCCGACCTACTTGTTATTTTGCACATAACATCTGCTTTCAGATTCTTATAAGGGTCTATTAGGATAATTACATATCTTAGAAAACATGCGACCAAAAGCCAGCCAGCATTAACCATGTACGAGTCCAGCGTAATGGTGTGAGATTACAACTAAACTGATGGGCCTGTTTGTCTTATGTTCTCAAGTGTCTGTGAGGATTTTTGGCTCATCATTCCGGAAATATTTGCATCTAGAACAACGGGTGTTACGTTAACTGTACCCTAGATCAGTGGTTCTCAAAATTATTCCTGGAGGCCCACTGCTCTGCACATATACAAAAGTCTTCTATTTTAAACAAATCTACTTTAATCATCAGTAGAGATTTGTATGAACTGAACTGATTGTGTCAGATGAGAGAATCTTACAAAATGTGCCGAGCATTGGGTCTCGAGAAACCACTGCTTTTCACTGAGTTTGAAAGTACTGCTCTAGATGTTTATGTTTATATGAAAAATCTATTTTGTGAATTTACTGTACTATATCTATTTTATTTTATAATCAAATCATCAAAATGTATTAAAACTGTTTTTCTATTAAAAAAACAACAATAGTATCAAATGACAAATAATCGAGTAATAATTATAGTTGTCGTCATCATCAAGACTTTTTACTGTATTATACATTTTATTTTGAATTCAAGTGAATGTGTCTATTAACTTGAAATAAAATCTAATTATCTCTACTTCTGTTATCAAATTAAAATATGAACAATTTATATATATTAATTTTACAAACTCACTACTATAATATTACAATCAAATAGTTTAAATTGAACTGCAGATTAGTATGGTTTACATCTAGGCAAATATTCATTTCTACATTCATTTCTGTTCTTATAAAAAAGTTATTAAAATTTTTTTCTAGAATATTTACTCCATTAATACATAACTCAGTATTATGTAAGGAGTTACAATCATAAGATGTATAACATTGACAGAGTTGAATAAGTCCACTAGGTATGGCATCAAATACAACTGCAAATTCCTTAGCAGTTACTGGAATCTTATAGTGATTGAGGAATTCACAATAATTAAAGAGGTGTCCATCATCTTTAAATAACTGCCTCACTAATATTATATTATTATCATACCAATTTCTATAAAATAAAGATATGTTTCTTGTATAGAATATTCTTGTTATTCCAAATAACATATCTATGTGGAGAAAAGTTATGTTTATATATGAGCATCCAAGATAAACAAACCTGTTTATGGAAACCTGACAGTTTTTTGGAAACCCTTGTTTATATCAAAATTGTATCGCAAAAACAATTCCAAACCACCCAATTTCTTTAAAATCTTTTCTGGTATGATGTTCCATATACTACCTTTGCAACTTCAGTAACTTTTTATCCACTTATTTTTAAAAACACAGTTAGCAGTATTAAAATCTAGTAAAAAAATTGTATTCTCCTTTCTCAACTGGATTGCATAGAATTGACTTTTTAATTTAATGCGGTCTGTTCTTCCATATGAAATTAAACAAAATAATATCCAACTCTTTTATAACTGATTGTGGGACTTCTAATGCAAGAGCTGTATACACTATAGTTGTTAAAAGCTTTCACTGCTGGGTCCATCGTTCATACGTAGATAACTCAGTTAGCTGGATTTCATTGTTGACGATTTAGCTTCATGTTGAATTATTTGTTTCTTCTAAGGTCATCCTAGAGTTGTTGTTATAGTAACATGTCCGTAAGGTTAAAACTGCTCGGGATTCAAATTCAACTCGTAATAAAAAATGATACATTTAATATTTTAGTAATGTTATTTTAAAAACTATATAATATAAAAAACATAATTAAGACTGTGTTTTAAGGACTAGTCTGAAGAACTAGTAGTTAGTTAGGGCTAATCAGTCTTACTATTTGGAATTAAATATAATTTAAATAATTTAAATATTTTTTCACATGATACTTAAAGCAGTTATGTTCAATCATGAAGACAAAAATGTATGACTAACTTTTAAGACTAGTCTTAGAGATTAATGTTACTGACCATTGGTTTAAATGTAGTTACAGACAAAAATTTAGGTTTATGTTTTAGTTGTCTTACTTGAAAATAGCTTACACTGGCCTTTCTTTAAATATATCAGGGCCATAGTTTTGTCTTAAGATGTACACCAGTAATGTTTTTTAAAAGGTTTGTTTGTAAAAAGTATCTAAATGTTTTTACATAACTAATGGCTAGTCATGCATCAATTTAAACCTGTGGGAAACAACCCAATAAAATTATAAAGCTTCAAATGTTGTCTTAGAATTCTTCAAATCCTAAAGGTATGAAAAAGATTGCTGTAAATATGTAGATTCTTAAAGAACAGGCCAACATTAGAAATAATAACTAATAATCATACATAAAGAGAATATATATTTGGTTATCAGTAGCTTTAGTATTCTAATCTATTTTCCATGACATGTCATGATGTGTCTTATAAAGTTTTTAATAATTGTTAATAGAATTATTGCAATGAAATTGTAATGTTATGATACAATTGGTTGTTTTAAATGTAAATGATTATCTGAAAACTTACTCTAGCACAGCACATGTGTGAACACAAATAAGTGCCTAATAGCAAATCTGACTGACATTTGCTTAATGACATCATATTTGTTATTAACTCCATTTGATATAAACAACACATCTGGATCAATTATGTATGGGCATAGCCAGTGGTTAAATATAAAAATATGCAGAGCTTTAGTGCTATTTTTAGGCCTACTATAATATGACAGAGGCTGTCATCTGAAATACTTGTACGTTTGCACATAATATCTATGTCAAAGAATATATATATGTTCTATAAGAACAATTACTTTTGTTAAAAAATAGTCTAATACATTTAAACAAGCAAACATTTAGTAAGACCTACAGAATAGATCTCTATGAACTAAAATGACTGTTTCAGATGAGAGAAACATACAAAATGTGCAGAGCATGTTTGTGTATATGTTCCTTTTGTCCATAAAAATATATATGGTTTAATAACTTGCATACCTCACTTTATTTACCTAATTAAAACAGAAAGCCTTCATGGTACTCGATTAAAGGACATGAACATGAATCTGCTAAATGAAATGATATTTGTTATTGACACGATTTAATAACACCATCCACCATTCAGATAACGTATCTGGTTGTTTTATTACATTGTTTCAGTTCTTACACTCAACAACATTAAAGCCAGTGCAGTACAATTTTCTCTACACTGTATAAATTAATTTATATATATTTATATATATCAAATACAAAAACAACTTTGAAAAAGTATAGCTATCACACAGTCATTTTGAAAATGGCCCTGACGAACGGCCCCTAAAGTTTATGACAAAGCATACAATGTATTATTGAGATCAGGCAATATACCCAAATTCCTTATTGTGGTTTTTAGGTGCAATTTTCCGTTATGTCCACTAGATGGAAGAAGAGGATCAATCACTGGCTGACATTTGAACTCACAGAAAACACAGAAGATGATTACTCTTTAACTAATTCTACTATTAATAGAAATCTGTTCACATTTAAAGGTGCAGTGTGTAATTTTTAGAAGGATCTCTTGACAGAAATGCAAAATGATATACAAAACTATATTATCAGGGGTGTATAAAGACCTTTCATAATGAACCGGTATGTGTTTATTACCTTAGAACGAGACCTTTTTATCTACATACACCAAGGTCCCCTTACATGGAAGTCAACATTTTGGGGCGCAATTTTACTACAGAAGCCCCTAACGGACACATTTTTTACTAAGTTGTCTCTGGCGATGACATGTTTGTCTGGTCGCGGCTACCGTAGCTTCTCTATGTGTTTCAAAAGCGAGGGGTGAGTAGTGGACTAAGCCATTGGTTGCAATTCGTGACCTCACCACTAGATGCCACTAAAATGTACACACTGCACCTTTAACTTCATGATTTTACTGTTATAATATTAAAATCAAATTTAGTGAAAGACTACCACTTCAATTGTTCTGAGTTGTCAGTTTTATCACTCATGTCACTTTATGATAGCTGTGAAACGTTAACATAATTTTGGAGGCACTTACACGACATTTGCAGTAAGAATTATATTTTTATGTTTTTTATTAAAAAAAACTACATACATACAAAATGAGTGTGTAACCATGTCAATATTAAGTCTTGTTCTTTAACAGTCTTGTTTCTCCTTTCTCGGGTAAACGTGTGTGTGTACAATATACAATGCAAAATATCTATATGGCCATGTCCTTAAACGTCTTGTGATCCCAAATAGCTTGAACTCCGCTAATCGCTGCTTGCAGCTATATTTAGGGTTTCGAGCACGAAGTGCTGAAAACCTATTGTATTTGTCTGTTTTATTATTATTAGGGTTTCGAGCACAAAGTGCTGAAAACCTATTGTATTTGTCTGTTTTATTAGGGGTTCAAGCCCGTAGGGCTGAAACCCTATTGTAATTGTTAAGATTTTTATTTATTATTATTATTTTGCCGTAAAACGGAACGTGCAGACCAAACCGTAAGGCCTAGAGACTTGAAACTTGGTCAAATGGTAGGACCCAATTTGGGGAGAGGTTGATAGAGTATCAACCCGATTGGCCTATAGGTGGCGCTATAGCGATAACAAACGCGTTGATGATCATAACTCCCACAAATCTTGTCCAAATGTCAAGTGTCTTATATCACTGGAATCCTTGCGTCAAGACAAACAAAACGTATATCTCCGATTTCATTTCCGTCATGAAATTTTTTTCGCTATTTTCGATTTTGTCGAAAAAAATAAAAACGAACTAGTCCTAGGTTTTTTGTCCGATCGGAACCGTTCCAGTGCTGTAATATTCCTTGGAGTGTGAATATCAAAAGTTATCAAAAAAAATTTGAACTTTCGACTCACCGTCGTAAAGCCACGCCCAAACGCCCCCAATGGGCGGAGCCTCTTGGACTTAAATAGCTATAACTTGGTATTGGAAAGAGGTATCGACACCAAATTTGGTACACATATACAGGGGACTATTCTGGGGTCACCTGCAAAAAATTGCGCCGCTTGACCACTAGTTGGCGCTATAACACCACCTCAACTTTGAAGGTCTGTAACTATAGAAATATGCGACCGATCAACTTGACCTTTGGCACCGGTGCTCCTGGTCTAGGGTACTATCTATGTCTAAAAGGAATTTCGCGTAGCTCAAAAAACATGGCCGCCATCGGCCAATCAAGAAAAAGCAGGTATTAGACAGGGTTAACGGAGGCCGATCAAAACGAAACGCGTTGGGCCTGTTTGTCTCTTGGCCATGAAGGTCTGTGCAGAGTAAGAAAAAATTCGGCCTCCGGGAGGCGCTATCACGTTTTTTCAGTGTTTAAGTGATTGTGTATTATGCAGTGTTTCAGATATCAACAGGATCTTCATATCATTTAATAGAGGTACTTATAATGAACAACTTTCCCTCAAGAAGCACTTGTCTCAGTCGAATCGTTTGTTAGATATTCATAATTTTCTTATAAACCTACTTTTGCGAACTAGTCCTAGGTTTTTTGACCGATCTGAACCAATCAAGTGCTAGAATATTCCTTAGACACTGAATATCAATAATTATCAAAAAAAGTTGAACTTTGCACTCGTGGTCGCAACACCATGGTCAAAAGTACGAAGAGGCGGTGCCACAAATACTTAAATGGCTATCATTTATTATAGGAATGAGATATCAACACGAAATTTGGTACACATATGTATAGTCCTAGGCCGAGGTAACATGCAAAAAATTTCAGAGGTTGTCCACCAGGTGGCGCTATAACCAAAGAACAAAGAACGATGACTATAGCATATGTATACAACACATAAATATTTGTCTGACCTACTTGTTATTTTGCACATCTGCTTTCAGATTCTTATAAGGGTCTATTAGGATAATTACATATCTTAGAAAACATGCCGAACAACAGCCAGCCAGAATTAAGCATGTACGAGTCCAGCGTAATGGTCTGCGATTACAACTAAACTGATGGGCCTGTTTGTATTATGTTCTCAATTGTCTGTGAGGATTTTTGGCTCATCATTCCGGAAATATTTGCATCTAGAACAACGGGTGTTACGTTAACTGTCCCCTAGATCAGTGGTTCTCAAAACTATTCCTGGATGCCCACTGCTCTGCACATATACAAAAGTCTTCTATTTTAAACAAATCCACTTTAATCATCAGTAGAGATTTGTATGAACTGAACTGATTGTGTCAGATGAGAGAATCATACAAAATGTGCCGAGCATTGGTCTCGAGAAACCACTGTGGTTCACTGAGTTGAAAGTACTACTCTAGATGTTTATGTTTATATGAAAAGCAATTTTGTGAATTTGCTGTACTATCTGGGCAAATATCAATATGAAACATAAAAAAAACTTTTGTATTCAAAGATTTGATGTGATGTCACATAGTGATGTGGGCACCATTTGTAACCTGTATTCGTTATTTAATTTTTAGATGCTGTTATGTTCCTTTTGTCCATGGGTTGCATCTGCATGAAAATTATTATAAGATTCAATGATTTGCAGTCATTTGCCTCATTAAAACTAAAAGACTTGAGGTAATCAATTCAAGCATTTTGAAATGTGGCATTTTCAAAATGGGCCAGACTAAGTATTTCTAACTAATGAACTAGTAATCTGGGCATAGCCAGTGGTTAAATATAAAAATATGCAGAGCTTTAGTGCTATTTTTAGGCCTACTATAATATGACAGAGGCTGTCATCTAAAATACTTGTACGTTTGCACATAATATCTATGTCAAAGAATATATATATGTTCTATAAAAACAATTACTTTTGTTAAAAAATAGTCTAATACATTTAAACAAGCAAACATTTAGTAAGACCTACAGAATAGATCTCTATGAACTAAAATGACTGTTTCAGATGAGAGAAACATACAAAATGTGCAGAGCATGTTTGTGTATATGTTCCTTTTGTCCATAAAAATATATACGGTTTAATAACTTGCATACCTCACTTTATTTACCTAATTAAAACAGAAAGCCTTCATGGTACTCGATTAAAGGACATGAACATGAATCTGCTAAATGAAATGATATTTGTTATTGACACGATTTAATAACACCATCCACCATTCAGATAACGTATCTGGTTGTTTTATTAAATGTTTCAGTTCTTACACTCAACAACATTAAAGCCAGTGCAGTACAATTTTCTCTACACTGTATAAATTAATTTATATATATTTATATATATCAAATACAAAAACAACTTTGAAAAAGTATAGCTATCACACAGTCATTTTGAAAATGGCCCTGACGAACGGCCCCTAAAGTTTATGACAAAGCATACAATGTATTATTGAGATCAGGCAATATACTCAATTTGTCCTTATTGTGGTTTTTAGGTGCAATTTTCCATTATGTCCACTAGATGGCAGAAGAGGATCAATCACTGGCTGACATTTGAACTCACAGAAAACACAGAAGATGATTACTCTTTAACTAATTCTACTATTAATAGAAATCTGTTCACATTTAAAGGTGCAGTGTGTAATTTTTAGAAGGATCTCTTGACAGAAATGCAAAATGATATACAAAACTATATTATCAGGGGTGTATAAAGACCTTTCATAATGAACCGGTATGTGTTTATTAGCTTAGAACGAGACCTTTTTATCTACATACACCAAGGTCCACTTACATGGAAGTCAACATTTTCTGGCGCCATTTTTCTACAGAAGCCCCTAACGGACAAAATTTTTACTAAGTTGTCTCCGACGATGACATGTTTGTCTGGTTGCGGCTACCGTAGCTTCTCTATGTGTTTCAAAAGCGAGGGGTGAGTAGTGGACTAAGCCATTGGTTGCAATTTGTGACCTCACCACTAGATGCCACTAAAATGTACACACTGCACCTTTAACTTCATGATTTTACTGTTATAATATTAAAATCAAATTTAGTGAAAGACTACCACTTCAATTGTTCTGAGTTGTCAGTTTTATCACTCATGTCACTTTATGATAGCTGTGAAACGTGAACATAATTTTGGAGGCACTTACACGACATTTGCAGTAAGAATTATATTTTTATGTTTTTTATTTAAAAAAAACTACATACAAAATGAGTGTGTAACCATGTCAATATTAAGTCTTGTTCTTTAACAGTCTTGTTTCTCCTTTCTCAGGTAAACGTGTATGTGTATAATATACAATGCAGAATATCTATTTGGCCATGTCCTTAAACGTCTTGTGATCCCAAATAGCTTGAACCCCGCTAATCGCTGCTTGCAGCTATATTTATTATTATTATTATTAGGGTTTCGAGCACGAAGTGCTGAAAACCTATTGTATTTGTCTGTTTTATTAGGGGTTCAAGCCCGTAGGGCTGAAACCCTATTGTAATTGTTAAGATTTTTATTATTAGGGGTTCAAGCCCGTAGGGCTGAAACCCTATTGTAATTGTTAAGATTTTTATTAGGGGTTCAAGCCCGTAGGGCTGAAACCCTATTGTAATTGTTAAGATTTTTATTTATTATTATTATTTTGCCGTAAAACGGAACGTGCAGACCAAACCGTAAGGCCTAGAGACTTGAAACTTGGTCAAATGGTAGGACCCAATTTGGGGAGAGGTTGATAGAGTATCAACCCGATTGGCCTATAGGTGGCGCTATAGCAATAACAAACGCGTTGATGATCATAACTCCCACAAATCTTGTCCAAATGTCAAGTGTCTTATATCACTGGAATCATTGCGTCAAGTCGAACAAAACGTATATCTCCGATTTCATTTCCGCCATGGAAAATTTTTCGCTATTTTCGATTTTGTCGAAAAAAATAAAAACGAACTAGTCCTAGGTTTTTCGTCCGATCGGAACCGTTCCAGTGCTGTAATATTCCTTGGAGTGTGAATATGAAAAGTTATCAAAAAAAAGTGGAACTTTAGACTCGCCGTCGTCAAGCCACGCCCAAACGCCCCCAATGGGCGGAGCCTCTTGGACTTAAATGGCTATAACTTGGGATTGGAAAGAGGTATCAACACCAAATTTGGTACACATATACAATGGACTATTCTGGGGTCACGAAACAAAAATTGCGCCGCTTGACCACTAGCTGGCGCTATAAGACCACCTCAACTTTGAAGGTCTGTAACTACAGAAATATGGGACCGATCAACTTGACATTTGGCACCGGTGCTCCTGGTCTAGGGTACTATCTGTGTCGTAAAGGAATTTCGCGTAGCTCAAAAAACATGGCCGCCATCGGCCAATCAAGAAAAAGCAGGTATTAGACAGGGTTAACGGAGGCCGATCAAAACGAAACGCGTTGGGCCTGTTTGTCTCTTGGCCATGAAGGTCTGTGCAGAGTAAGAAAAAATTCGGCCTCCGGGAGGCGCTATCACGTTTTTTCAGTGTTTAAGTGATTGTGTATTATGCAGTGTTTTAGATATCAACAAGATCCTCATATCATTTAATAGAGGTACTTATAATGAACAACTTTCCCTCAAGCAGCACTTGTCTCAGTCGAATCGTTTGTTAGATATTCATCATTTTCTTATAAACCTACTTTTGCGAACTAGTCCTAGGTTTTTTGACCGATCTGAACCAATCCAGTGCTGGAATATTCCTTAGACACTGAATATCAATAATTATCAAAAAAAAGTTGAACTTTGCACTCGTCGTTTCAATACCACAGTCAAAAGTACGAAGAGGCGGTGCCACAAATACTTAAATGGCTATCATTTATGATAGGAATCAGATATCAACACGAAATTTGGTACACATATGTATAGACCTAGGCCGAGGTCACATGCAAAAAATTTCAGAGATTGTCCACTAGGTGGCGCTATAACCTAAGAACAAAGAACGATGACTATAGCATATGTATACGACACATAAATATTTGTCTGACCTACTTGTTATTTTGCACTTAACATCTGCTTTCAGATTCTTATAAGGGTCTATTAGGATAATTACATATCTTAGAAAACATGCGACCAAAAGCCAGCCAGCATTAACCATGTACGAGTCCAGCGTAATGGTGTGAGATTACAACTAAACTGATGGGCCTGTTTGTCTTATGTTCTCAAGTGTCTGTGAGGATTTTTGGCTCATCATTCCGGAAATATTTGCATCTAGAACAACGGGTGTTACGTTAACTGTACCCTAGATCAGTGGTTCTCAAAATTATTCCTGGAGGCCCACTGCTCTGCACATATACAAAAGTCTTCTATTTTAAACAAATCTACTTTAATCATCAGTAGAGATTTGTATGAACTGAACTGATTGTGTCAGATGAGAGAATCATACAAAATGTGCCGAGCATTGGGTCTCGAGAAACCACCGCGTTTCAGTGAGTTGAAAGTACTTCTCTAGATGTTTATGTTTATATGAAAAACTATTTTGTGAATTTACTGTACTATATCTATTTTATTTTATAATCAAATCATCAAAATGTATTAAAACTAATTAAAATCTAATTATCTCCACTTCTGTTTTCAAATTAAAATATGAACAATTTATATATATATATATATTAATTTTAGAAACTCATTACTATAATATTACAATCAAAAAGTTTAAATTAAAACTTGTTTAAAGGTTGAACTGCAGATTAGTATGGTTTACATCTAGGCAAATATTCACTTCTACATTCATTTCTGTTCTTATAAAAAAGTTATAATTTTTTTTTCTAGAATATTTACTCTATTAATACATAACTGAGTATTATGTAAGGAGTTACAATCATAAGATGTATAACATTGAAAGAGTTGAATAAGTCCACTAGGTATGGCATCAAATACAACTGCAAATTCCTTAGCAGTTACTGGAATCTTATAGTGATTGAGGAATTCACAATAATTAAAGAGGTGACCATCATCTTTAAATAACTGCCTCACTAATATTATATTATTATCATACCAATTTCTATAAAATAAGGATCTGTTTCTTGTATAGAATATTCTTGTTATTCCAAATAACAGATCTATGTGGAGAAAAGTTATGTTTTTATATGAGCATCCAAGAAAACAAACCTGTTTATGGAAACCTGACAGTTTTATGGGAAACTTGTTTATATCAAAATTGTATCGCAAAAAAAATTCCAAACCACCCAATTTCTTAAAAATCATTTCTGGTATGATGTTCCATATACTACCTTTGCAACTTCAGTAACTTTTTATCCACTTATTTTTAAAAACACAGTTAGCAGTATTAAAATCTAGTAAAAAAAAGTATCCTCCTTTCTCAACTGGATTGCATAGAATTGACTTTTTAATGTAGTGCTTCACTGCTGGGTCTGTCGTTCATACGTGGATTACTCAGTTAGCTGGATTTCATTGTTGACGATTTAGCTTCATGTTGAATTATTTGTTTCTTCGAAGGTCATCCTAGAGTTGTTGTTATAGTAACATGTCCGTAAGGTTAAAACTGCTCGGGATTCAAATTCAACTCGTAATAAAAAATGATACATTTAATATTTTAGTAATGTTATTTAAAAAAACTATATAATATAAAAAACATAATTAAGACTGTGTTTTAAGGACTAGTCTGAAGAATTAGTAGTTAGTTAGGGCTAATCAGTCTAACTATTTGGATTTAAATATATTTTAAATAATTTAAATATTTTTTCACATGATACTTAAAGCAGTTATGTTCAATCATGAAGACAAAAATGTATGACTAACTTTGAATACTAGTCTTAGAGATTAATGTTACTGACCATTGGTTTAAGTGTAGTTACAGACTAAAATTTAGGCTTAAGTTTTAGTTGTCTTACTTGAAAATAGCTTACACTGGCCTACCTTTAAATATATCTGGGCCATAGTTTTGTCTTAAGATGTACACCAGAAATGTTTTTTATAAGGTTTGTTTGTAAAAAGTACCTAAATGTTTTTACATAACTAATGGCTAGTCATGCATCAATCTAAACCTGTGGGAAACAACCCAATAAAGTTATAAAGCTTCAAATGTTGTCTTAGAATTTTTCAAATCCTAAAGGTATGAAAAAGATTGCTGTAAATATGTGGATCCTTAAAGAACAATAATAGGCCAACATTAGAAATAATAACTAATAATCATACATAAAGAGAATATATATTTGGTTATCAGAAGCTTTAGTATTCTAATCTACTTTCCAGAACATAAACATGTCATGATGTATCTTATAAAGTTTTTAATAATTGTTTATAGAATTATTGCAATGAAATTGTAATGTTATGATACAATTGGTTATTTTAAATGTAAATGATTTGCTGAAAACTTACTCTAGCACAGCACATGTGTGAACACTAATAAGTGCTTAATAGCAAATCTGACTGACATTTGCTTAATGACATCATTTGTTATTAACTCCATTTGATATAAACAACACATCTGTATCAGTTATGTATGGACATAGCCAGTGGTTAAATATAAAAAAATGTAGAGCTTTAGTACTACTTTTAGGCCTACTATAATATGACAGAGGCTGTTATCTGAAATACTTGTATGTTTGCACATAATATCTATGTCAAAGAATATATATGTTCTATAAGAACAATTACTTTTGTTAAAAAAATGTCTAAAAGATTTAAACAAGCAAACATTTAGTAAGACCTACAGAATAGATCTTTATGAACTAAAATGACTGTTTCAGATGAGAGAAACATACAAAATGTGCAGAGCATGTTTGTGTATATGTTCCTTTTGTCCATAAAAATATATACGGTTTAATAACTTGCATACCTCACTTTATTTACCTAATTAAAACAGAAAGCCTTCATGGTACTCGATTAAAGGACATGAACATGAATCTGCTAAATGAAATGATATTTGTTATTGACAGGATTTAATAACACCATCCACCATTCTGATAACGTATCTGGTTGTTTTATTAAATTGTTTCAGTTCTTACACTCAACAACAGTAAAGCCAGTGCAGTACAATTTTCTCTACACTGTATATATATATATATATATATATATATATATATATATATATATATATATCTCAAATACAAAAACAACTTTGCAAAAGTATAGCTATCACACAGTCATTTTGAAAATGGCCCTGACGAACGGCCCCTAAAGCTTATGACAAAGCATACAATGTATTATTGAGATCAGGCAATATACTCAAATTCCTTATTGTGGATTTTAGGTGCAATTTTCCGTTATGTCCACTAGATGGCAGAAGAGGATCAATCATTGGCTGACATTTGAACTCACAGAAAACACAGAATATGATTACTCTTTAACTAATTCTACTATTAATAGAAATCTGTTCACATTTAAAGGTGCAGTGTGTAATTTTTAGAAGGATCTCTTGACAGAAATGCAAAATGATATACAAAACTATATTATCAGGGGTGTATAAAGACCTTTCATAATGAACCGGTATGCGTTTATTACCTTAGAATGAGACCTTTTTATCTACATACACCAAGGTCCCCTTACATGGAAGTCAACATTTTCTGGCGCCATTTTTCTACAGAAGCCCCTAACGGACAATTTTTTTACTAAGTTGTCTCCGACGATGACATGTTTGTCTGGTTGCGGCTACCGTAGCTTCTCTATGTGTTTCAAAAGCGAGGGGTGAGTAGTGGACTAAGCCATTGGTTGCAATTTGTGACCTCACTACTAGATGCCACTAAAATGTACACACTGCACCTTTAACTTCATGATTTTACTGTTATAATATTAAAATCAAATTTAGTGAAAGACTACCACTTCAATTGTTCTGAGTTGTCAGTTTTATCACTCATGTCACTTTATGATAGCTGTGAAACGTGAACATAATTTTGGAGGCACTTACACGACATTTGCAGTAAGAATTATATTTTTATGTTTTTTATTAAAAAAACTACATACAAAGTGGGGGTGTAACCATGTCAGTATTAAGTCTTGTTCTTTAACAGTCTTGTTTATCATTTCTCAGGTAAACGTGTGTGTGTATAATATACAATGCAGAATATCTATATGGCCATGTCCTTATTTTTTTATTTTTTTATTTAAATTAAGATCCCCATTAGCTACTCCATAAAGAAGCAGCTATTCTTCTTGGGGTCTTAGAATATTACCAACATATTAACATCAACGCTTTACAACAATGAAGACAAATACAGAAGTGATCACAACATTATCTAAATCATCTACACTCCATACACACGCATACACACACACACACACACACACACACACAACATAACCATATAACAATATTACAATATAAGCTCTACTATGTTCAAAATATCATAACTTATTGTGTAAAATATAATAATAACGTCACAATTGCCTTAGCTCATTAAACAATAACTATTAATTACAGTTACTCCAAGGTAAATAAATACAATCTCAATCTTTTAGAAAAACCAGCATTGCGACTCTCAGAAACCAAAAATAACGGGAGTGAGTTCCATGCCACCATTGCTCTATAATACAAAGTTCTTTGAAGTTGCTTTGTTCGACATACAGGTAACAAAAAACGCCCTTCACTTGATTGACGAGTAGAATAAGTATGAACATCACTGAAAAGAATCAACCTGTTATAAATAATTTCTGGTGCTTTTGTAATAATTATATTTTTTAAGAATTTAATAAGAGAATACTTAATTCTGCTTCTTACATGAAGCCATGCTAACTTATTATGCATATCCCTGATACTTGTTCTAAAAGAACAATTTAGAACAAGCCGAGATGCTTTATTTTGTGCAATCTGTAATCTGTTTAAATTATTTTCTGTAGTTGTAGCCCAAATGATGGAACAATAATCCAGATGACACAAAACAATTGATTCAACCAAAGTTTTCCGTATACGCATTGGTATAGATTTTCTCCAATGTCGAACTACAGCCATGCTCCTTCCCATTTTATTCAATATTGATTTAATCTGAACGTTCCAGGTCAACCTGCTATCCACAATCACACCTAGCAATTTGGCCTCAACCACTTGTTCTATAATCAAACCACCTACTGACAAGTACAGAGCAGGAGAATTTTTTAAAAGATGACTTGATCCCAGCATCATACATTTACTCTTCTCAACATTAATAATTAACTTATTATCCCTAATCCAATTTTCAATTAATTTTAGTTCATTAGTTAATAAAGTATTAAGTCTGGTAGAGTTATAATCCGATATGGAAATTGTCAAGTCATCTGCATATAGAGCAATAGTGGCACACCCCAACATAAAAGACAGATCATTTATAAAAATAGAAAATAACAATGGTCCAAGACAACTCCCTTGAGGCACCCCACAACGCAGAACCTTTGTCTCAGAATAACTACCATTAAACAATACATTAAACTCCCTATTAATAAGATAACTATAGATCCATTCGATTGCACCCATATCTAAATCACCAACTATATCCAACATATAACAGATTCGATCTAAACAAACTATAGGCGCATTGGGTGGCCTATAGCAGCAACCAACTAAGATAGACTTTAAATGTGGCAACTGTACCTCCAACCACAGCACTTCAACCCCAACACAACCAAGTTCCCATCTTATTTTTACTGGAATTGGATCCTGAACATAAAATGCCACTCCTCCTCCATTAATATTTCTATCTTGTCTATATAATAAGTATCCATTTACATGCAACAAAGAACTATCTATAGATGCATCCAAATGCGTTTCAGAAATTGCCAAAATATGTATATTATTATTTTTCAAAATCCCAGTTATATCATGCATCTTATTTCGCAAACTACAAATATTCAAATGAGCTATTTTTAACCCTTTCTTTAAGAATATTTTATCCAACACCATTTTTTTATTTTACACTCAAAGTAATTTCTGACTAAACATAGTAAAGAGCTATCAAATAAACAAATAAAACAACAAAAACACGCAACACTCAAAAAAACACATACATACACATTCCCAGTGATACACTCCCCATTTGACAACATTTGTAAACAACAACTAATGGGATATATCCCAACTCAGACAAGCTTCTTATTTTACACATACAGTAGCTTCTGTGGTAATTGAATCATACAACATAAATCATCAATCAAACCAACCACTTAAACTCATTATTACCATTTAAACTAATATAATTAAACCGAGATACTGAAATCATATTAAAATTAGACCTTCAGAAACAGACTTAAATATGTCTGTAAACTAAATTATATACACAAAGTCTGTACCTACTTGGCCATCAATGTTCCTTCATACTTTGCATCACCGGTTCAACCACAGTCATATAGAATTTCTCTGCAGCTAAGTGATCAGTAAACTTGATGGTCTTTTCATTATAAGTCAAAATCAAAATAGGTGGTTGCATGATCCCATGTTTCACTCCCGCGCTCCACACACTTGTTCCTCACCTCACGGAAAAGCGCCCTGGCTTTAGCTGTTTCATCAGTAAAATCAGGAAAAATACGCAGTTTCATTCCACGAATCTCAAACAGCTTTTCTTTCTTGGCAAGACGTAGAATCTCATCTCTTGTATCCAACCTATGCATCCTCACAATCATTACGCGCTGACCAGATTTAGCCGCAGGTCCAATGCGGTGAGCATTTTCCACTTCAGGTGCGCGATGGAGTTTATCCTTAAACAGATCATTAAGCAAAGCGGACACAAAACTTGTCGGATTCCCCTTCTCAATATCTCGAACCAAGCCGAGAATACGGATATTATATTTCCGACTATGATTCTCCAAACGATCTGCTTTCTCTTTTAGATCCGTGTTCTCTTTGCGCAAACTTTCGTTTGCAGACTCCAGCGCCGCAACCCTGGTTTCCATGTGGTCAAGCGCTTCCTCTATAACAGAAACTTTATTGGAACACTCGGAAATATCTTTTTTAACGACATCCAGTTGAGGTTGAAGTTTATCAACCGCCGCATTAATTTCTTCCCTTATTATGATTCGAATCAGTTCAGATAACTCCTGCATGTTGATATCTTTTCCTGCCGCCATATCAATCTGAGACACCTGTTCAGCAAGGCCAAGTTCACGTAGCTTCGTTTGCGACCGTGTTTTCTTCTTAGACATATCACAAACAAATCATTCAGTCATATTAAGCTTTATACTTGACTGACAGTAGTTATATATCTTATAGAGCTTTAATTTCCAGTATTTCCAGTATTTTCAGGCTTTTGTCTGAGGTTGGCGTTCTCCCGATATGCTCAGCCTTGACGCATGCGTAACCCTTAAACGTCTTGTGATCCCAAATAGCTTGAACCCCGCTAATCGCTGCTTGCAGCTATATTTATTAATTATTATTATTTTGCCGTAAAACGGAACGTGCAGCCCAAACCGTAAGGCCTAGAGACTTGAAACTTGGCCAAATGGTAGGACCCAATTTGGGGAGAGGTTGATAGAGTATCAACCCGATTGGCCTATAGGTGGCGCTATAGCGATAACAAACGCGTTGATGATCATACCTCCCACAAATCTTGTCCAAATGTCAAGTGTCTTATATCACTGGAATCCTTGCGTCAAGACGAACAAAACGTATATCTCCGATTTCATTTCCGTCATGAAATTTTTTTCGCTATTTTCGATTTTGTCGAAAAAAATAAAAACGAACTAGTCCTAGGTTTTTTGTCCGATCGGAACCGTTCCAGTGCTGTAATATTCCTTGGAGTGTGAATATCAAAAGTTATCAAAAAAATTTTGAACTTTCGACTCACCGTCGTAAAGCCACGCCCAAACGCCCCCAATGGGCGGAGCCTCTTGGACTTAAATAGCTATAACTTGGGATTGGAAAGAGGTATCGACACCAAATTTGGTACACATATACAGGGGACTATTCTGGGGTCACCTGCAGAAAATTGCGCCGCTTGACCACTAGTTGGCGCTATAACACCACCTCAACTTTGAAGGTCTGTAACTATAGAAATTTGCGACCGATCAACTTGACCTTTGGCACCGGTGCTCCTGGTCTAGGGTACTATCTATGTCTAAAAGGAATTTCGCGTAGCTCAAAAAACATGGCCGCCATCGGCCAATCAAGAAAAAGCAGGTATTAGACAGGGTTAACGAAGGCCGATCAAAACGAAACGCGTTGGGCCTGTTTGTCTCTTGGCCATGAAGGTCTGTGCAGAGTAAGAAAAAATTCGGCCTCCGGGAGGCGCTATCACGTTTTTTCAGTGTTTAAGTGATTGTGTATTATGCAGTGTTTCAGATATCAACAAGATCCTCATATCATTTAATAGAGGTACTTATAATGAACAACTTTCCCTCAAGAAGCATTTGTCTCAGTCGAATCGTTTGTTAGATATTCATAATTTTCTTATAAACCTACTTTTGCGAACTAGTCCTAGGTTTTTTGACCGATCTGAACCAATCAAGTGCTAGAATATTCCTTAGACACTGAATATCAATAATTATCAAAAAAAAGTTGAACTTTGCACTCGTGGTCGCAACACCATGATCAAAAGTACGAAGAGGCGGTGCCACAAATACTTAAATGGCTATCATTTATGATAGGAATGAGATATCAACACGAAATTTGGTACACATATGTATAGACCTAGGCCGAGGTCACATGCAAAAAATTGCAGAGATTGTCCACTAGGTGGCGCTATAACCTAAGAACAAAGAACGATGACTATAGCATATGTATACGACACATAAATATTTGTCTGACCTACTTGTTATTTTGCACTTAACATCTGCTTTCAGATTCTTATAAGGGTATATTAGGATAATTACATATCTTAGAAAACATGCCGACCAACAGCCAGCCAGCATTAAGCATGTACGAGTCCAGCGTAATGGTCTGCGATTACAACTAAACTGATGGGCCTGTTTGTATTATGTTCTCAAGTGTCTGTGAGGATTTTTGGCTCATCATTCCGAAAATATTTGCATCTAGAACAACGGGTGTTACGTTAACTGTCCCCTAGATCAGTGGTTCTCAAAACTATTCCTGGATGCCCACTGCTCTGCACATATACAAAAGTCTTCTATTTTAAACAAATCCACTTTAATCATCAGTAGAGATTTGTATGAACTGAACTGATTGTGTCAGATGAGAGAATCATACAAAATGTGCCGAGCATTGGTCTCGAGAAACCACTGTGGTTCACTGAGTTGAAAGTACTGCTCTAGATATATGTTTATATGAAAAGCAATTTTGTGAATTTGCTGTACTATCTGGGCAAATATCAATATGAAACATAAAATAAGCTTTTGTATTCAAAGATTTGATGTGATGTCACATAGTGATGTGGGCACCATTTGTAACCTGTATTCGTTATTTAATTTGTAGCTGCTGTTATGTTCCTTTTGTCCATGGGTTTGCATCTGCATGAAAATTATTATAAGATTCAATGATTTGCAGTCATTTGCCTCATTAAAACTAAAAGACTTGAGGTAATCAATTCAAGCATTTTGAAATGTGGCATTTTCAAAATGGGCCAGACTAAGTATATCTAACTAATTAACTAGTAATCTGGGCATAGCCAGTGGTTAAATATAAAAATATGCAGAGCTTTAGTGCTATTTTTAGGCCTACTATAATATGACAGAGGCTGTCATCTGAAATACTTGTACGTTTGCACATAATATCTATGTCAAAGAATATATATATGTTCTAGAAAAACAATTACTTTTGTTAAAAAATAGTCTAATACATTTAAACAAGCAAACATTTAGTAAGACCTACAGAATAGATCTCTATGAACTAAAATGACTGTTTCAGATGAGAGAAACATACAAAATGTGCAGAGCATGTTTGTGTATATGTTCCTTTTGTCCATAAAAATATATACGGTTTAATAACTTGCATACCTCACTTTATTTACCTAATTAAAACAGAAAGCCTTTATGGTACTCGATTAAGGGACATGAACATGAATCTGCTAAATGAAATGATATTTGTTATTGACACGATTTAATAACACCATCCACCATTCAGATAACGTATCAGGTTGTTTTATTAAATTGTTTCAGTTTTTACACTCAACAACATTAAAGCCAGTGCAGTACAATTTTCTCTACACTGTATAAATTAATTTATATATATTTATATATATCAAATACAAAAACAACTTTGAAAAAGTATAGCTATCACACAGTCATTTTGAAAATGGCCCTGACGAACGGCCCCTAAAGTTTATGACAAAGCATACAATGTATTATTGAGATCAGGCAATATACTCAAATTCCTTATTGTGGTTTTTAGGTGCAATTTTCCGTTATGTCCACTAGATGGCAGAAGAGGATCAATCACTGGCTGACATTTGAACTCACAGAAAACACAGAAGATGATTACTCTTTAACTAATTCTACTATTAATAGAAATCTGTTCACATTTAAAGGTGCAGTGTGTAATTTTTAGAAGGATCTCTTGACAGAAATGCAAAATGATATACAAAACTATATTATCAGGGGTGTATAAAGACCTTTCATAATGAACCGGTATGCGTTTATTACCTTAGAACGAGACCTTTTTATCTACATACACCAAGGTCCACTTACATGGAAGTCAACATTTTCTGGCGCCATTTTTCTACAGAAGCCCCTAACGGACAAATTTTTTATTAAGTTGTCTCCGACGATGACATGTTTGTCTGGTTGCGGCTACCGTAGCTTCTCTATGTGTTTCAAAAGCGAGGGGTGAGTAGTGGACTAAGCCATTGGTTGCAATTTGTGACCTCACCACTAGATGCCACTAAAATGTTCACACTGCACCTTTAACTTCATGATTTTACTGTTATAATATTAAAATCAAATTTAGTGAAAGACTACCACTTCAATTGTTCTGAGTTGTCAGTTTTATCACTCATGTCACTTTATGATAGCTGTGAAACGTGAACATAATTTTGGAGGCACTTACACGACATTTGCAGTAAGAATTATATTTTTATGTTTTTTATTAAAAAAAACTACATACAAAATGAGTGTGTAACCATGTCAATATTAAGTCTTGTTCTTTAACAGTCTTGTTTCTCCTTTCTCAGGTAAACGTGTATGTGTATAATATACAATGCAGAATATCTATTTGGCCATGTCCTTAAACGTCTTGTGATCCCAAATAGCTTGAACCCCGCTAATCGCTGCTTGCAGCTATATTTAGGGGTTCAAGCCCGAAGGGCTGAAACCCTATTGTATTTGTACTGATTTTTATTATTATTATTAGGGGTTCAAGCCCGTAGGGCTGAAACCCTATTGTAATTGCTCAGATTTTTATTATTAGTTATTATTATTATTTTGCCGTAAAACGGAACGTGCAGACCAAACCGTAAGGCCTAGAGACTTCAAACTTGGCCAAATGGTAGGACCCAATTTGGGGAGAGGTTGATAGAGTATCAACCCGATTGGCCTATAGGTGGCGCTATAGCGATAACAAACGCGTTGATGCTCATAACTTCCACAAATCTTAGCCAAATGTCAAGTGTCTTATATCAATGGAATCCTTGCGTCAAGACGAACAAAACGTATATCTCCGATTTTATTTCCGTCATGAAAATTTTTTCGCTATTTTCGATTTTGTCGAAAAAAATAAAAACGAACTCGTCCTAGGTTTTTCATCCGATCGGAACCGTTCCAGTGCCATAATATTCCTTGGAGTGTGATTATCAAAAGTTATCAAAAAAAATGTGAACTTTCGACTCACCGTCGTCAAGCCACGCCCAAACGCCCCCAATGGGCGGAGCCTCTTGGAATTAAATGGCTATAACTTAGGAATGGAAGGAGGTATTGACACCAAATTTGGTACACATATACAGGGGACTATTCTGAGGTCAGGTGCGAAAAATTGCGCCGCTTGACAACTAGCTGGCGCTATAACACCACCTCAAATTTGAAGAGCTGTAACTACAGAAATATGGGACCGATCAACTTGACATTTGGCACGTGTGCTCCTGGTCTGGGGTACTATCTATGTTTAAAAGGAATTTTGCGTAACTCAAAAAACATGGCCGCCATTGGCCAATCAAGAAAAAACAGCTATTAGACAGGGTTAACGGAGGCCGATCGAAATGAAACGCGGTGGGCCTGTTTGTCTCTTGGCCATGAAGGTCTGTACAGAGTAAGAAAAAATTCGGCCTCTGGGGGGCGCTATCACGTTTTTTCAGTGTTTAAGTGATTGTGTATTATGCAGTGTTTCAGATATCAACAAGATCCTCATATCATTTAATAGAGGTACTTAAAATGAACAACTTTTCCTCAAGCAGCACTTGTCTCAGTCGAATCGTTTGTTAGATATTCATCATTTTCTTTTAAACCTACTTTTGCGAACTAGTCCTAGGTTTTTTGACCGATCTGAACCGATTCAGTGCTGGAATATTCCTTAGATACTGAATATCAATAACTATCAAAAAAAGTTGAACTTTGCAGTCATCGTCGCAACACTACGGTCAAAAGTACGAAGAGGCGGTGCCACAAATACTACAATGGCTATCATTTATGATAGGAATGAGATATTAACACGAAACTTGGTACACATATGTATAGACCTAGGCCGAGGTCACATGCAAAAAATTGCAGAGATTGTCCACTAGGTGGCGCTATAACCTAAGAACAAAGAACGATGACTATCGCATATGTATACAACACATAAATATTTGTCTGACCTACTTGTTATTTTACACATAACATCTGCTTTCAGATTCTTATAAGGGTCTTTTAGGATAATTACATATCTTAGAAAACATGCCGACCAACAGCCAGCCAGCATTAACCATGTACGAGTCCAGCGTAATGGTGTGCGATTACAACTAAACTGATGGGCCTGTTTGTCTTATGTTCTCAAGTGTCTTTGATGATTTTTGGCTCATCATTCCGGAAATATTTGCATCTAGAACAACGGGAGTTACGTTAACTGTGCCCTAGATCAATGGTTCTCAAAATGATTCCTGGAGGCCCACTGCTCTGCACATATACGAAAGTGAAAGTCTTCTATTTTAAACAAATCTACTTTAATCATCAGTAGAGATTTGTATGAACTGAACTGATTGTGTCAGATGAGAGAAACATACAAAATGTGCCGAGCATTGGGTCTCGAGAAACCACTGCGGTTCACTGAGTTGAAAGTACTGCTCTAGATGTTTCAAAATTTTCAAAATGGGCCAGACTAAGTATATCTAACTAATTAACTAGTAATGTGAAGCTTATGACAAAATATTAACAGTTTTATTAAGATCAGACAATATATGTCTTTCCAAGACTAGGGCTGGTTGAATAAACATACAGTAGCCATTAAGTTAAGACTGTGTTTTAAGGACTAGTCTGAAGAACTAGTAATTAGTTAGGGCTAATCAATCTTACTATTTGGATTTAAATATAATTAAAATAATTTAAATATTTTTTCACATGATACTTAAAGCAGTTATGTTCAATCATGAAGACAAAAATGTATGACTAACTTTGAATACTAGTCTTAGAGATTAATGTTACTTACCATTGGTTTAAGTGTAGTTACAGACTAAAATTAAGGCTTAAGTTTTAGTTATCTTACTTGAAAATAGCTTACACTGGCCTACCTTTAAATATATCTGGGCCATAGTTTTGTCTTAAGATGTACACCAGTAATGTTTTTTATAAGGTTTGTTTGTAAAAAGTACCTAAATGTTTTTACATAACTAATGGCTAGTCATGCATCAATTTAAACCTGTGGGAAACAACCCTATGAAGTTATAAAGCTTCAAATGTTGTCTTAGAATTCTTCAAATCCTAAAGGCCACTTCACACTGGTCAGACAGACTCCAACAGACGCGTCTGTTGGAGTCTGTCTGACCAGTGTAAAACCCCTGTTGGAAGTTGTTGGATCAAAGTAAATGACACTTTAGAATGTGGTTGTCTGTTGGTGTCTGTTGGAGTTGGTAGTTGTCTGACCAGTGTGAACTGGCCTTAAAGGTATGAACAAGATTGCTGTAAATATGTGGATCCTTAAAGAACAATAATAGGCCAACATTAGAAATAATAACTAATAATCACACATAAAGAGAATAAATATTTGGTTATCAGTAGCTTTAGTATTCTAATCTATTTTCCATGACATAAACACGTCATGCTGTGTCTTATAAAGTTTTCAATAATTGTTTATAGAATTATTGCAATGAAATTGTAATGTTATGATACAATTGGTTATTTTAAATATAAATGTTTACTGAAAACTTACTCTAGCACAGCACGTGTGTGAACACAAGGCAAGGCAAGGCAAGGCAAGGCAAGTTTATTTGTATAGCACATTTCATACACAGAGGTCATTCAAAGTGCTTTACATAGAAATGAGAAAACAATATATAAAAGAGAAAAAAGAAAATGTAAAAATAATCGATACACAATAAAATCACAATAAAAAAAGATACATGAGAATTTTGAATAACAATGAAAGAAAATGAATGTGATTTTAATAAAAACAGTTTAAAATGTTAAAAAGAATAAAACAGGAGTAAAAGTGGCTTGAGTTAAAGGTGCAGTCAGTGTAAAGCAGCACATTGCTCATTCAGTAAATGCAGAGTTAAACAGATGTGTTTTTAATCTAGATTTAAAAGTTAGTATTCTAATCTATTTTCTATTTTCTATTTACAAATAAGTGCTTAATAGCAAATCTGACTGACATTTGCTTAATGACATCATATTTGTTACTAACTCCATTTGATATAAACAACACATCTGGATCAGTTATGTATGGACATAGCCAGTTGTTAAATATAAAAAAATGTACAGCTTTAGTACTATTTTTAGGCCTACTATAATATGACAGAGGCTGTCATCTGAAAAACTTGTATGTTTGCACATCATATCTATGTCAAAGAATATATATGTTCTATAAGAACAATTACTTTTGTTTAAAAAATAGTCTAAAAGATTTAAACAAGCAACCATTTAGTAAGACCTAGATCTCTATGAATTAAAATGACTGTTTCAGATGAGAGAAGCATACAAAATGTGCAGAGCATATTTGTGTATATGTTCCTTTTGTCTATAAAGATATATACGGTTTAATAACTTGCATACCTCACTTTATTTACCTAATTAAAACAGAAAGCCTTCATGGTACTCGATTAAAGGACATGAACATGAATCTGCTAAATGAAATGATATTTGTTATTGACACAATTTAATAACACCATCCACCATTCAGATAACGTATCTGGTTTTGTTTTATTAAATTGTTTCAGTTCTTACACTCAACAACAGTAAAGCCAGTGCAGTACAATTTTCTCTACACTGTATAATACAAATACAAAAACAACTTTGCAGAAGTATAGCTATCACACAGTCATTTTGAAAACGGCCCTGACGAACGGCCCCTAAAGCTTATGACAAAGCATACAAGTATTATTGAGATCTGGCAATATACTCAAATTCCTTATTGTGGTTTTTAGGTGCAATTTTCCGTTATGTCCACTAGATGGCTGTAGAGGATCAATCATTGGCTGACATTTGCACTCACAGAAAACACAGAAGATGATTACTCGCCAACTAAGTCTACTATTAATAGAACTCTGTACACATTTAAAGGTGCAGTGTGTAATTTTTAGAAGGATCTCTTGACGAAAATGCAAAATGATATACAAAACTATATTATCAGGGGTGTATAAAGACCTTTCATAATGAACCGGTATGTGTTTATTACCTTAGAACGAGACCTTTTTATCTACATACACTGAGGGTCCCCTTACATAGAAGTCACCATTTTGTGCCGCCATTTTTCTACAGAAGCCCTTAACGGACACATTTTTTTACTAAGTTGTTTCCGACGATGACATGTTTGTCTGGTGGCGGCTACTGTAGCTTCTCTATGTGTTTCAAAAGCGAGGGGTGAGCAGTGGACTAAGCCATTGGTTGCAATTCGTGACCTCACCACTAGGTGCCGCTAAAATGTACACACTGCACCTTTAACTTCATGATTTTACTGTTATAATATTAAAATCACATTTAGTGAAAGACTACCACTTCAATTGTTCTGAGTTATCAGTTTTAACACTCATGTCATTTTATGATAGCTGTGAAACGTGAACATAATTTTGGAGGCACTTACACGACATTTGCAGTAAGAATTATATATTTTTTGTTTTTTATAAAAAAAAACTACATACCAAATGAGTGTATAACCATGTCAATATTAAGTCTTGTTCTTTAACAGTCTTGTTTCTCCTTTCTCAGGTAAACGTGTGTGTGTACAATATACAATGCAGAATATCTATATGGCCATGTCCTTAAACGTCTTGTGATCTAAATGGCTTGAACCCCGATAATCGCTGCTAGCAGCTATATTTCTTTTTATTATTTTTCTTCTGCCGTAAAACGGATCGTGCAGACCAAACCGTAAGGCCTAGAGACTTGAGACTTGGCCAAATGGTAGGACCCAATTTGGGGAGAGGTTGATAGAGTTTCAACCCGATTGGCCTATAGGTGGCGCTATAGCGATAACAAACGCGTTGATGCTCATAACTCCCAGAATTCTTGTCCAAATGTCAAGTGTCTTATATCCCTGGATTCCTTGCGTCAAGACGAACAAAACGTATATCTCCGATTTCATTTCCGTCATGAAAATTTTTTCGCTATTTTCGATTTTGTCGAAAAAAATAAAAACGAACTAGTCCTAGGTTTTTTGTCCGATCGGAACCGTTCCAGTGCTGTAATATTCCTTGGAGTGTGAATATGAAAAGTTATCAAAAAAAAGTTGAACTTTATACTCGTCGTCGTCAAGCCACGCCCAAACGCCCCCAATGGGCGGAGCCTCTTGGACTTCAATGGCTGTAACTTGGGATTGGAAAGAGGTATCGAAACCAAATTTGGTACACATATACAGCGGACTATTCTGGGGTCACGTGCAAAAAATTGCATCGCTTGACCACTAGTTGGCGCTATAACACTACTTCAACTTTGAAGAGCTGTAACTAGAGAAATATGGGACCGATCAACTTGAGATTTGGCACGGGTGCTCTTGGTCTAGGGTAATATCTGTGTGGGAAAGGAATTTCGCGTAGCTCAAAAAACATGGCCGCCATCGGCCAATCAAGAAAAAGCAGCTATTGGGCAGGGTTAACGGAGGCCGATCGAAACGAAACGTGGTGGACCTGTTTGTCTCTTGGCCATGAAGGTCTGTGCAGAGTAAGAAAAAATTCGGCCTCCGGGAGGCGCTATCACGTTTTTTCAATGTTTAAGTGATTGTGTATTATGCAGTGTTTCAGATATCAACAAGATCTTTATATCATTTAATAGAGCTACATTTAATGAACAACTTTTCCTCAAGAAGCACTTGTCTCAGTCGAATCGTTTGTTAGATATTCATAATTTTCTCTTAAACCTACTTTTGCGAACTAGTCCTAGGTTTTTTGACCGATCTGAACCAATCCAGTGCTGGAATATTCCTTAGACACTGAATATCAATAATTATCAAAAAAAAGTTGAACTTTGCACTCGTCGTCGCAACACTACGGTCAAAAGTACGAAGAGGCGGGGCCACAAATACTTAAATTGCTATCATTTATGATAGGAATGAGATATCAACATGAAACTTGGTACACATATGTATAGACCCAAGCTGAGGTCACATGCAAAAAATTGCAGAGATTGTCCATTAGGTGGCGCTATAACTTAAGAACAAATAACCATAACTATAGCATATGTATATGACACATAAATATTTGTCTGACCTACTTGTTATTTTGCACATTACATCTACTTTCAGGTTCTTATAATGGTCTATGAGGATAATTATTTATCTTTGAAAACATGCCACTCAACAGCCAACCAGTATTAACCATGTACGAGTCAAGCCTAATGGTGTGTGATTACAACTAAACTCATGGGACTGTTGGTCTTATGTTTCCAAGTGTCTGTGAGGATTTTTAGTTCATCTTTCTGAAAATCTTTGCATCTAACACAATGTGTGCAAAGTAAACAGTTCTCTAGATCAGTGGTTCTCAACACACCTGCTTCACATAATCAGCACAATAGTAGAGATCTCTATTAACTAAACTGATTGTGTCAGATGAGAGAAACATACAAAATGTGCAGAGCAGTGGTTCTCCAGAAACGGAGTAGAGAACCACTGCTCTATATGTTTATGTTTATATGAAAAAACTATTTTGTGAACTAATACTTGGTTTTTCACTCAACACCACTAAAGCCAATGCAATACAATTTCCTGTAGTCTGTGAGCAAATATGAATGCCAAATTGTTATCACCAATTGTACGTCTTATTCCTTTAGTTGTTTAGCTTTGAATTACAAAAACAACTTTTCAAAACTACTAGAATTTTTTCAGTCAACAACAATAAAATCAGCGCAGTACATTTTTCTGTCCTCTGTGTGTAAAGGTATATCAAATACAAAATGTAATGAATTTGAATACCTGCTTTTGTAAGCATAGATTTCATGTGATGTCACACATTGGTGTAGGTGCCATTTGTACGACTGAATTGCAGCATGTGTGTTTAAAGGAACTCATAAAGATATGGATTAAAGTTTTTCATTATCTCCATTTATTTACATCAGTAGCATTAGGATTCTATTCTACCTTCCATGACATAAACGTGTCCTGACATGATGTATAATACAAAGTTGTTACATTTTTATATGTTATTTTTCAAATATTGCACCAAAAACTTCATGTGATAATGCAATTGGTTATTATTCACATAAATGACCTGCTAGAACCCAACTAAAAAGCAGCACTTTATGAAAGTAACACAGACAAATGCTCACCAGCAAATCTGCTGCAAATCTACTAAATAACATGACATTTGTTATTGACATAATTTGATATTGAAAACATATCTGGATCAGTTATTTATTGGCCCAGCCTAAAATCACATGAAAATAATTGCAGAGCTATACCACTATTTGACAATTTAACATGACAGAGCCTAAAAATGTTTCTATTAAAATATGTAACTTTGCTTTATTGTTTCCAAATCCATAAATTAGTATTCTCTTACAATAACACAATAAAAGGATTATATGAAAAATATATACTCTCTGTGTGAAACACAGACCCTCATTAATATACTTAAGAGCATGCTTATCAGGATTTGAGTTAAAAATGTGTCTACCTTTATTTACTTTTAAATATTCAATACTAATTTTATGTTAAATTAATTGTAAAAGGAAAACAATAATTTTAGCCAACAGATGGCAGAAGGTCATCTTCTGCCATCTGCTGGCTAAAATTATTATTTATTATTTAAAATGTATACTCAATGAAATTGTGTTCACAGGTTTCATCAATGGATGCATGATTTAACTTTATGAAGTCAGTATTATTATGTTAAAATAACATTTCGTCAATCATTCTGACGGTATCCGTTTTAACAGTCATGTGACATTCGAACATAGGATAAACATTTAAATAGGTTGATGAACTCTTAAAGGACACCAAGCATATGGAGATTGGTCATTTATTTCAAAGTCTTATTTCCTAACCCTGCCATTTCTGCTTCTGTGTGTAAATGCATGTATGTGTTTTAGCTTATTCTTCATCATTGCTGTGTTATAGATTAGCCATATGAGACCTATATCTCTATATCAGAACATCGTAGAGAAATTGTGGTGGGCTGTTTTGTCTCATGTTAACAATTTTTGAAACATTTTGTGTGACAAATCTTGCAACAGCATGCACCACATAATTTTCTCTTCAGAAAATTTACCTAATTGGTAACATGTTAGTATTTCATATTCTAAGTATATTTGATAACAATGCAGCAAATCTAAACAGGCATGCCCTTAAAGGTTCATATAATGAGATTTTTTAAAGATGTAAAATAAATTGTTTGTGTACCCAGAGTGTGTATGTGAAGTGTTATCTCAAAATACTCCACAGATCATTTATTATAGCATGTTAAAATTGACACTTTGTAGGCCTGAGCAAAATTGTGCAGTTTTTGGGTGTTTCCTTTAAAATGCAAATGAGTGGATGAAATGCAAACACTGATCACAATGATGGTGGTTTGTTGTAATTGAAATTCAATTGTGCTCTCGATTATTTTATTTTTTATCTTTTTGATGTTTTCTAGGTTGATATAAGCACTGGGGACCCAATTATAGCACTTACACTTGGAAAAAGTCAGATTTTCACGCTATGACCCCTTTAAGGTCCCAGATCGCTTGAACCCCGCTGATCGCTGCTTGCAGCTATATTACCGTTTGTTTTTGTTAGGATGTTTATTTTTTTCTGCCATAAAACGGATCGTGCAGACCAAACCGTAAGGCCTAGAGACTTGAGACTTGGCCAAATGATAGGACCCAATTTGGGGAGAGGTTGATAGAGTATCAACCCGATTGGCCCATAGGTGGCGCTATAGCGATAACAAACGCGTTGATGGTCATAACTTCCACAAATCTTATCCAAATGTCAAGTGTCTTATATCCCTGGATTCCTTGCGTCAAGGCGAACAAAACGTATATCTCCGATTTCATTTCCGTCATGAAAATTTTTTCGCTATTTTCGATTTTGTCAAAAAAAATAAAAACGAACTCGTCCTAGGTTTTTCGTCCGATCGGAACCGTTCCAGTGCCGTAATATTCCTTGGAGTGTGAATATCAAAAGTTATCAAAAAAAAGTTGAACTTTCGACTCGCCGTCGTCAAGCCACGCCCAAACGCCCCCAATGAGCGGAGCCTCTTGACCTTAAACGGCTATAACTTAGGAAGGGAAGGAGGTATCGACACCAAATTTGGTACACATATACAGGGGACTATTCTGAGGTCAGGTGCAAAAAATTGCGCCGCTTGACCACTAGTTGTCGCTATAACACCACCTCAACTTTGAAGGGCTGTAACTACGGAAATATCGGACCGATCAACTTGACATTTGACAGGTGTGCTCCTGGTCTGGGGTACTATCTATGTTTAAAAGGAATTTTGCGTAACTCAAAAAACATGGCCGCCATCGGCCAATCAAGAAAAAGCAGCTATTAGACAGGGTTAACGGAGGCCGATCGAAATGAAACGCGGTGGGCCTGTTTGTCTCTTGGCCATGAAGGTCTGTGCAGAGTAAGAAAGAATTCGGACTCCGGAGGGCGCTATCACGTTTTTTCAGTGTTTAAGTGATTGTGTATTATGCAGTGTTTCAGATATCAACAAGATCCTCATATCATTTAATAGAGGTACTTAAAATGAACAACTTTTCCTCAAGCAGCACTTGTCTCAGTCGAATCGTTTGTTAGATATTCATCATTTTCTTTGAAACCTACTTTTGCGAACTAGTCCTAGGTTTTTTGACCGATCTGAACCGATCCAGTGCTGGAATAGTCCTTAGACACTGATTATCAATAACTATCAAAAAAAAGTTGAACTTTGCACTCATTGTCGCAACACCACGGTCAAAAGTACGAAGAGGCGGTGCCACAAATACTACAATGGCTATCATTTATGATAGGAATGAGATATCAACACGAAACTTGGTACACATATGTATAGACCCAGGCCAAGGTCACATGCAAAAAATTGCAGAGATTGTCCACTAGGTGGCGCTATAACCTAAGAAAAAAGAACGATAACTATAGCATATGTATACAACACATAAATATTTGTCTGACGTACTTTTTATTTTGCACATAACATCTGCTTTCAGATTCTTATAAGGGTCTTTTAGGATAATTACATATCTTAGAAAACATGCCGACCAACAGCCAGCCAGCATTAACCATGTACGAGTCCAGCGTAATGGTGTGCCATTACAACTAAACTGATGGGCCTGTTTGTCTTATGTTCTCAAGTGTCTTTGATGATTTTTGCCTCATCATTCCGGAAATATTTGCATCTAGAACAACGGGAGTTACGTTAACTGTGCCCTAGATCAATGGTTCTCAAAATTATTCCTGGAGGCCCACTGCTCTGCACATATACGAAAGTCTTCTATTTTAAACAAATCTACTTTAATCATCAGTAGAGATTTGTATGAACTGAACTGATTGTGTCAGATGAGAGAAACATACAAAATGTTCCGAGCATTGGGTCTTGAGAAACCACTGCGGTTCACTGAGTTGAAAGTACTGCTCTAGATGTTTATGTTTATATGAAAAACAATTTTATGAATTTGCTGTACTATCTGGGCAAATATCAATATGAAACATAAAATAAAATTTTGTCGTTGTATTACTGGATTTGATGTGATGTCACATAGTGAGGTGGGCACCATTTGTAACCTGTATTCTTTATTTCATTTGTAGCTGCTGTTATGTTCCTTTTGTCCATGGGTTTGCATCTGCATGAAAATTATTATAAGATTTAATGATTTGCAGTCATTTACCTCATTAAAACTAAAAGACTTGAGGTAATCAATTCAAGCATTTTGAAATGTGACATTTTCAAAATGGGCCAGACTAAGTATATCTAACTAATGACCTAGTAATGTGAAGCTTATGACAAAATATTAACAGTTTTATTAAGATCAGACAATATATGTCTTTCCAAGACTAGGGCTGGTTGAATAAACATACAGTAGCCATTAAGTTAAGACTGTGTTTTAAGGACTAGTCTGAAGAACTAGTAGTTAGTTAGGGCTAATCAGTCTTACTATTTGGATTTAAATATAATTTAAATAATTTAAATATTTTTTCACATGATACTTAAGCAGTTATGTTCAATCATGAAGACAAAAATGTATGACTAACTTTGAAAACTAGTCTTAGAGATTAATGTTACTGACCGTTGGTTTAAGTGTAGTTACAGACTAAAATTAAGGCTTAAGTTTTAGTTATTTTACTCGAAAATAGCTTACACTGGCCTACCTTTAAATATATCTGGGCCATAGTTTTGTCTTAAGATGTACACCAGTAATGTTTTTTTTATAAGGTTTGTTTGTAAAAAGTACCTAAATGTTTTTACATAACTAATGGCTAGTCATGCATCAATTTAAACCTGTGGGAAACAACCCTATGAAGTTTTAAAGCTTCAAATGTTGTCTTAGAATTCTTCAAATCCTAAAGGCCACTTCACACTGGTCAGACAGACTCCAACAGACGCGTCTGTTGGAGTCTTTCTGACCAGTGTGAAACCCCTGTTGGAAGTTGTTGGATCAAAGTAAATGAGACTTTGGAATGTGGTTGTCTGTTGGTGTCTGTTGGAGTTGGTAGTTGTCTGACCAGTGTGAACTGGCCTTAAAGGTATGAAAAAGATTGCTGTAAATATGTGCATCCTTAAAGAACAATAATAGGCCAACATTAGAAATAATAACTAATAATCACACATAAAGAGAATATATATTTGGTTATCAGTAGCTTTAGTATTCTAATCTATTTTCCATAACATAAACACGTCATGCTGTGTCTTATAAAGTTTTCAATAATTGTTTATAGAATTATTGCAATGAAATTGTAATGTTATGATACAATTGGTTATTTTAAATATAAATGATTTACTGAAAACTTACTCTAGCACAGCACGTGTGTGAACACAAGGCAAGGCAAGGCAAGTTTATTTGTATAGCACATTTCATACACAGAGGTCATTCAAAGTGCTTTACATAGAAATGAGAAAACAATATATAAAAGAGAAAAAAAGAAAATGTAAAAATAATAGATACACGATAAAATCACAATAAAAAAAGATACATGAGAATTTAGAATAACAATTAAAGAAAATGAATGTGATTTTAATAAAAACAGTTTAAAATGTTAAAAAGAATAAAACAGGAGTAAAAGTGGCTTGAGTTAAAGGTGCAGTCAGTGTAAAGCAGCACAGTGCTCATTCAGTAAATGCAGAGTTAAACAGATGTGTTTTTAATCTAGATTTAAAAGTTAGTATTCTAATCTATTTTCTATTTTCTATTTACAAATAAGTGCTTAATAGCAAATCTGACTGACATTTGCTTAATGACATCATATTTGTTATTAACTCCATTTGATATAAACAACACATCTGGATCAGTTATGTATGGACATAGCCAGTTGTTAAATATAAAAAATGTACAGCTTTAGTACTATTTTTAGGCCTACTATAATATGACAGAGGCTGTCATCTGAAATACTTGTATGTTTGCACATAATATCTATGTCAAAGAATATATAGGTTCTATAAGAACAATTACTTTTGTTTAAAAAAATAGTCTAAAAGATTTAAACAAGCAACCATTTAGTAAGACCTAGATCTCTATGAATTAAAATGACTGTTTCAGATGAGAGAAACATACAAAATGTGCAGAGCATGTTTGTGTATATGTTCCTTTTGTCTATAAAGATATATACGGTTTAATAACTTGCATACCTCACTTTATTTACCTAATTAAAACAGAAAGCCTTCTTGATCCTTGATTAAAGGACATGAACATGAATCTGCTAAATGAAATGATTTTTGTTATTGACACAATTTAATAACACCATCCACCATTCAGATAACGTATCTGGTTTTGTTTTATTAAATTGTTTCAGTTCTTACACTCAACAACAGTAAAGCCAGTGCAGTACAATTTTCTCTACACTGTATAATACAAATACAAAAACAACTTTGCAGAAGTATAGCTATCACACAGTCATTTTGAAAACGGCCCTGACGAACGGCCCCTAAAGCTTATGACAAAGCATACAAGTATTATTGAGATCAGGCAATATACTCAAATTCCTTATTGTGGTTTTTAGGTGCAATTTTCCGTTATGTCCACTAGATGGCTGTAGAGGATCAATCACTGGCTGACATTTGCACTCACAGAAAACACAGAAGATGATTACTCTTTAACTAAGTCTACTATTAATAGAACTCTGTACACATTTAAAGGTGCAGTGTGTAATTTTTAGAAGGATCTCTTGACGAAAATGCAAAATGATATACAAAACTATATTATCAGGGGTGTATAAAGACCTTTCTTAATGAACCGGTATGTTTTTATTACCTTAGAACGAGACCTTTTTATCTACATACACTGAGGGTCCCCTTACATAGAACTCACCATTTTGTGCCGCCATTTTTCTACAGAAGCCCTTAACGGACAATTTTTTTTACTAAGTTGTCTCCGACGATGACATGTTTGTCTGGTGGCGGCCACTGTAGCTTCTCTATGTGTTTCAAAAGCGAGGGGTGAGCAGTGGACTAAGCCATTGGTTGCAATTTGTGACCTTGAAAATGTACACACTGCACCTTTAACTTAATAATTTTACTGTTATAATATTAAAATCACATTTAGTGAAAGACTACCACTTCAATTGTTCTGAGTTATCAGTTTTAACACTCATGTCATTTTATGATAGCTGTGAAACGTGAACATAATTTTGGAGGCACTTACACGACATTTGCAGTAAGAATTATATATTTTTTGTTTTTTATAAAAAACTACATTCCAAATGAGTGTATAACCATGTCAATATTAAGTCTTGTTCTTTAACAGTCTTGTTTCTCCTTTCTCAGTTAAACGTGTGTGTGTACAATATACAATGCAGAATATCTATATGGCCATGTCCTTAAACGTCTTGTTATCTAAATGGCTTGAACCCCGAAAATCGCTGCTAGCAGCTATATTTAGGGGTTCAAGCCCGAAGGGCTGAAACCCTATTGTATTTGTACTGATTTTTATTATTATTATTATTATTATTATTATTATTATTATTATTTTTATTATTTTTCTTCTGCCGTAAAACGGATCGTGCAGACCAAACCGTAAGGCCTAGAGACTTGAGACTTGGCCAAATGGTAGGTCTCATTCGTGCGCGAAGATGACAGAGTGTCATCCCAATCGGCCTATGGGGGGCGCTACAGCGATGGCAAACGCGTTGATGCTCATAACTTCGACAATTCTTGTCCAAATGTCAAGTGTCTTATATTCCTGGATTCCTTGCGTCAAGACGAACAAAATGTATATCTCCGATTTCATTTCCGTCATTAAAAATTTTCCGCTATTTTCGATTTTGTCGAAAAAAATAAAAACGAACTAGTCCTAGGTTTTTTGCTCGATCGGAATCGTTTCGGTGCTAAAATGTTCCTTGGAGTTCGAATATCAATAATTATTGAAAAAAAGTTGAACTTTCGACTCACGGTCGACATGCCACGCCCAAACGTCTGAAGTGTGCGCAGCCACTAGGGATTTATTGGATATAACTGCGGACAGGAATGAAGTATCAACACGACACTTGGTACTTGTGATGACAGTCATGGCCTGAGGTGGCATGCGTCGTTTCGTCACAGCGCCACCTAGTGGTCAGACGAATCATTTAAACGCTTATAACTTAGGCTGAGTTTAACATATTTTCATGCAACTTTTTTCTTTGGAGTCCTGAATTGTTGCCGAGTCCAACGATATCAAGCATGCCAGGTTTTGCTTTACGGTTGGTTCTGCACAGGAAAATAGCGCTTAAAAAACACGCGCGAATAACTCCGCGAGGGTTATTCCGATCGACTCGAAACGACCATAGGAAGAACATTGTATTACCTTCTGAACAAAAAGTTCTATTGGCGTTATGTTAAAATTTTCATCAGAAATGGCCGAAAATTGCAAAAAACGAAAAATTACCTCAAAATTTTGTGTTTTTACACATAAATGGTTATAACTCCGCAACGAAATGATATTTTTTCACCAGATTTGATACGCTGATGTCTGAGCACAGTCTGAGGCAATACAAAAAAAAATGGTATGCCTGCACCACTAGTTGGCCTCATAATTTAACAAAACCTATGACATTGAGCAAACCCTATGGTCAAACAACTGTTTTTTCAAAAAACTAAAGTGTACAGCCATGATACTAGCTAGATGTAACACAGTCATGACCTGAGATTCCATGCACGAGTTTGTCATAGCGCCACCTAGTGGTAATTTGTTATTTTCACTTAAAAATACTGTAACCTTACCTTTAAAATCATGAGTCATCATGGATTATTCCTTTCATGGCTTTGAGTATAATCATTGATGGATTGCAAGTCACTCCCTAGCAACCAATGAGAATACCCTAGCAACCATTTAGCAAGCTGTATCTCTGTATCAGAACATCGTAGAGACGTGGGGTTCGGCTCTTTTGACTCATTAACCCTATTTTAACATTTTGTGACCCGAGTTTTGCCATTGCAAGCACCACAAACATTTCCTTCAGTGTTCTATTTGTCAATGTTCCGTGAGAAGAGAGGGAGACATTTCACTGAACGATAGCAATTTTTGCTAATAACTTTGAACACGTGTGTCTGGTATCTTATTTTTCATCATTTATTTTGTACAATGCAGCAAATCTACGCAGCCATGCCCTTAATGGTCTTAATGTCCCAAATCGCTTGAACCCCGGTAATCGCTGCTTGCAGCTATATTACCGTTTGTTTTTGTTAGGATGTTTATTTTTTTCTGCCATAAAACAGATCGTGCAGACCAAACCGTAAGGCCTAGAGACTTGAGACTTGGCCAAATGATAGGTCTCATTCTTGCGCAAACTTGACAGAGTATGAACCCAATCGGCCTATAGGTGGCGCTACAGCGATGGCAAACGCGTTTAGGCTCATAACTCCCACAATCCTTGTCCAAATGTCAAGTGTCTCATATCCCTGGATTCCTTGCATCAAGACGAACAAAATGTATATCTCCGATTTTATTTCCGTCATGAAAAATTTTCCGCTATTTTCGATTTTGTCGAAAAAAATAAAAACGAACTAGTCCTAGGTTTTTCGCCCCATCGGAATCATTCCAGTGCTAAAATGTTCCTTGGAGTTTGAATATCAATAATTATTAAAAAAAAGTTGAACTTTCGACTCACGGTCAACATGCCACGCCCAAAAGTCTGAATTGTGGGCAGGCACTAGAACATTATTGGCTATAACTGGGGACAGGAATGAAGTATCAACACGATACTTGGTACTTGTGATGAGAGTCATGGCCTGAGGTTTCTTGCATCGTTTCGTCACAGCGCCACCTAGTGGTCAGACGAATCAAATAATGATTATAACTTAGGCTGAGTTTAACGTATTTTCATGCGACTTTTTTCCTTGGAGTCCTGAATTGTTGCCGAGTCCAACGATACCAAGCATGCCAGGTTTTGCTTTACGGTTGGTTCTGCACAGGAAAATAGCGCTTAAAAAACACGCGCGAATAACTCCGCGAGGGTTATTCCGATCGACTCGAAACGACCATAGGAAGAACATTGTATTACCTTCTGAACAAAAAATTCTATTGGCGTTATGTTAAAATTTCCATCAGAAATGGCCGAAAATTGCAAAAAACGAAAAATTACCTCAAAATGTTGTGTTTTTTACACATAAATGGTTATAACTCCGCAACGAAATGATATTTTTTCACCAGATTTGATACGCTGATGTCTGAGCACAGTCTGAGGCAATACAAAAAAAATGGTATGCCTGCACCACTAGTTGGCCTCATAATTAAACAAAACCTTTGACATTGAGCAAGCCCAATGGTCATACAACTGTTTTTTCACTAAACTAAAGTGTATAGCCATTATACTAGCTAGATGTAACACAGTCATGACCTGAGATTCCATGCACGACTTTGTCATAGCGCCACCTAGTGGTAATTTGTTATTTTCACTTAAAAATACTGTAACCTTACATTTAAAATCATGAGTCATCACGGATTATTCCTTTCATGACTTTGAGTATAATCATTGGTGGATTGCAAGTCACTCCCTAGCAACCAATGAGAATACCCTAGCAACCATTTAGCAAGAGTTGTATCTCTGTATCAGAACATCGTAGAGACATGGGGTTTAGCTCTTTTGACTCATAAACACTATTTTAACATTTTGTGACCCGAGTTTTGCCAATGCAAGCACCACAAACATTTCCTTCAGTGTTCCATTTGTCAATGTTCCGTGAGAAGAGAGGGAGACATTTCACTGAATGATAACACTTTTTTGCTGATAACTTTGAACACGTGTGTCTGGTATCTTATTTTTCATCATTTATTTTGTACAATGCAGCAAATCTACACAGCCATGCCCTTAAAGGTCTTAATGTCCCAAATCGCTTGAACCCCGGTAATCGCTGCTTGCAGCTATATTACCGTTTGTTTTTGTTAGGATATTTATTATTTTTCTGCCATAAAACGGATCGTGCAGACCAAACCGTAAGGCCTAGAGACTTGAGACTTGGCCAAATGATAGGTCTCATTCGTGCGCAAACTTGACAGAGTATGAACCCAATCGGCCTATGGGGGGCGCTACAGCGATGGCAAACGCTTTTAGGCTCATAACTCCCACAATTCTTGTCCAAATGTCAATTGTCTCATATCCCTGGATTCCTTGCATCAAGACGAACAAAATGTATATCTCCGATTTTATTTCCGTCATGAAAAATGTTCCGCTATTTTCAATTTTGTCAAAAAAAATAAAAACGAACTAGTCCTAGGTTTTTCGCCCGATCGGAATCATTCCAGTGCTAAAATGTTCCTTGGAGTTTGAATATCAATAATTATTAAAAAAAAGTTGAACTTTCGACTCACGGTCAACATGCCACACCCAAACGTCTGAATTGTGGGCAGGCACTAGAACATTATTGGCTATAACTGGGGACAGGAATGAAGTATCAACACGACACTTGGTACTTGTGATGAGAGTCATGGCCTGAGGTTTCATGCATCGTTTCGTCACAGCGCCACCTAGTGGTCAGACGAATAAAATCATGCTTATAACTTAGGCTGAGTTTAACGTATTTTCATGCAACTTTTTTCCTTGGAGTCCTGAATTGTTGCCGAGTCCAACGATACCAAGCATGCCAGGTTTTGCTTTACGGTTGATTCTGCACAGGAAAATAGCGCTTAAAAAACATGCGCGAATAACTCCGCGAGGGTTATTCCGATCGACTCGAAACGACCATAGGAAGAACATTGTATTACCTTCTGAACAAAAAGTTCTATTGACGTTATGTTAAAATTTCCATCAGAAATGGCCGAAAATTGCAAAAAACGAAAAATTACCCCAAAATTTTGTGTTTTTACACATAAATGGTTATAACTCCGCAACGAAATGATATTTTTTCACCAGATTTGATACGCTGATGTCTGAGCACAGTCTGAGGCAATACAAAAAAATTGTATGCCTGCACCACTAGTTGGCCTCATAATTGAACAAAACCTTTGACATTGAGCAAGCCCAATGGTCATAAAACTGTTTTTTCACTAAACTAAAGTGTGTAGCCATGATACTAGCTCGATGTAACACAGTCATGACCTGAGATTCCATGCACAAGTTTGTCATAGCGCCACCTAGTGATAATTTGTTATTTTCACTTAAAAATACTGTAACCTTACATTTAAAATCATGAGTCATCATGGATTATTCCTTTCATGACTTTGAGTATAATCATTGGTGGATTGCAAGTCACTCCCTAGCAACCAATGAGCATACCCTAGCAACCATTTAGCAAGAGCTGTATCTCTGTATCAGAACATCGTAGAGACATGGGGTTCGGCTCTTTTGACTCATTAACACTATTTTAACATTTTGTGACCCGAGTTTTGCCAATGCAAGCACCACAAACATTTCTTTCATTGTTCCATTTGTCAATGTTCCGTGAGAAGAGAGGGAGA
Organism: Paramisgurnus dabryanus; assembly: GCF_030506205.2. Lineage (NCBI taxonomy): Eukaryota > Metazoa > Chordata > Actinopteri > Cypriniformes > Cobitidae > Paramisgurnus > Paramisgurnus dabryanus. The sequence continues at coordinate 2,460,758 of NC_133337.1, forward strand.
CATTTCACTGAATGATAGCACTTTTTTGCTGATAACTTTGAACACGTGTGTCTGGTATCTTATTTTTCATCATTTATTTTGTACAATGCAGCAAATCTACACAGCCATGCCCTTAAAGATATTAAAGCGTAACTAAACCCCTGGTCAGAGCCTGACTCCACCCACTGCAATATTTGAAAAATGCAAGAAAAGTGGGCAGATCCCAACGGAGATAGAGGGGACGAACTAAGTGTGTGGTGAGATCGTAACAAGGGCGTGGTGAGCTTGAACCTGCTTACGTCACGAGTCATTCCTTAGACCCAACATCCAATAGGAAAATTCAACTGCAGTAGCCACCGTTCAACCTCAAGAGGGCAGCACTCAGACATTTTTACACCATATATTGTAGTATTGAAACACTTTATATCCAAATGTCAAAAAACTTACTAAAATCAATCAACAGCACTAATAAAGCATCACTCTTACAGATCATTAACTAAAAAAAGTTGGTTTGGGGTTTAGTTACTCTTTAATGTCCCAAATCGCTTGAACCCCGGTAATCGCTGCTTGCAGCTATATTTATTATTATTAGGGTTTTGAGCACGAAGTGCTTAAAAACCTATTGTATTTGTCTGTTTTATTAGGGTTTCGAGCACGAAGTGCTGAAAACCTATTGTATTTGTCTGTTTTATTATTATTATTATTATTATTTTTCCGCCATAAAACGCGTCGCCCAGCACAAACCGTAAGTCGTAGAAACTTGCCACTTGGTCAACTGGTTGTATATTAGCAGGCTACTCAGATACAGTGAACCAGCCAAATCGGCCCATAGGTGGCGCTATAGCAATGCCCGACGCGTTTGGGCTCATAACTCCTAAACCGGCCATCATACACTCAAGTGTTTGATATCATTGTAATCCCTGGCTCCAAACTTAAAAAATGTATATCTCCGTTTTCATTTCCGTCATGAAAAATTTTCCGCTATTTTCGATTTTGTCGAAAAAAATAAAAACGAACTAGTCCTAGGTTTTTCGCCCGATCGGAATCATTCCAGTGCTAAAATGTTCCTTGGAGTTTGAATATCAATAATTATCAAAAAAAAGTTGAACTTTCGACTCACGGTCAACATGCCACGCCCACACGTCTGAATTGTGGGCAGGCACTAGAACATTATTGGCTATAACTGGGGACAGGAATGAAGTATCAACACGACACTTGGTACTTGTGATGAGAGTCATGGCCTGAGGTTTCATGCATCGTTTCGTCACAGCGCCACCTAGTGGTCATACGAATCGAATAATGCTTATAACTTCGGCTGAGTTTAACGTATTTTCATGCGACGTTTTTCCTTGGAGTCCTGAATTGTTGCCGAGTCCAATGATACCAAGCATGCCAGGTTTTGCTTTACGGTTGGTTCTGCACAGGAAAATAGCGCTTAAAAAACATGCGCGAATAACTCCGCGAGGGTTCCTCCGATCGACTCGAAACGACCATAGGAAGAATATTGTATTACCTTCTGAACAAAAAGTTCTATTGGCATTATGTTAAAATTTCCATCAGAAATGGCCGAAAATTGCAAAAAACGAAAAATTTACTCCAAATTTTGTGTTTTTTACACATAAATGGTTATAACTCCGCAACGAAATGATATTTTTTTACCAGATTTGATACGCTGATGTCTGAGCAGAGTCTGAGGCAATACAAAAAAAATGGTATGCCTGCACCACTAGTTGGCCTCATAATTGAACAAAACCTTTGACGTTGAGCTAGCACAATGGTCATACAACAGTTTTTTTCACTAAACTTAAGTGTATAGCCATGATACTAGCTAGATGTAACACATTCATGACGTTGCATGCACAAGTTTTTCATAGCGCCACCTAGTGGTTATTTGTTATTTTGACTTAAAAATACTGCAACCTTATATCTAAAATCATGAGTCATCGTGGATTATGCCTTTCATGACTTTGAGTATAATCATTGGTGGATTGCAATTCACTCCCTAGCAACCAATCAGAATACCCTAGCAACCATTTAGCAAGAGCTGTATCTTTGTATCAGAACATCGTAGAGATATGGGGGTTCGGCTCGTTTGACTTTTTTACACTATTTTAACATTTTGTGACCCAAGTTTTGCCACTGTAAGCACCACAAACATTTCCTTCAGTGTTCTATTTGTCAATGCTTCGTGAGAAGAGAGGGAGACATTTCACTGAATGATAGCACCTTTTTTGCTGATGACTTTGAACAGGTGTGTGAGGTAGCTTATTTTTTATAATTTATTTTGTACAATTCAGCAAAACTACACAGGCATGCCCTGAAAGGTCTTAAGGTCCCAAATCGCTTGAACCCGACTCAATGGCCTTGTAATTCAACTAAACACGGCCATTTCTGAATTGTATTTTACGGTATAAATCTGAAAAACTAATTCTCGTTAACAAATTATCAGAATGACTTAACATTAAGGATGTGACATGTTTGTCCTATAGGTGCACCTGTGTGTAAGCTACATAGTCTGTCTGAACCGTTTCTGACCATCTCTTACGTTTTTCTGGATGCGATGTGGTGTATCAGCCTGGTCGACGACATCTGACATGTTGTATGTGCTTTAATGCTCGAAACCCGGTAAACGCTGCTTGCAGCTTTAATTATTATTATTATTATTATTATTATTATTTTTCCGCCATAAAACGCGTCGCCCAGCACAAACCGTAAGTCGTAGAAACTTGCCACTTGGTCAACTGGTTGTATATTAGCAGGCTACTCAGATACAGTGAATCAGCCAAATCGGCCCATAGGTGGCGCTATAGCAATGCCCGACGCGTTGGGGCTCATAACTCCTAAACCGGACATCCTACACTCAAGTGTTTGGTATCATTGTAATCCCTGGCTCCAAACTTAAAAAATGTATATCTCCGATTTCATTTCCGTCATGAAAAATGTTCCGCTATTTTCGATTTTGTTGAAAAAAATAAAAACGAACTAGTCCTAGGTTTTTCGCCCGATCGGAATCATTCCAGTGCTAAAATGTTCCTTGGAGTTTGAATATCAATAATTATCAAAAAAAAGTTGAACTTTCGACTCACGGTCAACATGCCACGCCCACACGTCTGAATTGTGGGCAGGCACTAGAACATTATTGGCTATAACTGGGGACAGGAATGAAGTATCAACACGACACTTGGTACTTGTGATGAGAGTCATGGCCTGAGGTTTCATGCATCGTTTCGTCACAGCGCCACCTAGTGGTCATACGAATCGAATAATGCTTATAACTTAGGCTGAGTTTAACGTATTTTCATGCGACGTTTTTCCTTGGACTCCTGAATTGTTGCCGAGTCCAATGATACCAAGCATGCCAGGTTTTGCTTTACGGTTGGTTCTGCACAGCAAAATAGCACTTAAAAAACATGCGCGAATAACTCCGCGAGGGTTCATCCGATCGACTCGAAACAACCATAGGAAGAATATTGTATTACCTTCTGAACAAAAAAGTCTATTGGCATTATGTTAAAATTTCCATCAGAAATGGCAGAAAATTGCAAAAAACGAAAAATTTACTCCAAATTTTGTGTTTTTTACACATAAATGGTTATAACTCCGCAACGAAATGATATTTTTTTACCAGATTTGATACGCTGATGTCTGAGCAGAGTCTGAGGCAATACAAAAAAAATGGTATGCCTGCACCACTAGTTGGCCTCATAATTGAACAAAACCTTTGACGTTGAGCTAGCACAATGGTCATACAACAGTTTTTTTCACTAAACTTAAGTGTATAGCCATGATACTAGCTAGATGTAACACATTCATGACGTTGCATGCACAAGTTTTTCATAGCGCCACCTAGTGGTTATTTGTTATTTTGACTTAAAAATACTGCAACCTTATATCTAAAATCATGAGTCATCGTGGATTATGCCTTTCATGGCTTTGAGTATAATCATTGGTGGATTGCAATTCACTCCCTAGCAACCAATCAGAATACCCTAGCAACCATTTAGCAAGAGCTGTATCTTTGTATCAGAACATCGTAGAGATATGGGGTTTGGCTCGTTTGACTTTTTTACACTATTTTAACATTTTGTGACCCAAGTTTTGCCACTGTAAGCACCACAAACATTTTCTTCAGTGTTCTATTTGTCAATGCTTCGTGAGAAGAGAGGGAGACATTTCACTGAATGATAGCACCTTTTTTGCTGATGACTTTGAACAGGTGTGTGAGGTAGCTTATTTTTTATAATTTATTTTGTACAATTCAGCAAAACTACACAGGCATGCCCTTAAAGGTCTTAAGGTCCCAAATCGCTTGAACCCGACTCAATGGCCTTGTAATTCAACTAAACACGGCCATTTCTGAATTGTATTTTACGGTATAAATCTGAAAAACTAATTCTCGTTAACAAATTATCAGAATGACTTAACATTAAGGATGTGACATGTTTGTCCTATAGGTGCACCTGTGTGTAAGCTACATAGTCTGTCTGAACCGTTTCTGACCATCTCTTACGTTTTTCTGGATGCGATGTGGTGTATCAGCCTGGTCGACGACATCTGACATGTTGTATGTGCTTTAATGCTCGAAACCCGGTAAACGCTGCTTGCAGCTTTAATTAGGGTTTCGAGCACGAAGTGCTGAAAACCTATTGTATTTGTCTGTTTTATTATTATTATTATTATTATTAGGGTTTCGAGCACGAAGTGCTGAAAACCTATTGTATTTGTCTGTTTTATTATTATTATTATTATTATTTTTCCGCCATAAAACGCGTCGCCCAGCACAAACCGTAAGTCGTAGAAACTTGCCACTTGGTCAACTGGTTGTATATTAGCAGGCTACTCAGATACAGTGAATCAGCCAAATCGGCCCATAGGTGGCGCTATAGCAATGCCCGACGCGTTGGGGCTCATAACTCCTAAACCGGACATCCTACACTCAAGTGTTTGGTATCATTGTAATCCCTGGCTCCAAACTTAAAAAATGTATATCTCCGATTTCATTTCCGTCATGAAAAATGTTCCGCTATTTTCGATTTTGTCGAAAAAAATAAAAACGAACTAGTCCTAGGTTTTTCGCCCGATCGGAATCATTCCAGTGCTAAAATGTTCCTTGGAGTTTGAATATCAATAATTATCAAAAAAAAGTTGAACTTTCGACTCACGGTCAACATGCCACGCCCACACGTCTGAATTGTGGGCAGGCACTAGAACATTATTGGCTATAACTGGGGACAGGAATGAAGTATCAACACGACACTTGGTACTTGTGATGAGAGTCATGGCCTGAGGTTTCATGCATCGTTTCGTCACAGCGCCACCTAGTGGTCATACGAATCGAATAATGCTTATAACTTAGGCTGAGTTTAACGTATTTTCATGCGACATTTTTCCTTGGACTCCTGAATTGTTGCCGAGTCCAATGATACCAAGCATGCCAGGTTTTGCTTTACGGTTGGTTCTGCACAGCAAAATAGCACTTAAAAAACATGCGCGAATAACTCCGCGAGGGTTCATCCGATCGACTCGAAACAACCATAGGAAGAATATTGTATTACCTTCTGAACAAAAAGTTCTATTGGCATTATGTTAAATTTTCCATCAGAAATGGCCGAAAATTGCAAAAAACGAAAAATTTACTCCAAATATTGTGTTTTTTACACATAAATGGTTAAAACTCCGCAACGAAATGATTTTTTTTTACCAGATTTGATACGCTGATGTCTGAGCAGAGTCTGAGGCAATACAAAAAAAATGGTATGCCTGCACCACTAGTTGGCCTCATAATTGAACAAAACCTTTGACGTTGAGCTAGCACAATGGTCATACAACAGTTTTTTTCACTAAACTTAAGTGTATAGCCATGATACTAGCTAGATGTAACACATTCATGACGTTGCATGCACAAGTTTTTCATAGCGCCACCTAGTGGTTATTTGTTATTTTGACTTAAAAATACTGCAACCTTATATCTAAAATCATGAGTCATCGTGGATTATGCCTTTCATGGCTTTGAGTATAATCATTGGTGGATTGCAATTCACTCCCTAGCAACCAATCAGAATACCCTAGCAACCATTTAGCAAGAGCTGTATCTTTGTATCAGAACATCGTAGAGATATGGGGTTCGGCTCGTTTGACTTTTTTACACTATTTTAACATTTTGTGACCCAAGTTTTGCCACTGTAAGCACCACAAACATTTCCTTCAGTGTTCTATTTGTCAATGCTTCGTGAGAAGAGAGGGAGACATTTCACTGAATGATAGCACCTTTTTTGCTGATGACTTTGAACAGGTGTGTGAGGTAGCTTATTTTTTATAATTTATTTTGTACAATTCAGCAAAACTACACAGGCATGCCCTGAAAGGTCTTAAGGTCCCAAATCGCTTGAACCCGACTCAATGGCCTTGTAATTCAACTAAACACGGCCATTTCTGAATTGTATTTTACGGTATAAATCTGAAAAACTAATTCTCGTTAACAAATTATCAGAATGACTTAACATTAAGGATGTGACATGTTTGTCCTATAGGTGCACCTGTGTGTAAGCTACATAGTCTGTCTGAACCGTTTCTGACCATCTCTTACGTTTTTCTGGATGCGATGTGGTGTATCAGCCTGGTCGACGACATCTGACATGTTGTATGTGCTTTAATGCTCGAAACCCGGTAAACGCTGCTTGCAGCTTTAATTATTATTATTATTATTATTTTTCCGCCATAAAACGCGTCGCCCAGCACAAACCGTAAGTCGTAGAAACTTGCCACTTTGTCAACTGGTTGTATATTAGCAGGCTACTCAGATACAGTGAATCAGCCAAATCGGCCCATAGGTGGCGCTATAGCAATGCCCGACGCGTTGGGGCTCATAACTCCTAAACCGGACATCCTACACTCAAGTGTTTGGTATCATTGTAATCCCTGGCTCCAAACTTAAAAAATGTATATCTCCGATTTCATTTCCGGTATGCAAATTTTTTCGCTAATTTGCATAATATGCATTTCAAGCCAAAATGAACTAGTCCTAGGTTTTTCGCCCGATCGGAATCGTTCCAACGCAGGAGAAATCTGTGGAGTGAGTAGGTAAATAATTATCGAACAGAATGTGTACTTTCGCTTCAGTGTCACTAAGGGGCGCCAAAATTCAATACCGGAAGTAGACTATCTCCAGGAAAATGGCTATAACTCGTGAACGGTTAGAGATATCTTAACGCGGTTTGGTACACATGTGTATCAGCTCACTCCGGGGTCACAGGAAAAAATATGCGGATTTTGGCCACTAGGTGGCGCTATAATAAGCTTGAGGTCGAAAATGGCTATCACTACACAACCGTAAGCCCGATACACTTCATATTTGGTATGGTGTGTCTTTGTGCAATGTACCATGAGGCTATAGAAGGACATTGGCGTATCTGCAAAAACATGGCCGTCATCGGCCAATGAAGTGTGAGGGCTGATTTGACAGGGTTAACGAAGGTCGATCGGAACGACACTCACTGTGCTTGTTCGTGTACTGCTCCAGAAGGTCTGTAAGAATTATGGTGTCATTTGGCCACTAGGGGGCGTAATACCGTATTTCGGTGCCTGTATCACGTGACGTTTGACATACACACACAAACATGACATCATATGATAGATCGGTTCATGACGAAAAACTTTGCCTCTTGAAGCGTTGCTGTCAATCAAACGGTTCGTTAGTTATTGGCGATAACGTTCAAACCTACTTTTGCGAACTAGTCCTAGGTTTTTCATCCGATCTGAACCTAACGAAAGCTGATTGATTCTGTGGAGTGGGAATATGAATAATTATCGAAAAAAAGTTGAAATTTGTATTCAAACACGCAAGGAGTGGCCAAAAACCGAACTGGGCGGAGCTTAAAACATTTAAACGGCCATAACTCGAGAGGCGTTTGAGATATCATCATGGGGCTTGAATCAAATGTGTAGGCCATGGGTCTAAGGTCGTGATATAAAAAGCTCGCCGATTGGACACTAGATGGCGCTATAACGGGGAAAATAGCACTAAATACTGTGATTATGCAATGGTTGCAACTTTCACGCCTAAAACTTTATCTGTGGTCAAGAGATTTTCATGGGAGTTATTTTTTAGCATCCTGAATTGTTTCCGAGTCCTACGATACCAAGCATGCCAGGTTTCGCCTTACGGTTAGTTCTGCACAGCAAAAATAGCACTTACAAAACATGCGCGAATAACTCTGCGAGGACTATTCCGATCGACTTTAAACGACCATAGGAAGAACATTGCATTACCTTCTGAACAAAAAAGTCTATTGGCGTTATGTTAAAATTTCTATCAGAAATGGCAGAAAATTGCAAAAAACGAAAAATTACCTCAAAATTTTGTGTTTTTTACACATAAATGGTTATACCTCCGCAACGAAATGACATTTTTTCACCAGATTTTCACCAGATTTTTCTGAGCAGAGTCTGAGGCAATACCCAAAAAATAATATGCCTGCACCACTCGTTGGCCTCATAATTGAACAAAACCTTTGACATTGAGCGAGCCCAATGGTCTTACAACTGTTTTTTTCACTAAACTAAAGTGTTCAGCCATGATACTAGCTAGATGTAACAAAGTCATGACCTGACGTTGCATGCACAATTTTGTCGTAGCGCCACCCTGTGGTTATTTGTTATTTTCACTTAAAAGTGAGTAGAGAGCAGAGAAATTTCACTGAATGAGAGCTGTTTTTTTGCTGATAGCTAATGTATTTAAGGTTGTATCTTCGCCAAACGTATGCGTAGTGACACAGTACTTGGTAATTCTGATGGCAGTCAGGACCTGAGGGAGCCTGCAGTTTTGTTGCACCAACACCTAGTGGTCGGAAGCATATTTTAGAAACCTAAATCTTTGGCTGCAGTCACCGTATTTTCATGGGACTTTTTTCACAGGAGTCCTGAATTGTTGCAGAGTCCAACGATACCAAACATGCCAGGTTTTGCCTTATGCTTAGTCCTGGAGTTATCAGAACACAATTAAGGAGGACATTAAATAAGTCAAGCATTATCTTTACAGCTGTGTTTGCTGTCCACTGTGGGTCCTTGCGGTTTGCTGCGCTGCTGTGTGTGTGCCTTATGTGCACGTCTGCAGTCTGTTTACACCATTGCACCATAACACGACTCAATGGCCTTGTAGTTCAACTAAACACGGCCATTTCTGAATTGTATGTTACGGTATAAATCTGAAAAACTAATTCTCGTTAACAAATTATCTGAATGACTTAACATTAAGGACGTGACATATTTGTCCTATAGGTGCACCTGTGTGTAAGCATACATAGTCTGTATGAACCGTTTCTGACCATCTCTTTCGTTTTTCTGCATGCGATGTGGTGTATCAGCCTGGTCGACGACGTCTGACATCTCTGACGTGCTTTAATGCTCGAAACCCGGTAAACGCTGCTTGCAGCTTTAATTATTATTATTATTTATTATTTTTCCACCGTAAAACGCGTTGCCCAGGCCAAACCGTAAGTCGTAGAAACTTGCCACTTGGTCAACTGGTTGTATATTAGCAGGCTACTCAGATACAGTGAATCAGCCAAATCGGCCCATAGGTGGCGCTATAGCAATGCTCGACGTGTTGGGGCTCATAACTCCTAAACCGGACATCATACACTCAAGTGTTTGGTCTCATTGTAATCCCTGGCTCCAAACTTAAAAAATGTATATCTCCGATTTCATTTCCGGTATGCAAATTTTTCCGCTAATTTGCATTATATACATTTCAAGCCAAAATGAACTAGTCCTAGGTTTTTCGCCCGATCGGAACCGTTCCAATGCAGGAGAAATCTGTGGAGTGAGTAGGTAAATAATTATCGAACAGAATTTGAAATTACGCTTTAGGGTCACTAAGGGGCGCCAAAACTCCATACAGGAAGTAGCCTACCATCAATGAAATGGCTATAACTGGTGAACGGTTTGAGATATCTTAACGAGGTTTGGTACACATGTGTACTAGCTCAGTCCGGGGTCACAGTAAAAAAGATGCAGATTTTGGCCACTAGGTGGCGCTATAACAGGCTTGAGCTCGGGAATGGCTATTACTACACAACCGTTAGCCCGATACACTTAATATTTTGTATGGTGTGTCTTTGTGCAATGTACCATGAGGGTCTAGAAGGACATTGGTGTTTCTCCAAAAACATGGCCGTCATCAGCCAATGAATGTTGAGGACTGATTTGACAGGGTTAACGGAGGTCGATCGGAAAGAAATGCACTGTGCTTCTTCGTGTACTGCTCCTGAAGGCCTGTAAGATTTGTGGTGTAATTTGGCCACTAGGGGGCGTAATACCGTATTTCGGTGCCTGTATCACGTGACGTTTGACATACACACACAAACATGACATCATATGATAGATCGGCTCATGACGAAAAACTTTGCCTCTTGAAGCATTGCTGTCAATCAAACGGTTCGGTAGTTATTGACGATAACATTCAAATATACTTTTGCGAACTAGTCCTAGGTTTTTTGCCCGATCCGAACCTAACCAAGGCTGATTGATTCTGTGGAGTGTGAATATGAATAATTATCGAAAAAAAGTTGAAATTTGTATTCAAACATGCAAGGAGTGGCCAAAAACCGAACTGGGCGGAGCTTAAAACATTTAAACGGCCATAACTCGAGAGGCGTTTGAGATATCATCATAGGGCTTGAATCATATGTGTAGGCCATCAGTCTAAGGTCGTGATATAAAAATCTCTCTGATCGGACACTAGATGGCGCTATAACGGGGAAAATGGCACTAAATACTGTGATTATGCAATGGTTCCAACTTTCACGCCTATAACTTTATCTGTGGTCAAGAGATTTTCATGGGAGTTGTTTTTTTTAGCATCCTGAATTGTTTCCGAGTCCTACGATACCAAGCATGCCAGGTTTCGCCTTACAGTTAGTTCTGCACAGGAAAATAGCGCTTAAAAAACACGCGTGAATAACTCCGCGAGGGTTATTCCGATCGACTCGAAACGACCATAGGAAGAACATTGCATTACCTTCTGAACAAAAAAGTCTATTGGCGTTATGTTAAAATTTTCATCAGAAAGGGCCGAAAATTACAAAAAACGAAAAATTACCCCAAAATTTGTCGTTTTTACACATAAATGGTTATACCTCTGCAACGAAATGACATTTTTTCACCAGATTTGATACACTGATGTCTGAGCAGAGTCTGAGGCAATACCCAAAAAATAATATGCCTGCACCACTAGTTGGCCTCATAATTGAACAAAACCTTTGACATTGAGCGAGCCCAATGGTCTTACAACAGTTTTTTCACTAAACAGAAGTGTTTAGCCATGATACTAGCTAGATGTAACAAAGGTATGACCTGACGTTGCATGCACAATTTTGTCGTAGCGCCACCCTGTGGTTATTTGTTATTTTCACTTAGAAGTGAGTAGAGAGCGGAGAGATTTCACTGAATGAGAGCCGTTTTCTTGCTGATAACTAATGTATTTAAGGTTGTATCTTCACCAAACGTATGCGTAATGACAAGGTACTCGGTAATTCTGATGGCTGTCAGGACCTGAGGGAGCCTGCAGTTTCGGACGCATATTTTATATGCCTACAACTTTGGCTGCAGTCACCGTATTTTCATGGGACTTTTTTCACAGGAGTCCTGAATTGTTGCAGAGTCCAACGATACCAAACATGCCCGGTTTTGCCTTGTGCTTAGTCCTGGGGTCAAGGCCGCCTTAATGCACGGGCTTACCTGGGCTGAAGCCCAGGGGCCTCCCAAGTTCAAGGGCCTCCCAAGTTTGCGTTCATGATGAGCTGAAAAGGTCATATTGTTTTGTAACTTGTCAGGTTTTCTGTCAATCACTCTAATTGCACGTTACATGGCTGCTGATTGGTCCGTTGTAACTTAACGTGAAATAAAATGTTAGACGTAACATATTTTTTATTCCGCGTGATGTAATTAAGTGCGCGTTGTCAACTTGACATTCCTGCATGTTAGACTGAGTGTGACAGAGAAACGGGAAATAATCCACCAACAAATGTAAGAGTAATTTCTGAAATTTCATAATAAGCACTGAGGTGCAGGTCTCTCTCTCTTTCGCGCGCACGCTAGCTCGTTTGCTCTCTCTGTGCTCGTGCAGCTGTCTGAGTCTCTGGCATGCAGAAGTCTCTCCAAACGTGTACAAGAAACTGTGCCGCTAAATTAAGAAAGGAGTTCCCGCACATAATGCTGTTAGTTGTTATAAAGTTTAAGTTTACTCGCGTTTATATCAGTGACGCGTACGCAGCTGGAGCGATGTTTGACGCGACGTTAGCTCACAGTACATACATCTGTTGGTTTAGAAAGACGAGAAAGAGACGCAACGGTAAAGGTGCAAGTCTAAGAAAGTAAAGAGCGACTAGACCATCTCAAATGATCATCCCCTGATAGCACCATTATAATCTCATTATCTTAAGATCTTATATACAGGTATGTTCCCTGTCTGTCTTGTGCATATTCATACTTGGTCGTTTTACATGCTTATGTATGCATAAATACTAAATACAATGCATACTATATCTTCAATAGCCTACAAAATAAATAACTGATTAAAAAACAAGATTCTGTCTAAAGACTTATCTTTTGTTATCATTAATGCATTTAACAAGATTCTGTCTATAAAGACTTATCTTTTGTTATCATTAATGCATTTTCACTTTAAAACTAACTTTAACTTATTATATTTTTAAAACTGTGGTGAGCATTTAGTTGTGAGTGGCAATTTTCTGCAAATTTGTATTTTCCAAAAACTATATAAATATAAAGCTTATAAACATATATACTTTCAGACATTTTGGTTTTATTATCACCACATGTTGCTGTGTGTGGTTGTTAAATAAAGTGTCTTGTGTTTATGCTCAAGTGGGCTCAGTGATATGTTAATAACAATATTATGGTGTTTTCTGTCTCAAAGAGGGAAAACTCACTGTTGTATGTCTCGAAAGAAACTAATGCATTTTGTGATGTACCTAGATATTACACTTAAAAAAAAATTAGACTATAAATCGAGGGGAAGGGGGGCCTACAAAACCTCTTAGCCCCGGGGCCTCACATTAGGTTAAGGCGGCCCTGCCTGGGGTTATCATAACACAATTCAGGAGGACATTAAATAAGTCAAGCATTATCTTTCCAGCTGTGTTTGCTGTTCACTGTAGGTCCTTGCGGTCTGCTGCGCTGCTGTGTTTGTTTCTTATGTACACTTGTGCAGTCTGTTTGCACCATTGCACCATACCACGACTCAATGGCCTTGTAGTTCAACTAAACACGGCCATTTCTGAATTGTATGTTACGTTATAAATCTGAAAAACTAATTCTCCTTAACAACTTATCCTCATAACGTCACATTGAGGACATTACATGTTTGTCTTATAGGTGCACCTGTGTGTAAGCATACATAGTCTGTATGATCCTTTTTTGACCATCTCTTTCATTTTCTGAAGCGAGGTGGTCTAACATTCATTGTGGCTGTGTTCGGGTTTAACTGCTCAGCCTGGTAAGCGAAGTGTGAGGTTTTTGACGTTGCCTTAAAGCTCGAAACCCGGCAATTGCTGCTTGCAGCTATATTTAGGGGTTCAAGCCCGTAGGGCTGAAACCCTATTGTAATTGTTAAGATTTTTATTTATTATTATTATTTTGCCGTAAAACGGAACGTGCAGCCCAAACCGTAAGGCCTAGAGACTTGAAACTTGGCCAAATGGTAGGACCCAATTTGGGGAGAGGTTGATAGAGTATCAACCCGATTGGCCTATAGGTGGCGCAATAGCGATAACAAACGCGTTGATGATCATAACTCCCACAAATCTTGTCCAAATGTCAAGTGTCTTATATCACTGGAATCCTTGCGTCAAGACGAACAAAACGTATATCTCCGATTTCATTTCCGTCATGACATTTTTTTCGCTATTTTCGATTTTGTCGAAAAAAATAAAAACGAACTAGTCCTAGGTTTTTTGTCCGATCGGAACCGTTCCAGTGCTGTAATATTCCTTGGAGTGTGAATATCAAAAGTTATCAAAAAAAATTTGAACTTTCGACTCACCATCGTAAAGCCACGCCCAAACGCCCCAATGGGCGGAGCCTCTTGGACTTAAATGGCTATAACTTGGGATTGGAAAGAGGTATCGACACCAAATTTGGTACACATATACAGGGGACTATTCTGGGGTCACGAGCAAAAAATTGCGCCGCTTGACCACTAGTTGGCGCTATAACACCACCTCAACTTTGAAGGGCTGTAACTATAGATATATGCGACCGAACAACTTGACCTTTGGCACCGGTGCTCCTGGTCTAGGGTACTATCTATGTCTAAAAGGAATTTCGCGTAGCTCAAAAAACATGGCCGCCATCGGCCAATCAGGAAAAAGCAGCTATTAGACAGGGTTAACGGAGGCCGATCAAAACGAAACGCGTTGGGCCTGTTTGTCTCTTGGCCATGAAGGTCTGTGCAGAGTAAGAAAAAATTCGGCCTCCGGGAGGCGCTATCACGTTTTTTCAGTGTTTAAGTGATTGTGTATTATGCAGTGTTTCAGATATCAACAAGATCTTCATATCATTTAATAGAGGTACTTATAATGAACAACTTTCCCTCAAGAAGCATTTGTCTCAGTCGAATCGTTTGTTAGATATTCATCATTTTCTTATAAACCTACTTTTGCGAACTAGTCCTAGGTTTTTTGACCGATCTGAACCAATCCAGTGCTGGAATATTCCTTAGACACTGAATATCAATAATTATCAAAAAAAAGTTGAACTTTGCACTCGTCGTTGCAATACCACGGTCAAAAGTACGAAGAGGCGGTGCCACAAATACTTAAATGGCCATCATTTATGATAGGAATGAGATATCAACACGAAATTCGGTACACATATGTATAGACCTAGGCCGAGGTCACATGCAAAACATTTCAGAGATTGTCCACGAGGTGGCGCTATAACCTAAGAACAAAGAACGATGACTATAGCATATGTATACGACACATAAATATTTGTCTGACCTACTTGTTATTTTGCACTTAACATCTGCTTTCAGATTCTTATAAGGGTCTATTAGGATAATTACATATCTTAGAAAACATGAGACCAACAGCCAGCCAGCATTAACCATGTACGAGTCCAGTGTAATGGTGTGCGATTACAACTAACCTGATGGGCCTGTTTGTCTTATGTTCTCAAGTGTCTGTGAGGATTTTTGGCTCATCATTCCGGAAATATTTGCATCTAGAACAACGGGTGCTACGTTAACTGTCCCC
Source organism: Paramisgurnus dabryanus (assembly GCF_030506205.2). NCBI lineage: Eukaryota > Metazoa > Chordata > Actinopteri > Cypriniformes > Cobitidae > Paramisgurnus > Paramisgurnus dabryanus. The sequence goes on from NC_133337.1 coordinate 2,476,012, forward strand.
TAGATCAGTGGTTCTCAAAATTATTCCTGGAGGCCCACTGCTCTGCACAAATACAAAAGTCTTCTATTTTAAACAAATCTACTTTAATCATCAGTAGAGATTTGTATGAACTGAACTGATTGTGTCAGATGAGAGAATCATACAAAAAGTGCCGAGCATTGGGTCTTGAGAAACCACTGCGTTTCACTGAGTTGAAAGTACTGCTCTAGATGTTTATGTTTGCATGAAAAATAATTTTGTGAATTTACTGTACTATATCTATTTTATTTTATAATCAAATCATCAAAATGTATTAAAACTAATTAAAATCTAATTATCTCCACTTCTGTTATCAAATTAAAATATGAACAATTTATATATATATATATATATATATATATATATATATATATATATATATATATATATATATATATATATATATATATATATATATATATATATATTAATTTTACAAACTTATTACTATAATATTACAATCAAATAGTTTAAATTAAAACTTGTTTAAAGGTTGAACTGCAGATTAGTATGGTTTACATCTAGGCAAATATTCAATTCTACATTCATTTCTCTTCTTATAAAAAAGTTATTATTTTTTTCTAGAATATTTACTCTATTAATACATAACTGAGTATTATGTAAGGAGTTACAATCATAAGATGTATAACATTGAAAGAGTTGAATAAGTCCACTAGGTATGGCATCAAATACAACTGCAAATTCCTTTGCAGTTACTGGAATCTTATAGTGATTGAGGAATTCACAATAATTAAAGAGGTGACCATCATCTTTAAATAACTGCCTCACTAATATTATATTATTATCATACCAATTTCTATAAAATAAGGATCTGTTTCTTGTATAGAATATTCTTGTTATTCCAAATAACAGATCTATGTGGAGAAAAGTTATGTTTATATATGAGCATCCAAGAAAAACAAACCTGTTTATGGAAACCTGACAGTTTTATGGGAAACTTGTTTATATCAAAATTGTATCGCAAAAAAAATTCCAAACCACCCAATTTCTTAAAAATCATTTCTGGTATGATGTTCCATATACTACCTTTGCAACTTCAGTAACTTTTTATCCACTTATTTTTAAAAAACACAGTTAGCAGTATTAAAATCTAGTAAAAAAATGTATCCTCCTTTCTCAACTGGATTGCATAGAATTGACTTTTTAATGTAGTGCTTCACTGCTGGGTCTGTCGTTCATACGTGGATTCCTCAGTTAGCTGGATTTCATTGTTGACAATTAAGCTTCATGTTGAATTATTTGTTTCTTCGAAGGTCATCCTAGAGTTGTTGTTATAGTTACATGTCCGTAAGGTTAAAACTGCTCAGGATTCAAATTCAACTCGTTAAAAAAAAATGATACATTTAATATTTTAGTAATGTTATTTAAAAAACTATATAATATAAAAAACATAATTAAGACTGTGTTTTAAGGACTAGTCTGAAGAATTAGTAGTTAGTAAGGGCTAATCAGTCTTACTATTTGGATTTAAAATAATTTAAATAATTTAAATATTTTTTCACGTGATAATTAAAACAGTTATGTTCAATCGTGAAGATAAAAATGTATGACTAACTTTGAATACTAGTCTTAGAGATTAATGTTACTGACCATTGGTTTAAGGGTAGTTCCAGACTAAAATTTAGGCTTAAGTTTTAGTTGTCTTACTTGAAAATAGCTTACACTGGCCTACCTTTAAATATATCTGGGCCATAGTTTTGGCTTAAGATGTACACCAGTAATGTTTTTTACAAGGTTTGTTTGTAAAAAGTACCTAAATGTTTTTACATAACTAATGGCTAGTCATGCATCAATTTAAACCTGTGGGAAACAACCCGATAAATTTATAAAGCTTCAAATGTTGTCTTAGAATTTTTCAAATCCTAAAGGTATGAAAAAGATTGCTGTAAATATGTGGATCCTTAAAGAACAATAATAGGCCAACATTAGAAATAATAACTAATAGTCATACATAAAGAGAATATATATTTGGTTATCAGAAGCTTTAGTATTCTAATCTACTTTCCAGAACATAAACATGTCATGATGTATCTTATAAAGTTTTTAATAATTGTTTATAGAATTATTGCAATGAAATTGTAATGTTATGATACAATTGGTTATTTCAAATGTAAATGATTTGCTGAAAACTTACTCTAGCACAGCACATGTGTGAACACTAATAAGTGCTTAATAGCAAATCTGACTGACATTTGCTTAATGACATCATTTGTTATTAACTCCATTTGATATAAACAACACATCTGTATCAGTTATGTATGGACATAGCCAGCGGTTAAATATAAAAAAATGTAGAGCTTTAGTACTACTTTTAGGCCTACTATAATATGACAGAGGCTGTCATCTGAAACACTTGTATGTTTGCACAGAATATCTATGTCAAAGAATATATATGTCCTATAAGAACAATTACTTTTGTTAAAAAAATATGTGGATCCTTAAAGAACAATAATAGGCCAACATTAGAAATAATAACTAATAGTCATACATAAAGAGAATATATATTTGGTTATCAATAGCTTTAGTATTCTAATCTACTTTCCAGAACATAAACATGTCATGATGTATCTTATAAAGTTTTTAATAATTGTTTATAGAATTATTGCAATGAAATTGTAATGTTATGATACAATTGGTTATTTCAAATGTAAATGATTTGCTGAAAACTTACTCTAGCACAGCACATGTGTGAACACTAATAAGTGCTTAATAGCAAATCTGACTGACATTTGCTTAATGACATCATTTGTTATTAACTCCATTTGATATAAACAACACATCTGTATCAGTTATGTATGGACATAGCCAGCGGTTAAATATAAAAAAATGTAGAGCTTTAGTACTACTTTTAGGCCTACTATAATATGACAGAGGCTGTCATCTAAAACACTTGTATGTTTGCACAGAATATCTATGTCAAAGAATATATATGTCCTATAAGAACAATTACTTTTGTTAAAAAAATGTCTAAAAGATTTAAACAAGCAAACATTTATTAAGACCTACAGAATAGATCTCTATGAACTAAAATGACTGTTTCAGATGAGAGAAACATACAAAATGTGCAGAGCATGCTTGTGTATATGTTCCTTTTGTCCATAAAAATATATACGGTTTAATAACTTGCACACCTCACTTTATTTACCTAATTAAAACATAAAGTATTCATGGTACTCGATTAAAGGACATGAACATGAATCTGCTAAATGAAATGATATTTGTTATTGACACGATTTAATAACACCATCCACGATTCAGATAACGTATCTGGTTGTTTTATTAAATTGTTTCAGTTCTTACACTCAACAACAGTAAAGCCAGTGCAGTACATATATATATATATCAAATACAAAAATAACTTTGCAAAAGTATAGCTATCACACAGTCAAATTGAAAATGGCCCTGACGAACGGCCCCTAAAGCTTATGACAAAGCATACAATGTATTATTGAGATCAGGCAATATACTCAAATTCCTTATTGTGGATTTTAGGTGCAATTTTCCGTTATGTCCACTAGATGGCAGAAGGGGATCAATCACTGGCTGACATTTGAACTCACAGAAAACACAGATGATTACTCTGTAACTAATTCTACTATTAATAGAAATCTGTTCACATTTAAAGGTGCAGTGTGTGATTTTAAGAAGGATCTCTTGACAGAAATGCAAAATAATATACAAACCTATATTATCAGGGGTGTATAAAGACCTTTCATAATGAACAGGTATGTGTTTATTACCTTAGAACGAGACCTTTTTATCTACATACACCAAGGTCCCCTTACATGGAAGTCAACATTTTGTGGCGCCATTTTTCTACAGAAGCCCCTAACGGACAAATTGTTTTACTAAGTTGTCTCCGACGATGACATGTTTGTCTGGTGGCGGCTACCGTAGCTTCTCTATGTGTTTCAAAAGCGAGGGGTGAGTAGTGGACTAAGCCATTGGTTGCAATTTGTGACCTCACCACTAGATGCCACTAAAATTTACACACTGCACCTTTAACTTCATGATTTTACTGTTATACTATTAAAATCACATTTAGTGAAAGACTACCACAATTGTTCTGAGTTGTCAGTTTTATCACTCATGTCACTTTATGATAGCTGTGAAACGTGAACATAATTTTGGAGGCACTTACACGACATTTGCAGTAAGAATTATATTTTTATGTTTTTTATTAAAAAAAACTACATACAAAATGAGTGTGTAACCATGTCAATATTAAGTCTTGTTCTTTAACAGTCTTGTTTCTCCTTTCTCAGGTAAACGTGTGTGTGTACAATATACAATGCAGAATATCTATATGGCCATGTCCTTAAACGTCTTGTGATCTAAATGGCTTGAACCCCGGTAATCGCTGCTTGCAGCTATATTTATTATTATTATTATTATTTTTATTATTTTTCTTCTGCCGTAAAATGGATCGTGCAGACCAAACCGTAAGGCCTAGAGACTTGAGACTTGGCCAAATGGTAGGTCTCATTCGTGCGCGAAGATGACAGAGTGTCATCCCAATCGGCCTATGGGGGGCGCTACAGCGATGGCAAACGCGTTGATGCTCATAACTTCGACAATTCTTGTCCAAATGTCAAGTGTCTTATATTCCTGGATTCCTTGCGTCAAGACGAACAAAATGTATATCTCCGATTTCATTTCCGTCATTAAAAATTTTCCGCTATTTTTGATTTTGTCGAAAAAAATAAAAACGAACTAGTCCTAGGTTTTTCGCTCGATCGGAATCGTTTCGGTGCTAAAATGTTCCTTGGAGTTCGAATATCAATAATTATTGAAAAAAAGTTGAACTTTCGACTCACGGTCGACATGCCACGCCCAAACGTCTGAAGTGTGCGCAGCCACTAGGGATTTATTGGATATAACTGCGGACAGGAATGAAGTATTAACACGACACTTGGTACTTGTGATGACAGTCATGGCCTGAGGTGGCATGCGTCGTTTCGTCACAGCGCCACCTAGTGGTCAGACGAATCATTTAAACGCTTATAACTTAGGCTGAGTTTAACATATTTTCATGCAACTTTTTTCTTTGGAGTCCTGAATTGTTGCCGAGTCCAACGATACCAAGCATGCCAGGTTTTGCTTTACGGTTGGTTCTGCACAGGAAAATAGCGCTTAAAAAACACGCGCGAATAACTCCGCGAGGGTTATTCCGATCGACTCGAAACGACCATAGGAAGAACATTGTATTACCTTCTGAACAAAAACTTCTATTGGCGTTATGTTAAATTTTTCATCAGAAATGGCCGAAAATTGCAAAAAACGAAAAATTACCTCAAAATTTTGTGTTTTTACACATAAATGGTTATAACTCCGCAACGAAATGATATTTTTTCACCAGATTTGATACGCTGATGTCTGAGCACAGTCTGAGGCAATACAAAAAAAATGGTATGCCTGCACCACTAGTTGGCCTCATAATTTAACAAAACCTATGACATTGAGCAAACCCTATGGTCAAACAACTCTTTTTTCAATAAACTAAAGTGTACAGCCATGATACTAGCTAGATGTAACACAGTCATGACCTGAGATTCCATGCACGAGTTTGTCATAGCGCCACCTAGTGGTAATTTGTTATTTTCACTTAAAAATACTGTAACCTTACATTTAAAATCATGAGTCATCATGGATTATTCCTTTCATGGCTTTGAGTATAATCATTGATGGATTGCAAGTCACTCCCTAGCAACCAATGAGAATACCCTAGCAACCATTTAGCAAGCTGTATCTCTGTATCAGAACATCGTAGAGACGTGGGGTTCGGCTCTTTTGACTCATTAACCCTATTTTAACATTTTGTGACCCGAGTTTTGCCAATGCAAGCACCACAAACATTTCCTTCAGTGTTCTATTTGTCAATGTTCCGTGAGAAGAGAGGGAGACATTTCACTGAACGATAGCAATTTTTGCTAATAACTTTGAACACGTGTGTCTGGTATCTTATTTTTCATCATTTATTTTGTACAATGCAGCAAATCTACACAGCCATGCCCTTAATGGTCTTAATGTCCCAAATCGCTTGAACCCCGGTAATCGCTGCTTGCAGCTATATTTAGGGGTTCAAGCACGAAGTGCTGAAACCCTATTGTAATTGCCAAGGTTTTTATTAGGGTTTCGAGCACGAAGTGCTGAAAACCTATTGTATTTGTCTGTTTTATTAGGGTTTCGAGCACGAAGTGCTGAAAACCTATTGTATTTGTCTGTTTTATTAGGGTTTCGAGCACGAAGTGCTGAAAACCTATTGTATTTGTCTGTTTTATTAGGGGTTCAAGCACGAAGTGCTGAAACCCTATTGTAATTGCCAAGGTTTTTATTATTAGGGGTTCAAGCGCGAAGCGCTGAAACCCTATTGTAATTGTTAAGATTTTTATTATTATTATTCTGCCGTAAAACGGAACGTGCAGACCAAACCGTAAGGCCTAGAGACTTGAAACTTGGCCAAATGGTAGGACCCAATTTCGGGAGAGGTTGACAGAGTATCAACCCGATTGGCCTATAGGTGGCGCTATAACGACGGAAATCACGTTTATGCTCATAACTCCCAGAAATCTTGTCCAAATGTCAAGTGTCTTATATCACTGGAATCCTTGCGTCAAGACGAACAAAACGTATATCTCCGATTTTATTTGCGCCTAGAATTTTTTTTCGCTATTTTCGATTTTGTCGAAAAAAATAAAAACGAACTAGTCCTAGGTTTTTCGACCAATCGGAACCATTCCAGTGCTGTAATATTCCTTGGAGCGTGAATATCAAAAGTTATCAAAAAAAAGTTGAACTTTCGACTCACCGTCGTAAAGCCACGCCCAAACGCCCCCTATGGGCGGAGCCTCTAGGTCTTAAATGGCTATAACTTGGGATTAGAAAGAGGTATCGACACCAAATTTGGTGTATATATACAGGGGACTATTCTGGGCTCACGTTCAAATAATTGCGCCGCTTGACCACTAGTTGGCGTTATAACACCACCTCAACCTTTGAAGGGCTGTAGCTACAAAAGTGTGGGACCGATCAACTTGAAATTTGGCACGGTTGCTCTTGGTCTAGGGTACTATTAATGTCTAAAAGGAATTTTGCATGGCTCAAGAAACATAGCCGCCATCGGCCAATCAAGAAAAAGCAGCTATTAGACAGGGTTAACGAAGGCCGATCGAAACGAAACGCGGTGGGCCTGTTTGTCTCTTGGCCATGAAGGTCTGTGCAGAGTAAGAAAAAATTCGGCCTCCGGGGGGCGCTATCACTTTTTTTAGTGTTTAAATTATTGTGTATTATGTAGTGTTTTAGATATCCACAAGATCCTCATATCATTTAATAGAGGTACTTACAATGAACAACTTTCCCTCAAGAAGCAACTGTCTCAGTAAAATCGTTTGTTAGATATTCATCATTTTCTTTTAAACCTACTTTTGCAAACTAGTCCTAGGTTTTTTGACCAATCTGAACCAATCCAGTGCTGGAATATTCCTTAGACATTGAATATCAATAATTATCAAAAAAAAGTTGAACTTTGCACTCGTCGTCGCAACACCACGGTCAAAAGTACGAAGAGGCGGTGCCACAAATACTTAAATGGCTATCATTTATGATAGGAATGAGATATCAACACGAAACTTGGTACACATATGTATAGACCTAGACTGAGTTCACATGCAAAAAATAGCAGAGATTGTCCACTAGGTGGCGCAATAACCTAAGAACAAAGAACGATGACTATAGCATATGTATACGACACATAAATATTTGTCTCACCTACTATTTTGCACATAACATCTGCTTTCAGATTCTTATAAGGGTCTATTAGGATAATTACATATCTTAGAAAACATGCCGACCAACAGCCAGCCAGCATTAACCATGTACGAGTCCAGCGATTACAACTAAACTGATGGGCTTTTTTGTCTTATGTTCTCAAGTGTCTGTGAGGATTTTTGGCTCATCATTCCGGAAATATTTGCATCTAGAACAATGGGTGTAACGTTAACTGTCCCCTAGATCAGTGGTTTTCAAAAGTATTCCTGGAAGCCCACTGCTCTGCACATATACAAAAGTCTTCTATTTTAAACAAATCCACTTTAATCATCAGTAGAGATTTGTATGAACTGACCTGATTGTGTCAGATGAGGGAATCATACAAAATGTGCTGAGCATTGGGTCTGGAGAAACCACTGTGTTTCACTTAGTTGAAAGTACTGCTCTAGATGTTTATGTTTATATGAAAAACAATTTTGTGAATTTGCTGTACTATCTGGGCAAATATCAATATGAAACATAAAATAAACTTTTGCCGTTGTATTCCTAGATTTGATATGATGTCTCACAGTGATGTGGGAACCATTTCTAACCTGTATTCGTTATTTCATTTGTAACTGCTGTTATGTTCCTTTTGTCCATGGGTTTGCATCTGCATGAAAATTATTATAAGATTCAATGATCTGCAGTCATTTACCTCATTAAAACTAAAAGACTTGAGGTTATCAATTCAAGCATTTTGAAATGTGACATTTTCAAAATGGGCCAGACTAAGTATATCTAACCAATTAACTAGTAATGTGAAGCTTATGACAAAATATTAATAGTTTTATTAAGATCAGACAATATATGTCTTTCCAAGACTAGGGCTGGTTGAATAATTAAGTTAAAACTGTGTTTTAAGGACTAGTCTGAAGAACTAGTAGTTAGTTAGGGCTAATCAGTCTTACTATTTGGATTTAAATATAATTTAAATAATTTAAATATTTTTTCACATGATACTTAAAGCAGTTATGTTCAGTCATGAAGACAAAAATGTATGACTAACTTTTAAGACTAGTCTTAGAGATTAATGTTACTGACCATTGGTTTAAGTGTAGTTACAGACTAAAATTTAGGTTTATGTTTTAGTTGTCTTACTTGAAAATAGCTTACAATGGCCTATCTTTAAATATATCAGGGCCATAGTTTTGTCTTAAGATGTACACCAGTAATGTTTTTTAAAAGGTTTGTTTGTAAAAAGTACCTAAATGTTTTTAAATAACTAATGGCTAGTCATGCATCAATTTAAACCTGTGGGAAACAACCCAATAAAGTTATAAAGCTTCAAATGTTGTCTTAGAATTCTTCAAATCCTAAAGGTATGAAAAAGATTGCTGTAAATGTGGATCCTTAAAGAACAGGCCAACATTAGAAATAATTACCAATAAGCACACATAAAGAGAATATATATTTGGTTATCAGTAGCTTTAGTATTTTAATCTATTTTCCATGACATAAACATGTCATGATGTGTCTTATAAAGTTTTTAATAATTGTTTATAGAATTATTGCAATGAAATTGTAATGTTATGATATAATTGGTTGTTTTAAATGTAAATGATTTACTGAAAACTTACTCAAGAACAGCACATGTGTGAACACAAATAAGTGCTTAATAGCAAATCTGACTGACATTTGCTTAATGACATCATATTTGTTATTAACTCCATTGGATATAAACAACACATCTGGATCAGTTATGTATGGGCATAGCCAGTGGTTAACTCTTTCACCTCCAGCGTTTTTAAAAAAAGTTGCCAGCCAGCGCCAGCGTTTTTCATGATTTTCACCAAAGTTTATTGCCTTCCAGAAAATGTTCTTCTTTAAATATATAAACATACAATATACCAAATGAAAGAACAGACCCTCTGCTTTCAAACAGAAAAAAACGTTTCATCTTACCTTTAGTGGTTCTTTTGCAATCAGCTTTTGAATATGGGTAGGTTTTTGCAAAAACACCATATTTTGAGCAAAAAGCAGAGACAATTTCATTTTTTTGACGGACTTTTCATAGAGATCCCATTCAGAGCGATCTTTAAAACAGACACGGACATGCAGCAGCTTGGCATAGGGCAATACTTCCGGTTTTAAAAAGTTGCGGATCTCGTCATTGGCGGGGAAGCGTTTTCTCTTAATTGACGAGATATCTCGTCAATGGCGGGGAAAGAGTTAAATATAAAAATATGTAGAGCTTTAGTACTATTTAGCTTTTTTCATTATTCATTTCAAGAACAAGAACATTGCATACATACAAGAGGATTACAATGTGCTTATTTAACATTTAACATAACAATGGATTAAAGTCGCCATGAAACGGAAGTAGCGATTGCCTTATTTTCCCCGTGGTGACGTATATCCGAATGAAACGGCTTTTGAGATGAAATAAGGCAGGGCTGGATTTGAATTTGTCCATCGAGATCTGATTGGATCGTTTGAAGTTGGGTCGTGTTGCTAATTGCTAATCACTGCGATCTTCTCCCGGACCCCGCCCACCTGCCATACTTTTGACCGGAAGTGAAGAGAGATCGTTTTGAGGAGGGAAGGAGATTTGCATTTTTGATTAAAGATTATGAGCACACACGAATTTTTAAAAAATAATGAAGCTCACAGATAAGTCATTTGTTAATAATACCACAATATTAAAAATACATATATAGTTTTTTATTTCAATTTCATTGCGACTTTAAATAAAATAAAAATAAAAAAATAAATTAACAATAACATGGGGATATTCTACAATAATTCAATAAAACAAAAGGTTTCAAAAATGTTATATATTTGCTTTGCTTTTTTTTGACTTTTAACAGTTTCAAAATAATTTCTTAATTCCGTTCTAAATAAAATGCTATTGGGTTTATTATTTGCCCATTTTTGTTTATGGATGTGAAATTTTCCATATATAATCAATAAGTTGATTAACAAGTCTTTCTCCACACATTTACTTTTATAATGCAAAAATATATCCTTACCAGATAACTAAATTATTATTTTGTGAGTTTAAATATCAAGCATTCCACATCAATCCAAAAAGATTGAGTAAATATACATTGATAAAATAAATGTTTTATGGATTCTACTTCCAAATTGCAAATACAAGTAACCTCCATATCTCTTAAGAATCTGGAGACTACTTGTTTAACTGGATACATTAAATGAACCAATTTATAAGTAATTTGTCACGGTGGAATCCGTGTCATGCTTTGTGTCTGTTCCGATTGTCGTCACCTGGACTCTTGTTAATTAATTACCTGCCTCGTCACACCTGTGGATCGTTAGTCTGTTTGTATATATACCCCTGCCTGTTGTATGTTCACTTGCCGGATGATTGTCGCTGATTCCCTGCCTGTTCCTGTGTTCTACGTTTTAGTGTTCCTGTGTTTATTTACCTGCCTGTTGTTTGATTCTAGTGTTTTGTTTCTTGGTTATTATTAAATGTTATTTATTCATCTCGAACTCTGCACATGCGTCCTACTTCCTGATCTCATGTTCCCGGTCGTGACCGAATCATCCGGCCAGTGAAGGACGCAGCGGGTTCAAGGAGGGAACACCCAGAACTCCAGACCGGGCTCGAGTTAGCTCTCACTACGCCCGATTCATTCCCCGGGGTGGTTGCTGCGAAAGATGAGCCGGGTTCTGGGGATCGTATCGGTTCCGGTGATTCCCCTGCTGGTCGAGTCGTCTGGGGCGGTTCCTGGGAGGTCCACCACTATGCTGCATTTGGGGCTCGAGAACGGACGCCACGCTCGATTTTTCCCCGGGGTGGTCGCCACCGTGGAGGAGCCCCTTTCCCCGGGATGGTGGGAGTCGACTCCCAGGACGACCAGATCCCCGTCGGTTCCCAGGAGGGTGGATTCTTCAGAGTCGGTACCTGGGATGGCCACTCCGGTTCTCCCGGCCGTGCCCCGGCTTCCTGCCCTGCCAGTTTCGCCCTGGTTTCCGCTGGCTCCGTCGTGGCCTCCAAGCCCTCCATCCCTCCCGTGGATCCACCCTACCAGACTTCCAGTTTGTTTTGTTTCCAGTGTCTGGTAGCCACTCATTAAGGGGAGGGTAATGTCACGGTGGAATCCGTGTCATGTTTTGTGTCTGTTCCGATTGTCGTCACCTGGACTCTTGTTAATTAATAACCTGCCTCATCACACCTGTGTATCGTTAGTCTGTTTGTATATATACCCCTGCCTGTTGTATGTTCACTTGCCGGAAGATTGTCGCTGATTCCCTGTCTGTTCCTGTGTTCTACGTTTTAGTGTTCCTGTGTTTATTTACCTGCCTGTTGTTTGATTCTAGTGTTTTGTTTCTTGGTTATTATTAAATGTTATTTATTCATCTCGAACTCTGCACATGCGTCCTACTTCCTGATCTCATGTTCCCGGTCGTGACATAATTTATTTAACCTTATTCGTGAGACAGTATATATTTAATAAACTCCAAACCTCTTTCCATACAAGTTGACTATATAAGGAGTTCCAGTATGGTTTACATCTAGGCAAATATTCATTTCTACATAGTGTTCTTATAAAAAGTTATTACATTTTTTTTCTAGAATATTTACTCCATTAATACATAACTGAGCATTATGTAAGGACTTACAATCATAAGATGTATAACCTTGAAAGAGTTGAATAAGTCCACTAGGTATGACATCAAATACAACTGCAAATTCCTTAGCAGTTACTGGAATCTTATAGTGATTGAGGAATTTCACAATAATTAAAGAGGTGACCATCATCTTTAAATAACTGCCTCACTAATATTATATTATTATCATACCAATTTCTATAAAATAAGGATTTGTTTTTGTATAGAATATTCTTGTTATTCCAAATAACAGATCTATGTGGAGAAAAGTTATGTTTATATATGAGCATCCAAGATAAACAAACCTGTTTATGGAAACCTGACAGTTTTATGGGAACCTTGTTTATATCAAAATTGAATCGCAAAAAAAAATTCCAAACCACCCAATTTCTTAAAAATCATTTCTAGTATGATGTTCCATATACTACCTTTCCAACTTCAGTTACTTTTTATCCACTTATTTTTAAAAACAGTTTTTAAAATCTAGTACATTTTAACCTCCTTCATCAACTGGATTGCTTAGAATTGACTTTTTAATGTCAATACATAACTAATGGCTAGTCATGCATCAATTTAAACCTGTGGGAAACAACCCAATAAAGTTATAAAGCTTCAAATGTTGTCTTAGAATTCTTCAAATCCTAAAGGTATGAAAAAGATTGCTGTAAATATGTGGATCCTTAAAGAACAGGCCAACATTAGAAATAATAACTAATAATCATACATAAAGAGAATATATATTTGGTTATCAGTAGCTTTAGTATTCTAATCTATTTTCCATGACATAAACATGTCATGATGTGTCTTATAAAGTTTTTAATAATTGTTTATAGAATTATTGCAATGAAATTGTAATGTAATGATACAATTGGTTGTTTTAAATGTAAATTATTTACTGAAAACTTACTCTAGCACAGCACATGTGTGAACACAAATAAGTGCTTAATAGCAAATCTGACTGACATTTGCTTAATGACATCATATTTGTTATTAACTCCATTTGATATAAACAACACATCTGGATTTGTTATGTTTAGGCCTACTATAATATGACAGAGGCTGTCATCTGAAATACTTGTATGTTTGCACATAATATTTATGTCAAAGAATATATATGTTCTATAAGAACAATTACGTTTGTTAATAAAAAAAATAGTCTAAAAGATTTAAACAAGCAACCATTTAGTAAGACCTTCAGAATATATCTCTATGAACTAAAATGACTGTTTCAGATGAGAGAAACATACAAAATGTGCAGAGCATGTTTGTGTATATGTTCCTTTTGTCCATAAAAATATATACGGTTTAATAACTTGCATACCTCACTTTATTTACCTAATTAAAACAGAAAGCCTTCATGGTACTCGATTAAAGGACATGAACATGAATCTGCTAAATGAAATGATATTTGTTATTGACACGATTTAATAACATCATCCACCATTCAGATAAAGTATCTGGTTATGTTTTATTAAATTGTTTCAGTTCTTACACTCAACAACAGTAAAGCCAGTGCAGTACAATTTTCTCTACACTGTATAAATATATATATATCAAATACAAAAACAACTTTGCAGAAGTATAGCTATCACACAGTCATTTTGAAAACGGCTCTGACGAACGGCCCCTAAAGCTTATGACAAAGCATACAATGTATTATTGAGATCAGGCAATATACTCAAATTCCTTATTGTGGTTTTTAGGTGCAATTTTCCGTTATGTCCACTAGATGGTAGAAGAGGATCAATCACTGGCTGACATTTGCACTCACAGAAAACACAGATGATGATTACTCTTTAACTAAGTTTACTATTAATAGAAATCTGTTCACATTTAAAGGTGCAGTGTGTAAATTTTAGAAGGATCTCTTGACAGAAATGCAAAATGATATAAAAAACTATATTATCAGGGGTGTATAAAGACCTTTCATAATGAACCGGTATGTGTTTATTACCTTAGAACGAGACCTTTTTATCTACATACACCGAGTGTCCCCTTACGTGGAAGTCACCATTTTGTGGCGCCATTTTTCTACAGAAGCCCCTAACGGACATTTTTTTACTAAGTTGTCTCCGACGATGACATGTTTGTCTGGTGGCGGCTACCGTAGCTTCTCTATGTGTTTCAAAAGCGAGGGGTGAGCAGTGGACTAAGCCATTGGTTGCAATTCGTGACCTCACCACTAGACGCCGCTAAAATGTACACACTGCACTTTTAACTTCATGATTTTACTGTTATAATATTAAAATCACATTTAGTTAAAGACTACCACTTCAATTGTTCTGAGTTATCAGTTTTAACACTCATGTCATTTTATGAAAGCTGTGAAACGTGAACATAATTTTGGAGGCACTTACACGACATTTGCAGTAAGAATTATATATTTTTAGTTTTTTATAAAAAAAACATGCCAAATGAGTGTGTAACCATGTCAATATTAAGTCTTGTTCTTTAACAGTCTTGTTTCTCCTTTCTCAGATAAACGTGTGTGTGTACAATATACAATGCAGAATATCTATATGGCCATGTCCTTAAACGTCTTGTGATCTAAATGGCTTGAACCCCGGTAATCGCTGCTAGCAGCTATATTTAGGGGTTCAAGCCCGTAGGGCTGAAACCCTATTGTATTTGTATGGATTTTTATTATTCTAGTTATTATTTTTCTTCTGCCGTAGAACGGATCGTGCAGACCAAACCGTAAGGCCTAGAGACTTGAGACTTGGCCAAATGGTAGGACCCAATTTGGGGAGAGGTTGATAGAGTATCAACCCGATTGGCCTATAGGTGGCGCTATAGCGATAACAAACGCGTTGATGCTCATAACTCCCAGAATTCTTGTCCAAATGTCAAGTGTCTTATATCCCTGGATTCCTTGCGTCAAGACGAACAAAACGTATATCTCCGATTTCATTTCCGTCATGAAATTTTTTTCGCTATTTTCGATTTTGTCGAAAAAAATAAAAACGAACTAGTCCTAGGTTTTTTGTCCGATCGGAACCGTTCCAGTGCTGTAATATTCCTTGGAGTGTGAATATGAAAAGTTATCAAAAAAAAGTTGAACTTTATACTCATCTTCGTCAAGCCACGCCCAAACGCCCCCAATGGGCGGAGCCTCTTGGACTTCAATGGCTGTAACTTGGGATTGGAAAGAGGTATCGAAACCAAATTTGGTACACATATACAGCGGACTATTCTGGGGTCACGTGCAAAAAATTGCATCGCTTGACCACTAGTTGGCGCTATAACACTACTTCAACTTTGAAGAGCTGTAACTAGAGAAATATGGGACCGATCAACTTGAGATTTGGCACGGGTGCTCTTGGTCTAGGGTACTATCTGTGTGGGAAAGGAATTTCGCGTAGCTCAAAAAACATGGCCGCCATCGGCCAATCAAGAAAAAGCAGCTATTGGGCAGGGTTAACGGAGGCCGATCGAAACGAAACGTGGTGGACCTGTTTGTCTCTTGGCCATGAAGGTCTGTGCAGAGTAAGAAAAAATTCGGCCTCCGGGAGGCGCTATCACGTTTTTTCAATGTTTAAGTGATTGTGTATTATGCAGTGTTTCAGATATCAACAAGATCTTTATATCATTTAATAGAGCTACATTTAATGAACAACTTTTCCTCAAGAAGCACTTGTCTCAGTCGAATCGTTTGTTAGATATTCATATTTTTCTCTTAAACCTACTTTTGCGAACTAGTCCTAGGTTTTTTGACCGATCTGAACCAATCCAGTGCTGGAATATTCCTTAGACACTGAATATCAATAATTATCAAAAAAAAGTTGAACTTTGCACTCGTCGTCGCAACACTACGGTCAAAAGTACGAAGAGGCGGGGCCACAAATACTTAAATTGCTATCATTTATGATAGGAATGAGATATCAACATGAAACTTGGTACACATATGTATAGACCCAAGCTGAGGTCACATGCAAAAAATTGCAGAGATTGTCCATTAGGTGGCGCTATAACTTAAGAACAAATAACCATAACTATAGCATATGTATATGACACATAAATATTTGTCTGACCTACTTGTTATTTTGCACATTACATCTACTTTCAGGTTCTTATAATGGTCTATGAGGATAATTATTTATCTTTGAAAACATGCCACTCAACAGCCAACCAGTATTAACCATGTACGAGTCAAGCCTAATGGTGTGTGATTACAACTAAACTCATGGGACTGTTGGTCTTATGTTTCCAAGTGTCTGTGAGGATTTTTAGTTCATCTTTCTGAAAATCTTTGCATCTAACACAATGTGTGCAAAGTAAACAGTTCTCTAGATCAGTGGTTCTCAACACACCTGCTTCACATAATCAGCACAATAGTAGAGATCTCTATTAACTAAACTGATTGTGTCAGATGAGAGAAACATACAAAATGTGCAGAGCAGTGGTTCTCCAGAAACGGAGTAGAGAACCACTGCTCTATATGTTTATGTTTATATGAAAAAACTATTTTGTGAACTAATACTTGGTTTTTCACTCAACACCACTAAAGCCAATGCAATACAATTTCCTGTAGTCTGTGAGCAAATATGAATGCCAAATTGTTATCACCAATTGTACGTCTTATTCCTTTAGTTGTTTAGCTTTGAATTACAAAAACAACTTTTCAAAACTACTAGAATTTTTTCAGTCAACAACAATAAAATCAGCGCAGTACATTTTTCTGTCCTCTGTGTGTAAAGGTATATCAAATACAAAATGTAATGAATTTGAATACCTGCTTTTGTAAGCATAGATTTCATGTGATGTCACACATTGGTGTAGGTGCCATTTGTACGACTGAATTGCAGCATGTGTGTTTAAAGGAACTCATAAAGATATGGATTAAAGTTTTTCATTATCTCCATTTATTTACATCAGTAGCATTAGGATTCTATTCTACCTTCCATGACATAAACGTGTCCTGACATGATGTATAATACAAAGTTGTTACATTTTTATATGTTATTTTTCAAATATTGCACCAAAAACTTCATGTGATAATGCAATTGGTTATTATTCACATAAATGACCTGCTAGAACCCAACTAAAAAGCAGCACTTTATGAAAGTAACACAGACAAATGCTCACCAGCAAATCTGCTGCAAATCTACTAAATAACATGACATTTGTTATTGACATAATTTGATATTGAAAACATATCTGGATCAGTTATTTATTGGCCCAGCCTAAAATCACATGAAAATAATTGCAGAGCTATACCACTATTTGACAATTTAACATGACAGAGCCTAAAAATGTTTCTATTAAAATATGTAACTTTGCTTTATTGTTTCCAAATCCATAAATTAGTATTCTCTTACAATAACACAATAAAAGGATTATATGAAAAATATATACTCTCTGTGTGAAACACAGACCCTCATTAATATACTTAAGAGCATGCTTATCAGGATTTGAGTTAAAAATGTGTCTACCTTTATTTACTTTTAAATATTCAATACTAATTTTATGTTAAATTAATTGTAAAAGGAAAACAATAATTTTAGCCAACAGATGGCAGAAGGTCATCTTCTGCCATCTGCTGGCTAAAATTATTATTTATTATTTAAAATGTATACTCAATGAAATTGTGTTCACAGGTTTCATCAATGGATGCATGATTTAACTTTATGAAGTCAGTATTATTATGTTAAAATAACATTTCGTCAATCATTCTGACGGTATCCGTTTTAACAGTCATGTGACATTCGAACATAGGATAAACATTTAAATAGGTTGATGAACTCTTAAAGGACACCAAGCATATGGAGATTGGTCATTTATTTCAAAGTCTTATTTCCTAACCCTGCCATTTCTGCTTCTGTGTGTAAATGCATGTATGTGTTTTAGCTTATTCTTCATCATTGCTGTGTTATAGATTAGCCATATGAGACCTATATCTCTATATCAGAACATCGTAGAGAAATTGTGGTGGGCTGTTTTGTCTCATGTTAACAATTTTTGAAACATTTTGTGTGACAAATCTTCCAACAGCATGCACCACATAATTTTCTCTTCAGAAAATTTACCTAATTGGTAACATGTTAGTATTTCGTATTCTAAGTATATTTGATAACAATGCAGCAAATCTAAACAGGCATGCCCTTAAAGGTCTTAAAGGTTCATATAATGAGATTTTTTAAAGATGTAAAATAAATTGTTTGTGTACCCAGAGTGTGTATGTGAAGTGTTATCTCAAAATACTCCACAGATCATTTATTATAGCATGTTAAAATTGACACTTTGTAGGCCTGAGCAAAATTGTGCAGTTTTTGGGTGTTTCCTTTAAAATGCAAATGAGTGGATGAAATGCAAACACTGATCACAATGATGGTGGTTTGTTGTAATTGAAATTCAATTGTGCTCTCGATTATTTTATTTTTTATCTTTTTCATGTTTTCTAGGTTGATATAAGCACTGGGGACCCAATTATAGCACTTACACTTGGAAAAAGTCAGATTTTCACGCTATGACCCCTTTAAGGTCCCAGATCGCTTGAACCCCGCTAATCGCTGCTTGCAGCTATATTTATTATTATTATTAGTTATTATTATTCTGCCGTAAAACGGAATGTGCAGACCAAACCGTAAGGCCTAGAGACTTGAAACTTGGCCAAATGGTAGGACCCAATTTGGGGAGAAGTTGATAGAGTATCAACCCGATTGGCCCATAGGTGGCGCTATAGCGATAACAAACGCGTTGATGGTCATAACTTCCACAAATCTTATCCAAATGTCAAGTGTCTTATATCCCTGGATTCCTTGCGTCAAGGCGAACAAAACGTATATCTCCGATTTCATTTCCGTCATGAAATTTTTTTCGCTATTTTCGATTTTGTCAAAAAAAATAAAAACGAACTCGTCCTAGGTTTTTCGTCCGATCGGAACCGTTCCAGTGCCGTAATATTCCTTGGAGTGTGAATATCAAAAGTTATCAAAAAAAAGTTGAACTTTCGACTCGCCGTCGTCAAGCCACGCCCAAACGCCCCCAATGAGCGGAGCCTCTTGATCTTAAACGGCTATAACTTAGGAAGGGAAGGAGGTATCGACACCAAATTTGGTACACATATACAGGGGACTATTCTGAGGTCAGGTGCAAAAAATTGCGCCGCTTGACCACTAGTTGTCACTATAACACCACCTCAACTTTGAAGGGCTGTAACTACGGAAATATGGGACCGATCAACTTGACATTTGACAGGTGTGCTCCTGGTCTGGGGTACTATCTATGTTTAAAAGGAATTTTGCGTAACTCAAAAAACATGGCCGCCATCGGCCAATCAAGAAAAAGCAGCTATTAGACAGGGTTAACGGAGCCCGATCGAAATGAAACGCGGTGGGCCTGTTTGTCTCTTGGCCATGAAGGTCTGTGCAGAGTAAGAAAAAATTCGGACTCCGGAGGGCGCTATCACGTTTTTTCAGTGTTTAAGTGATTGTGTATTATGCAGTGTTTCAGATATCAACAAGATCCTCATATCATTTAATAGAGGTACTTAAAATGAACAACTTTTCCTCAAGCAGCACTTGTCTCAGTCGAATCGTTTGTTAGATATTCATCATTTTCTTTGAAACCTACTTTTGCGAACTAGTCCTAGGTTTTTTGACCGATCTGAACCGATCCAGTGCTGGAATAGTCCTTAGACACTGATTATCAATAACTATCAAAAAAAGTTTAACTTTGCACTCATTGTCGCAACACCACGGTCAAAAGTATGAAGAGGAGGTGCCACAAATACTGCAATGGCTATCATTTATGATAGGAATGAGATATCAACACGAAACTTGGTACACATATGTATAGACCCAGGCCGAGGTCACATGCAAAAAATTGCAGAGATTGTCCACTAGGTGGCGCTATAACCTAAGAAAAAATAACGATAACTATAGCATATGTATACAACACATAAATATTTGTCTGACCTACTTTTTATTTTGCACATAACATCTGCTTTCAGATTCTTATAAGGGTCTTTTAGGATAATTACATATCTTAGAAAACATGACGACCAACAGCCAGCCAGCATTAACCATGTACGAGTCCAGCGTAATGGTGTGCCATTACAACTAAACTGATGGGCCTGTTTGTCTTATGTTCTCAAGTGTCTTTGATGATTTTTGGCTCATCATTCCGGAAATATTTGCATCTAGAACAACGGGAGTTACGTTAACTGTGCCCTAGATCAATGGTTCTCAAAATTATTCCTGGAGGCCCACTGCTCTGCACATATACGAAAGTCTTCTATTTTAAACAAATCTACTTTAATCATCAGTAGAGATTTGTATGAACTGAACTGATTGTGTCAGATGAGAGAAACATACAAAATGTGCCGAGCATTGGGTCTTGAGAAACCACTGCGGTTCACTGAGTTGAAAGTACTGCTCTAGATGTTTATGTTTATATGAAAAACAATTTTATGAATTTGCTGTACTATCTGGGCAAATATCAATATGAAACATAAAATAAAATTTTGCCGTTGTATTACTGGATTTGATGTGATGTCACATAGTGAGGTGGGCACCATTTGTAACCTGTATTCTTTATTTCATTTGTAGCTGCTGTTATGTTCCTTTTGTCCATGGGTTTGCATCTGCATGAAAATTATTATAAGATTTAATGATTTGCAGTCATTTACCTCATTAAACCCAAAAGACTTGAGGTAATCAATTCAAGCATTTTGAAATGTGACATTTTCAAAATGGGCCAGACTAAGTATATCTAACTAATTAACTAGTAATGTGAAGCTTATGACAAAATATTAACAGTTTTATTAAGATCAGACAATATATGTCTTTCCAAGACTAGGGCTGGTTGAATAAACATACAGTAGCCATTAAGTAAAGACTGTGTTTTAAGGACTAGTCTGAAGAACTAGTAGTTAGTTAGGGCTAATCAGTCTTACTATTTGGATTTAAATATAATTTAAATAATTTAAATATTTTTTTCATATGATACTTAAAGCAGTTATGTTTAATCATGAAGACAAAAATGTATGACTAACTTTGAATACTAGTCTTAGAGATTCATGTTACTGACCATTGGTTTATGTGTAGTTACAGACTAAAATTAAGGCTTAAGTTTTAGTTATCTTACTTGAAAATAGCTTACACTGGCCTACCTTTAAATATATCTGGGCCATAGTTTTGTCTTAAGATGTACACCAGTAATGTTTTTTATAAGGTTTGTTTGTAAAAAGTACCTAAATGTTTTTACATAACTAATGGCTAGTCATGCATCAATTTAAACCTGTGGGAAACAACCCTATGAAGTTATAAAGCTTCAAATGTTGTCTTAGAATTCTTCAAATCCTAAAGGTCACTTCACACTGGTCAGACAGACTCCAACAGACGCGTCTGTTGGAGTCTGTCTGACCAGTGTGAAACCCCTGTTGGAAGTTGTTGGATCAAAGTAAATGAGACTTTAGAATGTGGTTGTCTGTTGGTGTCTGTTGGAGTTGGTAGTTGTCTGACCAGTGTGAACTGGCCTTAAAGGTATGAAAAAGATTGCTGTAAATATGTGGATCCTTAAAGAACAATAATAGGCCAACATTAGAAATAATAACTAATAATCACACATAAAGAGAATAAATATTTGGTTATCAGTAGCTTTAGTATTCTAATCTATTTTCCATAACATAAACACGTCATGCTGTGTCTTATAAAGTTTTCAATAATTGTTTATAGAATTATTGCAATGAAATTGTAATGTTATGATACACTTGGTTATTTTAAATATAAATGTTTACTGAAAACTTACTCTAGCACAGCACGTGTGTGAACACAAGGCAAGGCAAGGCAAGGCAAGGCAAGTTTATTTGTATAGCACATTTCATACACAGAGGTCATTCAAAGTGCTTTACATAGAAATGAGAAAACAATATATAAAAGAGAAAAAAGAAAATTTAAAAATAATAGATACACAATAAAATCACAATAAAAAAAGATACATGAGAATTTTGAATAACAATTAAAGAAAATGAATGTGATTTTAATAAAAACAGTTTAAAATGTTAAACAGAATAAAACAGGAGTAATAGTGGCTTGAGTTAAAGGTGCAGTCAGTGTAAAGCAGCACAGTGCTCATTCAGTAAATGCAGAGTTAAACAGATGTGTTTTTAATCTAGATTTAAAAGTTAGTATTCTAATCTATTTTCTATTTTCTATTTACAAATAAGTGCTTAATAGCAAATCTGACTGACATTTGCTTAATGACATCATATTTGTTATTAACTCCATTTGATATAAACAACACATCTGGATCAGTTATGTATGGACATAGCCAGTTGTTAAATATAAAAAATGTACAGCTTTAGTACTATTTTTAGGCCTACTATAATATGACAGAGGCTGTCATCTGAAAAACTTGTATGTTTGCACATCATATCTATGTCAAAGAATATATATGTTCTATAAGAACAATTACTTTTGTTTAAAAAAATAGTCTAAAAGATTTAAACAAGCAACCATTTAGTAAGACCTAGATCTCTATGAATTAAAATGACTGTTTCAGATGAGAGAAACATACAAAATGTGCAGAGCATGTTTGTGTATATGTTCCTTTTGTCCATAAAGATATATTCGGTTTAATAACTTGCATACCTCACTTTATTTACCTAATGAAAACAGAAAGCCTTCATGGTACTCGATTAAAGGACATGAACATGAATCTGCTAAATGAAATGATATTTGTTATTGACACGATTTAATAACACCATCCACCATTCAGATAACGTATCTGGTTTTGTTTTATTAAATTGTTTCAGTTCTTACACTCAACAACAGTAAAGCCAGTGCAGTACAATTTTCTCTACACTGTATAATACAAATACAAAAACAACTTTGCAGAAGTATAGCTATCACACAGTCATTTTGAAAACGGCCCTGACGAACGGCCCCTAAAGCTTATGACAAAGCATACAAGTATTATTGAGATCTGGCAATATACTCAAATTCCTTATTGTGGTTTTTAGGTGCAATTTTCCGTTATGTCCACTAGATGGCTGTAGAGGATCAATCACTGGCTGACATTTGGACTCACAGAAAACCCAGAAGATGATTACTCTTTAACTAAGTCTACTATTAATAGAACTCTGTACACATTTAAAGGTGCAGTGTGTAATTTTTAGAAGGATCTCTTGACGAAAATGCAAAATTATATACAAAACTATATTATCAGGGGTGTATAAAGACCTTTCATAATGAACCGGTATGTGTTTATTACCTTAGAACGAGACCTTTTTATCTACATACACTGAGGGTCCCCTTACATAGAAGTCACCATTTTGTGCCGCCATTTTTCTACAGAAGCCCTTAACGGACAAATTTTTTTACTAAGTTGTTTCCGACGATGACATGTTTGTCTGGTGGCGGCTACTGTAGCTTCTCTATATGTTTCAAAAGCGAGGGGTGAGCAGTGGACTAAGCCATTGGTTGCAATTCGTGACCTCACCACTAGGTGCCGCTAAAATGTACACACTGCACCTTTAACTTCATGATTTTACTGTTATAATATTAAAATCACATTTAGTGAAAGACTACCACTTCAATTGTTCTGAGTTATCAGTTTTAACACTCATGTCATTTTATGATAGCTGTGAAACGTGAACATAATTTTGGAGGCACTTACACGACATTTGCAGTAAGAATTATATATTTTTTGTTTTTTATAAAAAAAAACTACATACCAAATGAGTGTATAACCATGTCAATATTAAGTCTTGTTCTTTAACAGTCTTGTTTCTCCTTTCTCAGGTAAACGTGTGTGTGTACAATATACAATGCAGAATATCTATATGGCCATGTCCTTAAACGTCTTGTGATCTAAATGGCTTGAACCCCGATAATCGCTGCTAGCAGCTATATTTAGGGGTTCAAGCACGAAGTGCTGAAACCCTATTGTAATTGCCAAGGTTTTTATTAGGGGTTCAAGCCCGTAGGGCTGAAACCCTATTGTAATTGCTCAGATTTTTATTATTATTAGTTATTATTATTATTTTGCCGTAAAACGGAACGTGCAGACCAAACCGTAAGGCCTAGAGACTTCAAACTTGGCCAAATGGTAGGACCCAATTTGGGGAGAGGTTGATAGAGTATCAACCCGATTGGCCTATAGGTGGCGCTATAGCGATAACAAACGCGTTGATGCTCATAACTTCCACAAATCTTAGCCAAATGTCAAGTGTCTTATATCAATGGAATCCTTGCGTCAAGACGAACAAAACGTATATCTCCGATTTTATTTCCGTCATGAAATTTTTTTCGCTATTTTCGATTTTGTCGAAAAAAATAAAAACGAACTCGTCCTAGGTTTTTCATCCGATCGGAACCGTTCCAGTGCCATAATATTCCTTGGAGTGTGAATATCAAAAGTTATCAAAAAAAATGTGAACTTTCGACTCACCGTCGTCAAGCCACGCCCAAACGCCCCCAATGGGCGGAGCCTCTTGGAATTAAATGGCTATAACTTAAAAAAGGAAGGAGGTATTGACACCAAATTTGGTACACATATACAGGGGACTATTCTGAGGTCAGGTGCGAAAAATTGCGCCGCTTTACAACTAGCTGGCGCTATAACACCACCTCAAATTTGAAGGGCTGTAACTACAGAAATATGGGACCGATCAACTTGACATTTGGCACGTGTGCTCCTGGTCTGGGGTACTATCTATGTTTAAAAGGAATTTTGCGTAACTCAAAAAACATGGCCGCCATCGGCCAATCAAGAAAAAGCAGCTATTAGACAGGGTTAACGGAGGCCGATCGAAATGAAACGTGGTGGGCCTGTTTTTCTCTTGGCCATGAAGGTCTGTACAGAGTAAGAAAAAATTCGGCCTCTGGGGGGCGCTATCACGTTTTTTCAGTGTTTAAGTGATTGTGTATTATGCAGTGTTTCAGATATCAACAAGATACTCATATCATTTAATAGAGGTACTTAAAATGAACAACTTTTCCTCAAGCAGCACTTGTCTCAGTCGAATCGTTTGTTAGATATTCATCATTTTCTTTTAAACCTACTTTTGCGAACTAGTCCTAGGTTTTTTGACCGATCTGAACCGATTCAGTGCTGGAATATTCCTTAGATACTGAATATCAATAACTATCAAAAAAAAGTTGAACATTGCAGTCATCGTCGCAACACTACGGTCAAAAGTACGAAGAGGCGGTGCCACAAATACTGCAATGGCTATCATTTATGATAGGAATGAGATATTAACACGAAACTTGGTACACATATGTATAGACCTAGGCCGAGGTCACATGCAAAAAATTGCAGTGATTGTCCACTAGGTGGCGCTATAACCTAAGAACAAAGAACGATGACTATCGCATATGTATACAACACATAAATATTTGTCTGACCTACTTGTTATTTTGCACATAACATCTGCTTTCAGATTCTTATAAGGGTCTTTTAGGATAATTACATATCTTAGAAAACATGCCGACCAACAGCCAGCCAGCATTAACCATGTACGAGTCCAGCGTAATGGTGTGCGATTACCACTAAACTGATGGGCCTGTTTGTCTTATGTTCTCAAGTGTCTTTGATGATTTTTGGCTCATCATTCCGGAAATATTTGCATCTAGAACAACGGGAGTTACGTTAACTGTGCCCTAGATCAATGGTTCTCAAAATTATTCCTGGAGGCCCACTGCTCTGCACATATACGAAAGTCTTCTATTTTAAACAAATCTACTTTATTCATCAGTAGAGATTTGTATGAACTGAACTGATTGTGTCAGATAAGAGAAACATACAAAATGTGCCGAGCATTGGGTCTCGAGAAACCACTGCGGTTCACTGAGTTGAAAGTACTGCTCTAGATGTTTATGTTTATATGAAAAACAATTTTATGAATTTGCTGTACTATCTGGGCAAATATCAATATGAAACATAAAATAAACTTTTGCCGTTGTATTACTGGATTTGATGTGATGTCACATAGTGAGGTGGGCACCATTTGTAACCTGTATTCTTTATTTCATTTGTAGCTGCTGTTATGTTCCTTTTGTCCATGGGTTTGCATCTGCATGAAAATTATTATAAGATTTAATGATTTGCAGTCATTTACCTCATTAAAACTAAAAGACTTGAGGTAATCAATTCAAGCATTTTGAAATGTGACATTTTCAAAATGGGCCAGACTAAGTATATCTAACTAATTAACTAGTAATGTGAAGCTTATGACAAAATATTAACAGTTTTATTAAGATCAGACAATATATGTCTTTCCAAGACTAGGGCTGGTTGAATAAACATACAGTAGCCATTAAGTTAAGACTGTGTTTTAAGGACTAGTCTGAAGAACTAGTAGTTAGTTAGGGCTAATCAATCTTACTATTTGGATTTAAATATAATTTAAATAATTTAAATATTTTTTCACATGATACTTAAAGCAGTTATGTTCAATCATGAAGACAAAAATGTATGACTAACTTTGAATACTAGTCTTAGAGATTAATGTTACTGACCATTGGTTTAAGTGTAGTTACAGACCAAAATTAAGGCTTAAGTGTTAGTTATCTTACTTGAAAATAGCTTACACTGGCCTACCTTTAAATATATCTTGGCCATAGTTTTGTCTTAAGATGTACACCAGTAATATTTTTTATAAGGTTTGTTTGTAAAAAGTACCTAAATGTTTTTACATAACTAATGGCTAGTCATGCATCAATTTAAACCTGTGGGAAACAACCCTATGAAGTTATAAAGCTTCAAATGTTGTCTTAGAATTCTTCAAATCCTAAAGGCCACTTCACACTGGTCAGACAGACTCCAACAGTCTGTCTGACCAGTGTGAAACCCCTGTTGGAAGTTGTTGGATCAAAGTAAATGACACTTTAGAATGTGGTTGTCTGTTGGTGTCTGTTGGAGTTGGTAGTTGTCTGACCAGTGTGAACTGGCCTTAAAGGTATGAACAAGATTGCTGTAAATATGTGGATCCTTAAAGAACAATAATAGGCCAACATTAGAAATAATAACTAATAATCACACATAAAGAGAATATATATTTGGTTATCAGTAGCTTTAGTATTCTAATCTATTTTCCATGACATAAACACGTCATGCTGTGTCTTATAAAGTTTTTAATAATTGTTTATAGAATAATTGCAATGAAATTGTAATGTTATGATACAATTGGTTATTTTAAATGTAAATGATTTACTGAAAACTTACTCTAGCACAGCACATGTGTGAACACGAGGCAAGGCAAGGCAAAGCAAGTTTATTTGAATAGCACATTTCATACACAGAGGTCATTCAAAGTGCTTTACATAGAAATTAGAAAACAATATATAAAAGAGAAAAAAGAAAATGTAAAAATAATAGATACACAATAAAATTACAATAAAAAAAGATACATGAGAATTTAGAATAACAATTAAAGAAAATGAATGTGATTTTAATAAAAACTGTTTAAAATGTTAAAAAGAATAAAACAGGAGTAAAAGTGGCTTGAGTAAAAGGTGCAGTCAGTGTGAAGCAGCACAGTGCTCATTCAGTAAATGCAGAGTTAAACAGATGTGTTTTTAATCTAGATTTAAAAGTTAGTATTCTAATCTATTTTCTATTTTCTATTTACAAATAAGTGCTTAATAGCAAATCTGACTGACATTTGCTTAATGACATCATATTTGTTATTAACTCCATTTGATATAAACAACACATCTGGATCAGTTATGTATGGACATAGCCAGTTGTTAAATATAAAAAAATGTACAGCTTTAGTACTATTTTTAGGCCTACTATAATATGACAGAGGCTCTCATCTGAAATACTTGTATGTTTGCACATAATATCTATGTCAAAGAATATATATGTTCTATAAGAACAATTACTTTTGTTTAAAAAAATAGTCTTAAAGATTTAAACAAGCAACCATTTAGTAAGACCTATATCTCTATGAATTAAAATGACTGTTACAGATGAGAGAAACATACAAAATGTGCAGAGCATGTTTGTGTATATGTTCCTTTTGTCCATAAAGATATATACGGTTTAATAACTTGCATACCTCACTTTATTTACCTAATTAAAACAGAAAGCCTTCATGGTACTCGATTAAAGGACATGAACATGAATCTACTAAATGAAATGATATTTGTTATTGACACAATTTAATAACACCATCCACCATTCAGATAACGTATCTGGTTTTGTTTTATTAAATTGTTTCAGTTCTTACACTCAACAACAGTAAAGCCAGTGCAGTACAATTTTCTCTACACTGTATAATACAAATACAAAAACAACTTTGCAGAAGTATAGCTATCACACAGTCATTTTGAAAACGGCCCTGACGAACGGCCCCTAAAGCTTATGACAAAGCAAACAAGTATTATTGAGATCAGGCAATATACTCAAATTCCTTATTGTGGTTTTTAGGTGCAATTTTCCGTTATGTCCACTAGATGGCTGTAGAGGATCAATCACTGGCTGACATTTGCACTCACAGAAAACACAGAAGATGATTACTCTTTAACTAAGTCTACTATTAATAGAACTCTGTACACATTTAAAGGTGCAGTGTGTAATTTTTAGAAGGATCTCTTGACGGAAATGCAAAATGATATACAAAACTATATTATCAGGGGTGTATAGTATAAAGACCTTTCATAATGAACCGGTATGTGTTTATTACCTTAGAACGAGACCTTTTTATCTACATACACTGAGGGTCCCCTTACATAGAAGTCACCATTTTTTTACAGAAGCCCTTAACGGACACATTTTTTTACTAAGTTGTCTCCGACGATGACATGTTTGTCTGGTGGCGGCTACTGTAGCATAGAGATGTGTTTCAAAAGCGAGGGGTGAGCAGTGGACTAAGCCATTGGTTGCAATTCGTGACCTCACCACTAGGTGCCGCTAAAATGTACACACTGCACCTTTAACTTCATGATTTTACTGTTATAATATTAAAATCACATTTAGTGAAAGACTACCACTTCAATTGTTCTGAGTTATCAGTTTTAACACTCATGTCATTTTATGAAAGCTGTGAAACGTGAACATAATTTTGGAGGCACTTACACGACATTTGCAGTAAGAATTATATATTGTTGGTTTTTTATTAAAAAAAACTACATACCAAATGAGTGTATAACCATTCTCCTTTCTCAGGTAAACGTGTGTGTGTACAATATACAATGCAGAATATCTATATGACCATGTCCTTAAACGTCTTGTGATCTAAATGGCTTGAACCCCGATAATCGCTGCTAGCAGCTATATTTAGGGGTTCAAGCCCGAAGGGCTGAAACCCTATTGTATTTGTATGGATTTTTATTAGGGGTTCAAGCCCGTAGGGCTGAAACCCTATTGTATTTGTATGGATTTTTATTATTCTAGTTATTATTTTTCTTCTGCCGTAGAACGGATCGTGCAGACCAAACCGTAAGGCCTAGAGACTTGAGACTTGGCCAAATAGTAGGACCCAATTTGGGGAGAGGTTGATAGAGTATCAACCCGATTGGCCTATAGGTGGCGCTATAGCGATAATAAACGCGTTGATGCTCATAACTCCCAGAATTCTTGTCCAAATGTCAAGTGTCTTATATCCCTGGATTCCTTGCGTCAAGACGAACAAAACGTTTATCTCCGATTTCATTTCCGTCATGAAATTTTTTTCGCTATTTTCGATTTTGTCGAAAAAAATAAAAACGAACTAGTCCTAGGTTTTTTGTCCGATCGGAACCGTTCCAGTGCTGTAATATTCCTTGGAGTGTGAATATGAAAAGTTATCAAAAAAAAGTTGAACTTTATACTCTTCGTCGTCAAGCCACGCCCAAACGCCCCCAATGGGCGGAGCCTCTTGGACTTCAATGGCTGTAACTTGGGATTGGAAAGAGGTATCGAAACCAAATTTGGTACACATATACAGCGGACTATTCTGGGGTCACGTGCAAAAAATTGCATCGCTTGACCACTAGTTGTCGCTATAACACTACTTCAACTTTGAAGAGCTGTAACTAGAGAAATATGGGACCGATGAACTTGAGATTTGGCACGGGTGCTCTTGGTCTAGGGTACTATCTGTGTGAGAAAGGAATTTCGCGTAGCTCAAAAAACATGGCCGCCATCGGCCAATCAAGAAAAAGCAGCTATTGGGCAGGGTTAACGGAGGCCGATCGAAACGAAACGTGGTGGACCTGTTTGTCTCTTGGCCATGAAGGTCTGTGCAGAGTAAGAAAAAATTCGGCCTCCGGGAGGCGCTATCACGTTTTTTCAATGTTTAAGTGATTGTGTATTATGCAGTGTTTCAGATATCAACAAGATCTTTATATCATTTAATAGAGCTCCATTTAATGAACAACTTTTCCTCAAGAAGCACTTGTCTCAGTCGAATCGTTTGTTAGATATTCATAATTTTCTCTTAAACCTACTTTTGCGAACTAGTCCTAGGTTTTTTGACCGATCTGAACCAATCCAGTGCTGGAATATTCCTTAGACACTGAATATCAATAATTATCAAAAAAAAGTTGAACTTTGAACTCGTCGTCGCAACACTACGGTCAAAAGTACGAAGAGGCGGGGCCACAAATACTTAAATTGCTATCATTTATGATAGGAATGACATATCAACATGAAACTTGGTACACATATGTATAGACCCATGCTGAGGTCACATGCAAAAAATTGCAGAGATTGTCCATTAGGTGGCGCTATAACTTAAGAACAAATAACCATAACTATAGCATATGTATATGACACATAAATATTTGTCTGACCTACTTGTTATTTTGCACATTACATCTACTTTCAGGTTCTTATAATGGTCTATGAGGATAATTATTTATTTTTGAAAACATGCCACTCAACAGCCAACCAGTATTAACCATGTACGAGTCAAGCCTAATGGTGTGTGATTACAACTAAACTCATGGGACTGTTGGTCTTATGTTTCCAAGTGTCTGTGAGGATTTTTAGTTCATCTTTCTGAAAATCTTTGCATCTAACACAATGTGTGCAAAGTAAACAGTTCTCTAGATCAGTGGTTCTCAACACACCTGCTTCACATAATCAGCACAATAGTAGAGATCTCTATTAACTAAACTGATTGTGTCAGATGAGAGAAACATACAAAATGTGCAGAGCAGTGGTTCTCCAGAAACGGAGTAGAGAACCACTGCTCTATATGTTTATGTTTATATGAAAAAACTATTTTGTGAACTAATACTTGGTTTTTCACTCAACACCACTAAAGCCAATGCAATACAATTTCCTGTAGTCTGTGAGCAAATATGAATGCCAAATTGTTATCACCAATTGTACGTCTTTTTCCTTTAGTTGTTTAGCTTTGAATTACAAAAACAACTTTTCAAAACTACTAGAATTTTTTCAGTCAACAACAATAAAATCAGCGCAGTACATTTTTCTGTCGTCTGTGTGTAAAGGTATATCAAATACAAAATGTAATGAATTTGAATACCTGCTTTTGTAAGCATATATTTCATGTGATGTCACACATTGGTGTAGGTGCCATTTGTACGACTGAATTGCAGCATGTGTGTTTAAAGGAACTCATAAAGATATGGATTAAAGTTTTTCATTATCTCCATTTATTTACATCAGTAGCATTAGGATTCTATTCTACCTTCCATGACATAAACGTGTCCTGACATGATGTATAATACAAAGTTGTTACATTTTTATATGTTATTTTTCAAATATTGCACCAAAAACTTCATGTGATAATGCAATTGGTTATTATTCACATAAATGACCTGCTAGAACCCAACTAAAAAGCAGCACTTTATGAAAGTAACACAGACAAATGCTCACCAGCAAATCTGCTGCAAATCTACTAAATAACATGACATTTGTTATTGACATAATTTGATATTGAAAACATATCTGGATCAGTTATTTATTGGCCCAGCCTAAAATCACATGAAAATAATTGCAGAGCTATACCACTATTTGACAATTTAACATGACAGAGCCTAAAAATGTTTCTATTAAAATATGTAACTTTGCTTTATTGTTTCCAAATCCATAAATTAGTATTCTCTTACAATAACACAATAAAAGGATTATATGAAAAATATATACTCTCTGTGTGAAACACAGACCCTCATTAATATACTTAAGAGCATGCTTATCAGGATTTGAGTTAAAAATGTGTCTACCTTTATTTACTTTTAAATATTCAATACTAATTTTATGTTAAATTAATTGTAAAAGGAAAACAATAATTTTAGCCAACAGATGGCAGAAGGTCATCTTCTGCCATCTGCTGGCTAAAATTATTATTTATTATTTAAAATGTATACTCAATGAAATTGTGTTCACAGGTTTCATCAATGGATGCATGATTTAACTTTATGAAGTCAGTATTATTATGTTAAAATAACATTTCGTCAATCATTCTGACGGTATCCGTTTTAACAGTCATGTGACATTCGAACATAGGATAAACATTTAAATAGGTTGATGAACTCTTAAAGGACACCAAGCATATGGAGATTGGTCATTTATTTCAAAGACTTATTTCCTAACCCTGCCATTTCTGCTTCTGTGTGTAAATGCATGTATGTGTTTTAGCTTATTCTTCATCATTGCTGTGTTATAGATTAGCCATGTGAGACCTATATCTCTATATCAGAACATCGTAGAGAAATTGTGGTGGGCTGTTTTGTCTCATGTTAACAATTTTTGAAACATTTTGTGTGACAAATCTTGCAACAGCATGCACCACATAATTTTCTCTTCAGAAAATTTACCTAATTGGTAACATGTTAGTATTTCATATTCTAAGTATATTTGATAACAATGCAGCAAATCTAAACAGGCATGCCCTTAAAGGTCTTAAAGGGCCATATAATGAGATTTTTTAAAGATGTAAAATAAATTGTTTGTGTACCCAGAGTGTGTATGTGAAGTGTTATCTCAAAATACTCCACAGATCATTTATTATAGCATGTTAAAATTGACACTTTGTAGGCCTGAGCAAAATTGTGCAGTTTTTGGGTGTTTCCTTTAAAATGCAAATGAGTGGATGAAATGCAAACACTGATCACAATGATGGTGGTTTGTTGTAATTGAAATTCAATTGTGCTCTCGATTATTTTATTTTTTATCTTTTTCATGTTTTCTAGGTTGATATAAGCACTGGGGACCCAATTATAGCACTTACACTTGGAAAAAGTCAGATTTTCACGCAATGACCCCTTTAAGGTCCCAGATCGCTTGAACCCCGCTAATCGCTGCTTGCAGCTATATTTATTATTATTATTAGTTATTATTATTCTGCCGTAAAACGGAACGTGCAGACCAAACCGTAAGGCCTAGAGACTTGAAACTTGGCCAAATGGTAGGACCCAATTTGGGGAGAGGTTGATAGAGTATCAACCCGATTGGCCCATAGGTGGCGCTATAGCGATAACAAACGCGTTGATGGTCATAACTTCCACAAATCTTATCCAAATGTCAAGTGTCTTATATCCCTGGATTCCTTGCGTCAAGGCGAACAAAACGTATATCTCCGATTTCATTTCCGTCATGAATTTTTTTTCGCTATTTTCGAATTTGTAAAAAAAAATAAAAACGAACTCGTCCTAGGTTTTTCGTCCGATCGGAACCGTTCCAGTGCCGTAATATTCCTTGGAGTGTGAATATCAAAAGTTATCAAAAAAAGTTTAACTTTCGACTCGCCGTCGTCAAGCCACGCCCAAACGCCCCCAATGAGCGGAGCCTCTTGACCTTAAACGGCTATAACTTAGGAAGGGAAGGAGGTATCGACACCAAATTTGGTACACATATACAGGGGACTATTCTGAGGTCAGGTGCAAAAAATTGCGCCGCTTGACCACTAGTTGTCGCTATAACACCACCTCAACTTTGAAGGGCTGTAACTACGGAAATATGGGACCGATCAACTTGACATTTGACAGGTGTGCTCCTGGTCTGGGGTACTATCTATGTTTAAAAGGAATTTTGCGTAACTCAAAAAACATGGCCGCCATCGGCCAATCAATAAAAAGCAGCTATTAGACAGGGTTAACGGAGGCCGATCGAAACGAAACGCGGTGGGCCTGTTTGTCTCTTGGCCATGAAGGTCTGTGCAGAGTAAGAAAAAATTCGGACTCCGGAGGGCGCTATCACGTTTTTTCAGTGTTTAAGTGATTGTGTATTATGCAGTGTTTCAGATATCAACAAGATCCTCATATCATTTAATAGAGGTACTTAAAATGAACAACTTTTCCTCAAGCAGCACTTGTCTCAGTCGAATCGTTTGTTAGATATTCATCATTTTCTTTGAAACCTACTTTTGCGAACTAGTCCTAGGTTTTTTGACCGATCTGAACCGATCCAGTGCTGGAATAGTCCTTAGACACTGATTATCAATAACTATCAAAAAAAAGTTTAACTTTGCACTCATTGTCGCAACACCACGGTCAAAAGTACGAAGAGGCGGTGCCACAAATACTACAATGGCTATCATTTATGATAGGAATGAGATATCAACACGAAACTTGGTACACATATGTATAGACCCAGGCCAAGGTCACATGCAAAAAATTGCAGAGATTGTCCACTAGGTGGCGCTATAACCTAAGAAAAAATAACGATAACTATAGCATATGTATACAACACATAAATATTTGTCTGACCTACTTTTTATTTTGCACATAACATCTGCTTTCAGATTCTTATAAGGGTCTTTTAGGATAATTACATATCTTAGAAAACATGCCGACCAACAGCCAGCCAGCATTAACCATGTACGAGTCCAGCGTAATGGTGTGCCATTACAACTAAACTGATGGGCCTGTTTGTCTTATGTTCTCAAGTGTCTTTGATGATTTTTGGCTCATCATTCCGGAAATATTTGCATCTAGAACAACGGGAGTTACGTTAACTGTGCCCTAGATCAATGGTTCTCAAAATTATTCCTGGAGGCCCACCTCTCTGCACATATACGAAAGTCTTCTATTTTAAACAATTCTACTTATATCATCAGGAGAGATTTGTATGAACTGAACTGATTGTGTCAGATGAGAGAAACATACAAAATGTGCCGAGCATTGGGTCTTGAGAAACCACTGCGGTTCACTGAGTTGAAAGTACTGCTCTAGATGTTTATGTTTATATGAAAAACAATTTTATGAATTTGCTGTACTATCTGGGCAAATATCAATATGAAACATAAAATAAAATTTTGCCGTTGTATTACTGGATTTGATGTGATGTCACATAGTGAGGTGGGCACCATTTGTAACCTGTATTCTTTATTTCATTTGTAGCTGCTGTTATGTTCCTTTTGTCCATGGGTTTGCATCTGCATGAAAATTATTATAAGATTTAATGATTTGCAGTCATTTACCTCATTAAAACTAAAAGACTTGAGGTAATCAATTCAAGCATTTTGAAATGTGACATTTTCAAAATGGGCCAGACTAAGTATATCTAACTAATTAACTAGTAATGTGAAGCTTATGACAAAATATTAACAGTTTTATTAAGATCAGACAATATATGTCTTTCCAAGACTAGGGCTGGTTGAATAAACATACAGTAGCCATTAAGTAAAGACTGTGTTTTAAGGACTAGTCTGAAGAACTAGTAGTTAGTTAGGGCTAATCAGTCTTACTATTTGGATTTAAATATAATTTAAATAATTTAAATATTTTTTCACATGATACTTAAAGCAGTTATGTTCAATCATGAAGACAAAAATGTATGACTAACTTTAAATACTAGTCTTAGAGATTCATGTTACTGACCATTGGTTTAAGTGTAGTTACAGACTAAAATTAAGGCTTAAGTTTTAGTTATCTTACTTGAAAATAGCTTACACTGGCCTACCTTTAAATATATCTGGGCCATTGTTTTGTCTTAAGATGTACACCAGTAATGTTTTTTATAAGGTTTGTTTGTAAAAAGTACCTAAATGCTTTTACATAACTAATGGCTAGTCATGCATCAATTTAAACCTGTGGGAAACAACCCTATGAAGTTATAAAGCTTCAAATGTTGTCTTAGAATTCTTCAAATCCTAAAGGCCACTTCACACTGGTCAGACAGACTCCAACAGACGCGTCTGTTGGAGTCTGTCTGACCAGTGTGAAACCCCTGTTGGAAGTTGTTGGATCAAAGTAAATGAGACTTTAGAATGTGGTTGTCTGTTGGTGTCTGTTGGTGTCTGTTGGAGTTGGTAGTTGTCTGACCAGTGTGAACTGGCCTTAAAGGTATGAAAAAGATTGCTGTAAATATGTGGATCCTTAAAGAACAATAATAGGCCAACATTAGAAATAATAACTAATAATCACACATAAAGAGAATAAATATTTGGTTATCAGTAGCTTTAGTATTCTAATCTATTTTCCATAACATAAACACGTCATGCTGTGTCTTATAAAGTTTTTAATAATTGTTTATAGAATAATTGCAATGAAATTGTAATGTTATGATACAATTGGTTATTTTAAATGTAAATGATTTACTGAAAACTTACTCTAGCACAGCACGTGTGTGAACACGAGGCAAGGCAAGGCAAAGCAAGTTTATTTGAATAGCACATTTCATACACAGAGGACATTCAAAGTGCTTTACATAGAAATTAGAAAACAATATATAAAAGAGAAAAAAGAAAATGTAAAAATAATAGATACACAATAAAATCACAATAAAAAAAGATACATGAGAATTTAGAATAACAATTAAAGAAAATGAATGTGATTTTAATAAACTGTTTAAAATGTTAAAAAGAATAAAACAGGAGTAAAAGTGGCTTGAGTTAAAGGTGCAGTCAGTGTGAAGCAGCACAGTGCTCATTCAGTAAATGCAGAGTTAAACAGATGTGTTTTAAATCTAGATTTAAAAGTTAGTATTCTAATCTATTTTCTATTTTCTATTTACAAATAAGTGCTTAATAGCAAATCTGACTGACATTTGCTTAATGACATCATATTTGTTATTAACTCCATTTGATATAAACAACACATCTGGATCAGTTATGTATGGACATAGCCAGTTGTTAAATATAAAAAAATGTACAGCTTTAGTACTATTTTTAGGCCTACTATAATATGACAGAGGCTCTCATCTGAAATACTTGTATGTTTGCACATAATATCTATGTCAAAGAATATATATGTTCTATAAGAACATTTAATTTTGTTTAAAAAAATAGTCTAAAAGATTTAAACAAGCAACCATTTAGTAAGACCTAGATCTCTATGAATTAAAATGACTGTTACAGATGAGAGAAACATACAAAATGTGCAGAGCATGTTTGTGTATATGTTCCTTTTGTCCATAAAGATATATACGGTTTAATAACTTGCATACCTCACTTTATTTACCTAATTAAAACAGAAAGCCTTCATGGTACTCGATTAAAGGACATGAACATGAATCTGTTAAATGAAATGATATTTGTTATTGACACAATTTAATAACACCATCCACCATTCAGATAACGTATCTGGTTTTGTTTTATTAAATTGTTTCAGTTCTTACACTCAACAACAGTAAAGCCAGTGCAGTACAATTTTCTCTACACTGTATAATACAAATACAAAAACAACTTTGCAGAAGTATAGCTATCACACAGTCATTTTGAAAACGGCCCTGACGAACGGCCCCTAAAGCTTATGACAAAGCATACAAGTATTATTGAGATCAGGCAATATACTCAAATTCCTTATTGTGGTTTTTAGGTGCAATTTTCCGTTATGTCCACTAGATGGCTGTAGAGGATCAATCACTGGCTGACATTTGCACTCACAGAAAACACAGAAGATGATTACTCTTTAACTAAGTCTACTATTAATAGAACTCTGTACACATTTAAAGGTGCAGTGTGTAATTTTTAGAAGGATCCCTTTTGCGGAAATGCAAAATGATATACAAAACTATATTATCAGGGGTGTATAAAGACCTTTCATAATGAACCGGTATGTGTTTATTACCTTAGAACGAGACCTTTTTATCTACATACACTGAGGGTCCCCTTACATAGAAGTCACCATTTTGTGCCGCCATTTTTCTACAGAAGCCCTTAACGGACAAATTTTTTTACTAAGTTGTTTCCGACGATGACATGTTTGTCTGGTGGCGGCTACTGTAGCTTCTCTATGTGTTTCAAAAGCGAGGGGTGAGCAGTGGACTAAGCCATTGGTTGCAATTCGTGACCTCACCACTAGGTGCCGCTAAAATGTACACACTGCACCTTTAACTTCATGATTTTACTGTTATAATATTAAAATCACATTTAGTGAAAGACTACCACTTCAATTGTTCTGAGTTATCAGTTTTAACACTCATGTCATTTTATGATAGCTGTGAAACGTGAACATAATTTTGGAGGCACTTACACGACATTTGCAGTAAGAATTATATATTTTTTGTTTTTTATAAAAAAAAACTACATACCAAATGAGTGTATAACCATGTCAATATTAAGTCTTGTTCTTTAACAGTCTTGTTTCTCCTTTCTCAGGTAAACGTGTGTGTGTACAATATACAATGCAGAATATCTATATGGGCATGTCCTTAAACGTCTTGTGATCTAAATGGCTTGAACCCCGATAATCGCTGCTAGCAGCTATATTTAGGGGTTCAAGCCCGTAGGGCTGAAACCCTATTGTAATTGTTAAGATTTTTATTTATTATTATTATTTTGCCGTAAAACGGAACGTGCAGACCAAACCGTAAGGCCTAGAGACTTGAAACTTGGTCAAATGGTAGGACCCAATTTGGGGAGAGGTTGATAGAGTATCAACCCGATTGGCCTATAGGTGGCGCTATAGCAATAACAAACGCGTTGATGATCATAACTCCCACAAATCTTGTCCAAATGTCAAGTGTCTTATATCACTGGAATCATTGCGTCAAGTCGAACAAAACGTTTATCTCCGATTTCATTTCCGCCATGGAAAATTTTTCGCTATTTTCGATTTTGTCGAAAAAAATAAAAACGAACTAGTCCTAGGTTTTTCGTCCGATCGGAACCGTTCCAGTGCTGTAATATTCCTTGGAGTGTGAATATGAAAAGTTATCAAAAAAAGTGGAACTTTAGACTCGCCGTCGTCAAGCCACGCCCAAACGCCCCCAATGGGCGGAGCCTCTTGGACTTAAATGGCTATAACTTGGGATTGGAAAGAGGTATCAACACCAAATTTGGTACACATATACAATGGACTATTCTGGGGTCACGAAACAAAAATTGCGCCGCTTGACCACTAGCTGGCGCTATAAGACCACCTCAACTTTGAAGGTCTGTAACTACAGAAATGTGCGACCGATCAACTTGACATTTGGCACCGGTGCTCCTGGTCTACGGTACTATCTATGTGTAAAAGGA
Organism: Paramisgurnus dabryanus; assembly: GCF_030506205.2. NCBI lineage: Eukaryota > Metazoa > Chordata > Actinopteri > Cypriniformes > Cobitidae > Paramisgurnus > Paramisgurnus dabryanus. The sequence goes on from NC_133337.1 coordinate 2,515,742, forward strand.
ATTTCGCTTGGATCAAAAAACATGGCCGCCATCGGCCAATCAAGGAAAAGCAGCTGTTAGACAGGGTTAACGGAGGCCGATCGAAACGAAACGCGGTGGTCCTGTTTGTCTCTTGGCCATGAAGGTCTGTGCAGAGTAAGAAAAAATTCGGCCTCCGGGAGGCGCTATCACGTTTTTTCAGTGTTTAAGTGATTGTGTATTATGCAGTGTTTCAGATAGCAACAAGATCTTCATATCATTAAATAGAGGTACTTACAATGAACAACTTTTCCTCAAGAAGCACTTGTCTCAGTCGAATCGTTTGTTAGATATTCATCATTTTCTTTTAAACCTACTTTTGCGAACTAGTCCTAGGTTTTTTGACCGATCTGAACCAATCCAGTGCTGGAATATTCCTTAGACACTGAATATCAATAATTATCAAAAAAAAGTTGAACTTTGCACTCGTCGTCGCAACACCACGGTTAAAAGTACGAAGAGGTGGTGCCACAAATACTTAAATGGCTATCATTTATGATAGGAATCAGATATCAACACGAAACTTGGTACACATATGCATAGACCTAGGCCCAGGTCATATACAAAAAATTGCAGAGATTGTCCACTAGGTGGCGCTATAACATAAGAACAAGGAATGATGACTAAAGCATATGTATACGACACATAAATATTTGTCCGACCTATTTGTTATTTTGCACATAACATCTGCTTTCAGATTCTTATAAGGGTCTATTAGGATAATTACATATCTTAGAAAACATGCGACCAACAGCCAGCCAGCATTAACCATGTTCGTGTCCAGTGTAATGGTGTGCGATTACAACTAAACTGATGGGCCTGTTTTCTTATGTTCTCAAGTGTCTGTGAGGATTTTTGGCTCATCATTCCGGAAATATTTGCATCTAGAACAACAGGTGTTACGTTAACTGTACCCTAGATCAGTGGTTCTCAAAATTATTCCTGGAGGCCCACTGCTCTGCACATATACAAAAGTCTTCTATTTTAAACAAATCTACTTTAATGATAAGTAGAGATTTTTATGAACTGAACTGATTGTGTCAGATGAGAGAATCATACAAAATGTGCCGAGCATTGGGTCTCGAGAAACCACTGCTTTTCACTGAGTTTGAAAGTACTGCTCTAGATGTTTATGTTTATATGAAAAACAATTTTGTGAATTTACTGTACTATATCTATTTTATTTTATAATCAAATCATCAAAATGTATTAAAACTGTTTTCTATTAAAAAACAACAATAGTATTAAATGACAAATAATCGAGTAATAATTATAGTTGTCATCATCAAGACTTTTCACTGTATTATACATTTTATTTTGAATTCAAGTGAATGTGTCTATTAACTTGAAATAAAATCTAATTATCTCTACTTCTGTTATCAAATTAAAATATGAACAATTTATATATATTAGTTTTACAAACTCACTACTATATTATTACAATCAAATAGTTTAAATTAAAACTTGTTTAAAGGTTGAACTGGAGATTAGTATGGTTTACATCTAGGCAAATATTATTTCTACATTCATTTCTGTTCTTATAAAAAAGTTATAAAAAAAAATTTCTAGAATATTTACTCCATTAATACATAACTCAGTATTATGTAAGGAGTTACAATCATAAGATGTATAACATTGACAGAGTTGAATAAGTCCACTAGGTATGGCATCAAATACAACTGCAAATTCCTTAGCAGTTACTGGAATCTTATAATGATTGAGGAATTCACAATAATTAAAGAGGTGACCATCATCTTTAAATAACTGCCTCACTAATATTATATTATTATCATACCAATTTCTATAAAATAAGGATCTGTTTCTTGTATAGAATATTCTTGTTATTCCAAATAACATATCTATGTGGAGAAAAGTTATGTTTATATATGAGCATCCAAGATAAACAAACCTGTTTATGGAAACCTGACAGTTTTATGGGAACCCTTGTTTATATCAAAATTGTATCGCAAAAACAATTCCAAACAACCCAATTTCTTTAAAATCTTTTCTGGTATGATGTTCCATATACTTCCTTTGCAACTTCAGTAACTTTTTATCCACTTATTTTTAAAAACACAGTTAGCAGTATTAAAATCTAGTAAAAAAATTGTATCCTCCTTTCTCAACTGGATTACATAGAATTGAATTATTAATGTAATGCGATCTGTTCTTCCATATGAAATTAAACAAAATAATATCCAACTCTTTTATAACTGATTGTGGGACTTCTAATGCAAGAGCTGTATACACTATAGTTGTTAAAAGCTTTCACTGCTGGGTCCGTCGTTTATACGTAGATTACTCAATTAGCTGGATTTCATTGTTGACGATTTAGCTTCATGTTGAATTATTTGTTTCTTCTAAGGTCATCCTAGAGTTGTTGTTATAGTAACATGTCCGTAAGGTTAAAACTGCTCGGGATTCAAATTCAACTCCTAATAAAAAATGATACATTTAATATTTTAGTAATGTTATTTTAAAAACTATATAATATAAAAAACATAATTAAGACTGTGTTTTAAGGACTAGTCTGAAGAACTAGTAGTTAGTTAGGGCTAATCAGTCTTACTATTTGGATTTAAATATAATTTAAATATTTTAAATATTTTTTCACGTGATAATTAAAACAGTTATGTTCAATCGTGAAGATAAAAATGTATGACTAACTTTGAATACTAGTCTTATAGATTAATGTTACTGACCATTGGTTTAAGTGTAGTTCCAGACTAAAATTTAGGCTTAAGTTTTAGTTGCCTTACTTGAAAATAGCTTACACTGGCCTACCTTTATATATATCTGGGCTATAGTGTTGTCTTAAGATGTACACCATTAATGTTTTTTAAAAGGTTTGTTTGTAAAAAAGTACCTAAATGTTTTTAAATAACTAATGGCTAGTCATGCATCAATTTAACCTGTGGGAAACAACCCAATAAAGTTATAAAGCTTCAAATGTTGTCTTAGAATTCTTCAAATCCTAAAGGTATGAAAAAGATTGCTGTAAATATGTGGGTTCCTAAAGAACAGGCCAACATTAGAAATAATAACTAATAATCATACATAAAGAGAATATTTATTTGGTTATAAGTAGCTTTAGTATTCTAATCTATTTTCCATGACATAAACGTCATGATGTGTCTTATAAAGTTTTTAATAATTGTTTATAGAATTATTGCAATGAAATTGTAATGTTATGATGCAATTGGTTAATTTAAATGTAAATGATTTACTGAAAACTTACACTAGCACAGCGCATGTGTGAAAACAAATAAGTGCTTAATAGCAAATCTGACTGACATTTGCTTAATGACATCATATTTGTTATTAACTCCATTTGATATAAACAACACATCTGGTTCAGTTATGTATGGACATAGCCAGTTGTTAAATATAAAAAATGTAGAGCTTTAGTACTATTTTTAGGCCTACTATAATATGACAGAGGCTGTCATCTGAAATACTTGTATGTTTACACATAATATCTATGTCAAAGAATATATATGTTCTATAAGAACAATTACTTTTGTTTAAAAAAATGTCTAAAAGATTTAAACAAGCAACTATTTAGTAAGACCTACAGAATAGATCTCCATGAACTAAAATGACTGTTTAAGATGAGAGAAACATACAAAATGTGCAGAGCATGTTTGTGTATATGTTCCTTTTGTGGACTAAGCCATTGGTTACAATTCGTGACCTCACCACTAGATGCCGCTAAAATTTACACACTGCACCTTTAACTTCATGATTTTACTGTTATAATATTAAAATCACATTTAGTGAAAGACTAACACTTTAATTGTTCTGAATTATCAGTTTTAACACTCATGTCATTTTATGATAGCTGTGAAATGTGAACATAATTTTGGAGGCACTTACACAACATTTGCAGTAAGAATTATATTTTTTTGTTTTTTTTATAAAAAAAACTACATTCCAAATGAGTGTGTAACCATGTCAATATTAAAGCTCCCGTTCTGTCTGTGATTTTGCGGTAGTTTTCACACAATTTACTTATCTGTATAGCGCTGTTTTCACTGTCCTCAAAACGGGCTGATGTCTTCCTTGTTCTATGAAGTGCCTCCTTCAGAAATACGTATCAAGTTTTTATTGTGTAGTTTGTTAAGTGTGCTGTGATTCGATAGCAGCTAAGCTTAGCAGAGCCGTTTGAGCCAAAGCAGGTGACTGACGTATTCCTGTGGGCGGAATTTAGTCAACTAACTGTTTTAGTGACGTCATTAAAGCAGGAAATAGAGAGCTGTAGTCCAAACCGCCCGTTCGTTGTAGGCTTTTAAAGAGGAATTCTATTGAAGAAAATGTATCGCCTGGCAGTGAACTTTGAGCTTTATCATTTTACAGGTATTATTTATGCTATTATAGCAACATTACACGCAAACTAGGGTTTAAAAAATGGTATCAGGAAGAACGTGACATTTAACCTTTAAGTCTTGTTCTTTAACAGTCTTGTTTCTCCTACAAAATACAATGCAGAATATCTATATGGCCATGTCCTTAAACGTCTTGTGATCTAAATGGCTTGAACCCCGGTAATCGCTGCTTGCAGCTATATTACCGTTTGTTTTTGTTAGGATATTTATTATTTTTCTGCCGTAAAACGGATTGTACAGACCAAACCGTAAGGCCTAGAGACTTGAGACTTGGCCAAATGATAGGTCTCATTCGTGCGCGAAGTTGACAGAGTATGAACCCAATCGGCCTATGGGGGGCGCTACAGCGATGGCAAACGCGTTTAGGCTCATACCTCCCACAATTCTTGTCCAAATGTCAAGTGTCTCATATCCCTGGATTCCTTGCATCAAGACGAACAAAATGTATATCTCCGATTTTATTTCCGTCATGAAAAATTTTCCGCTATTTTCGATTTTGTCGAAAAAAATAAAAACGAACTAGTCCTTGGTTTTTCGCCCGATCGGAATCATTCCAGTGCTAAAATGTTCTTTGGAGTTTGAATATCAATAATTATTAAAAAAAAGTTGAACTTTCGACTCACGGTCAACATGCCACGCCCAAACGTCTGAATTGTGGGCAGGCACTAGAACATTATTGGCTATAACTGGGGACAGGAATGAAGTATCAACACGACACTTGGTACTTGTGATGAGAGTCAAGGCCTGAGGTTTCATGCATCGTTTCGTCACAGCGCCACCTAGTGGTCATATGAATAAAATAATGCTTATAACTTAGGCTGAGTTTAACGTATTTTCATGCGACTTTTTTCCTTGGAGTCCTGAATTGTTGCCGAGTCCAACGATACCAAGCATGCCAGGTTATGCTTTACGGTTGGTTCTGCACAGGAAAATAGCGCTTAAAACACATGCGCGAATAACTCCGCGAGAGTTATTCCGATCGACTCGAAACGACCATAGGAAGAACATTGTATTACCTTCTGAACAATAAGTTCTATTGGCGTTATGTTAAAATTTCCATCAGAAATGGCCGAAAATTTCAAAAAACGAAGAATTACCTCAAAATGTTGTGTTTTTTACACATAAATGGTTATAACTCCGCAACAAAATGATATTTTTTCAGCAGATTTGATACGCTGATGTCTGAGCACTTTCTGAGGCAATACAAAAAAAATGGTATGCCTGCACCACTAGTTGGCCTCATGATTTAACAAAACCTTAGACATTGAGCAAGCCCAATGGTCATACAACTGTTTTTTCACTAAACTAAAGTGTACAGCCATACTAGCTAGATGTAACACAGTCATGACCTGAGATTCCATGCACGACTTTGTCATAGCGCCACCTAGTGGTAATTTGTTATTTTCACTTAAAAATACTGTAACCTTACATTTAATATCATGAGTCATCACGGATTATTCCTTTCATGACTTTGAGTATAATCATTGGTGGATTGCAAGTCACTCCCTAGCAACCAATGAGAATACCCTAGCAACCATTTAGCAAGAGCTGTATCTCTGTATCAGAACATCGTAAAGACATGGGGTTCAGTTCTTTTGACTCATAACACTATTTTAACATTTTGTGACCCGAGTTTTGCCAATGCAAGCACCACAAACATTTCTTTCATTGTTCCATTTGTCAATGTTCCGTGAGAAGAGAGGGAAACATTTCACTGAATGATAGCACTTTTTTGCTGATAACTTTGAACATGTGTGTCTGGTATCTTATTTTTCATCATTTATTTTGTACAATGCAGCAAATCTACACAGCCATGCCCTTAAAGGTCTTAATGTCCCAAATTGCTTGAACCCCGGTAATCGCTGCTTGCAGCTATATTTAGGGGTTCAAGCCCGTAGGGCTGAAACCCTATTGTATTTGTATGGATTTTTATTATTCTAGTTATTATTTTTCTTCTGCCGTAGAACGGATCGTGCAGACCAAACCGTAAGGCCTAGAGACTTGAGACTTGGCCAAATGGTAGGACCCAATGTGGGGAGAGGTTGATAGAGTATCAACCCGATTGGCCTATAGGTGGCGCTATAGCGATAACAAACGCGTTGATGCTTATAACTCCCAGAATTCTTGTCCAAATGTCAAGTGTCTTATATCCCTGGATTCCTTGCGTCAAGACGAACAAAACGTATATCTCCGATTTCATTTCCGTCATAAATTTTTTTTCGCTATTTTCGATTTTGTCGAAAAAAATAAAAACGAACTAGTCCTAGGTTTTTTGTCCGATCGGAACCGTTCCAGTGCTGTAATATTCCTTGGAGTGTGAATATGAAAAGTTATCAAAAAAAAGTTGAACTTTATACTCGTCGTCGTCAAGCCACGCCCAAACGCCCCCAATGGGCGGAGCCTCTTGGACTTCAATGGCTGTAACTTGGGATTGGAAAGAGGTATCGAAATCAAATTTGGTACACATATACAGCGGACTATTCTGGGGTCACGTGCAAAAAATTGCATCGCTTGACCACTAGTTGGCGCTATAACACTACTTCAACTTTGAAGAGCTGTAACTAGAGAAATATGGGACCGATCAACTTGAGATTTGGCACGGGTGCTCTTGGTCTAGGGTACTATCTGTGTGGGAAAGGAATTTCGCGTAGCTCAAAAAACATGGCCGCCATCGGCCAATCAAGAAAAAGCAGCTATTGGGCAGGGTTAACGGAGGCCGATCGAAACGAAACGTGGTGGACCTGTTTGTCTCTTGGCCATGAAGGTCTGTGCAGAGTAAGAAAAAATTCGGCCTCCGGGAGGCGCTATCACGTTTTTTCAATGTTTAAGTGATTGTGTATTATGCAGTGTTTCAGATATCAACAAGATCTTTATATCATTTAATAGAGCTACATTTAATGAACAACTTTTCCTCAAGAAGCACTTGTCTCAGTCGAATCGTTTGTTAGATATTCATAATTTTCTCTTAAACCTACTTTTGCGAACTAGTCCTAGGTTTTTTGACCGATCTGAACCAATCCAGTGCTGGAATATTCCTTAGACACTGAATATCAATAATTATCAAAAAAAAGTTGAACTTTGCACTCGTCGTCGCAACACTACGGTCAAAAGTACGAAGAGGCGGGGCCACAAATACTTAAATTGCTATCATTTATGATAGGAATGAGATATCAACATGAAACTTGGTACACATATGTATAGACCCAAGCTGAGGTCACATGCAAAAAATTGCAGAGATTGTCCATTAGGTGGCGCTATAACTTAAGAACAAATAACCATAACTATAGCATATGTATATGACACATAAATATTTGTCTGACCTACTTGTTATTTTGCACATTACATCTACTTTCAGGTTCTTATAATGGTCTATGAGGATAATTATTTATCTTTGAAAACATGCCACTCAACAGCCAACCAGTATTAACCATGTACGAGTCAAGCCTAATGGTGTGATTACAACTAAACTCATGGGACTGTTGGTCTTATGTTTCCAAGTGTCTGTGAGGATTTTTAGTTCATCTTTCTGAAAATCTTTGCATCTAACACAATGTGTGCAAAGTAAACAGTTCTCTAGATCAGTGGTTCTCAACACACCTGCTTCACATAATCAGCACAATAGTAGAGATCTCTATTAACTAAACTGATTGTGTCAGATGAGAGAAACATACAAAATGTGCAGAGCAGTGGTTCTCCAGAAACGGAGTAGAGAACCACTGCTCTATATGTTTATGATTATATGAAAAAACTATTTTGTGAACTAATACTTGGTTTTTCACTCAACACCACTAAAGCCAATGCAATACAATTTCCTGTAGTCTGTGAGCAAATATGAATGCCAAATTGTTATCACCAATTGTACGTCTTATTCCTTTAGTTGTTTAGCTTTGAATTACAAAAACAACTTTTCAAAACTACTAGAATTTTTTCAGTCAACAACAATAAAATCAGTGCAGTACATTTTTCTTTCCTCTGTGTGTAAAGGTATATCAAATACAAAATGTAATGAATTTGAATACCTGCTTTTGTAAGCATAGATTTCATGTGATTTCACACATTGGTATAGGTGCCATTTGTACGACTGAATTGCAGCATGTGTGTTTAAAGGAACTCATAAAGATATGGATTAAAGTTTTTCATTATCTCCATTTATTTACATCAGTAGCATTAGGATTCTATTCTACCTTCCATGACATAAACGTGTTCTGACATGATGTATAATACAAAGTTGTTACATTTTTATATGTTATTTTTCAAATATTGCACCAAAAACTTCATGTGATAATGCAATTGGTTATTATTCACATAAATGACCTGCTAGAACCCGACTAAAAAGCAGCACTTTATGAAAGTAACACAGACAAATGCTCACCAGCAAATCTGCTGCAAATCTACTAAATAACATGACATTTGTTATTGACATAATTTGATATTGAAAACATATCTGGATCAGTTATTTATTGGCCCAGCCTAAAATCACATGAAAATAATTGCAGAGCTATACCACTATTTGACAATTTAACATGACAGAGCCTAAAAATGTTTCTATTAAAATATGTAACTTTGCTTTATTGTTTCCAAATCCATAAATTAGTATTCTCTTACAATAACACAATAAAAGGATTATATGAAAAATATATACTCTCTGTGTGAAACACAGACCCTCATTAATATACTTAAGAGCATGCTTATCAGGATTTGAGTTAAAAATGTGTCTACCTTTATTTACTTTTAAATATTCAATACTAATTTTATGTTAAATTAAATGTAAAAGGAAAACAATAATTTTAGCCAACAGATGGCAGAAGGTCATCTTCTGCCATCTAATGGCTAAAATTATTATTTATTATTTAAAATGTATACTCAATGAAATTGTGTTCACAGGTTTCATCAATGGATGCCTGATTTAACTTTATGAAGTCAGTATTATTATGTTAAAATAACATTTCGTCAATCATTCTGACGGTATCCGTTTTAACAGTCATGTGACATTCGAACATAGGATAAACATTTAAATAGGTTGATGAACTCTTAAAGGACACCAAGCATATGGAGATTGGTCATTTATTTCAAAGTCTTATTTCCTAACCCTGCCATTTCTGCTTCTGTGTGTAAATGCATGTATGTGTTTTAGCTTATTCTTCATCATTGCTGTGTTATAGATTAGCCATGTGAGACCTATATCTCTATATCAGAACATTGTAGAGAAATTGTGGTGGGCTGTTTTGTCTCATGTTAACAATTTTTGAAACATTTTGTGTGACAAATCTTGCAACAGCATGCACCACATAATTTTCTCTTCAGAAAATTTACCTAATTGGTAACATGTTAGTATTTCATATTCTAAGTATATTTGATAACAATGCAGCAAATCTAAACAGGCATGCCCTTAAAGGTCTTAAAGGGTCATATAATGAGATTTTTTAAAGATGTAAAATAAATTGTTTGTGTACCCAGAGTGTGTATGTGAAGTGTTATCTCAAAATACTCCACAGATCATTTATTATAGCATGTTAAAATTGACACTTTGTAGGCCTGAGCAAAATTGTGCAGTTTTTGGGTGTTTCCTTTAAAATGCAAATGAGTGGATGAAATGCAAACACTGATCACAATGATGGTGGTTTGTTGTAATTGAAATTCAATTGTGCTCTCGATTATTTTATTTTTTATCTTTTTCATGTTTTCTAGGTTGATATAAGCACTGGGGACCCAATTATAGCACTTACACTTGGAAAAAGTCAGATTTTCACGCTATGACCCCTTTAAGGTCCCAGATCGCTTGAACCCCGCTAATCGCTGCTTGCAGCTATATTTAGGGGTTCAAGCCCGTAGGGCTGAAACCCTATTGTATTTGTATGGATTTTTATTATTATTCTAGTTATTATTTTTCTTCTGCCGTAGAACGGATCGTGCAGACCAAACCGTAAGGCCTAGAGACTTGAGACTTGGCCAAATGGTAGGACCCAATTTGGGGAGAGGTTGATAGAGTATCAACCCGATTGGCCTATAGGTGGCGCTATAGCGATAACAAACGCGTTGATGCTCATAACTCCCAGAATTCTTGTCCAAATGTCAAGTGTCTTATATCCCTGGATTCCTTGCGTCAAGACGAACAAAACGTATATCTCCGATTTCATTTCCGTCATGAAAATTTTTTCGCTATTTTCGATTTTGTCGAAAAAAATAAAAACGAACTAGTCCTAGGTTTTTTGTCCGATCGGAACCGTTCCAGTGCTGTAATATTCCTTGGAGTGTGAATATGAAAAGTTATCAAAAAAAAGTTGAACTTTATACTCGTCGTCGTCAAGCCACGCCCAAACGCCCCCAATGGGCGGAGCCTCTTGGACTTCAATGGCTGTAACTTGGGATTGGAAAGAGGTATCGAAACCAAATTTGGTACACATATACAGCGGACTATTCTGGGGTCACGTGCAAAAAATTGCATCGCTTGACCACTAGTTGGCGCTATAACACTACTTCAACTTTGAAGAGCTGTAACTAGAGAAATATGGGACCGATCAACTTGAGATTTGGCACGGGTGCTCTTGGTCTAGGGTACTATCTGTGTGGGAAAGGAATTTCGCGTAGCTCAAAAAACATGGCCGCCATCGGCCAATCAAGAAAAAGCAGCTATTGGGCAGGGTTAACGGAGGCCGATCGAAACGAAACGTGGTGGACCTGTTTGTCTCTTGGCCATGAAGGTCTGTGCAGAGTAAGAAAAAATTCGGCCTCCGGGAGGCGCTATCACGTTTTTTCAATGTTTAAGTGATTGTGTATTATGCAGTGTTTCAGATATCAACAAGATCTTTATATCATTTAATAGAGCTACATTTAATGAACAACTTTTCCTCAAGAAGCACTTGTCTCAGTCGAATTGTTGTTAGATATTCATAATTTTCTCTTAAACCTACTTTTGCGAACTAGTCCTAGGTTTTTTGACCGATCTGAACCAATCCAGTGCTGGAATATTCCTTAGACACTGAATATCAATAATTATCAAAAAAAAGTTGAACTTTGCACTCGTCGTCGCAACACTACGGTCAAAAGTACGAAGAGGCGGGGCCACAAATACTTAAATTGCTATCATTTATGATAGGAATGAGATATCAACATGAAACTTGGTACACATATGTATAGACCCAAGCTGAGGTCACATGCAAAAAATTGCAGAGATTGTCCATTAGGTGGCGCTATAACTTAAGAACAAATAACCATAACTATAGCATATGTATATGACACATAAATATTTGTCTGACCTACTTGTTATTTTGCACATTACATCTACTTTCAGGTTCTTATAATGGTCTATGAGGATAATTATTTATCTTTGAAAACATGCCACTCAACAGCCAACCAGTATTAACCATGTACGAGTCAAGCCTAATGGTGTGTGATTACAACTAAACTCATGGGACTGTTGGTCTTATGTTTCCAAGTGTCTGTGAGGATTTTTAGTTCATCTTTCTGAAAATCTTTGCATCTAACACAATGTGTGCAAAGTAAACAGTTCTCTAGATCAGTGGTTCTCAACACACCTGCTTCACATAATCAGCACAATAGTAGAGATCTCTATTAACTAAACTGATTGTGTCAGATGAGAGAAACATACAAAATGTGCAGAGCAGTGGTTCTCCAGAAACGGAGTAGAGAACCACTGCTCTATATGTTTATGTTTATATGAAAAAACTATTTTGTGAACTAATACTTGGTTTTTCACTCAACACCACTAAAGCCAATGCAATACAATTTCCTGTAGTCTGTGAGCAAATATGAATGGCAAATTGTTATCACCAATTGTAAGTCTTATTCCTTTAGTTGTTTAGCTTTGAATTACAAAAACAACTTTTCAAAACTACTAGAATTTTTTCAGTCAACAACAATAAAATCAGCGCAGTACATTTTTCTGTCCTCTGTGTGTAAAGGTATATCAAATACAAAATGTAATGAATTTGAATACCTGCTTTTGTAAGCATAGATTTCATGTGATGTCACACATTGGTGTAGGTGCCATTTGTACGACTGAATTGCAGCATGTGTGTTTAAAGGAACTCATAAAGATATGGATTAAAGTTTTTCATTATCTCCATTTATTTACATCAGTAGCATTAGGATTCTATTCTACCTTCCATGACATAAACGTGTCCTGACATGATGTATAATACAAAGTTGTTACATTTTTATATGTTATTTTTCAAATATTGCACCAAAAACTTCATGTGATAATGCAATTGGTTATTATTCACATAAATGACCTGCTAGAACCCGACTAAAAAGCAGGACTTTATGAAAGTAACACAGACAAATGCTCACCAGCAAATCTGCTGCAAATCTACTAAATAACATGACATTTGTTATTGACATAATTTGATATTGAAAACATATCTGGATCAGTTATTTATTGGCCCAGCCTAAAATCACATGAAAATAATTGCAGAGCTATACCACTATTTGACAATTTAACATGACAGAGCCTAAAAATGTTTATATTAAAATATGTAACTTTGCTTTATTGTTTCCAAATCCATAAATTAGTATTCTCTTACAATAACACAATAAAAGGATTATATGAAAAATATATACTCTCTGTGTGAAACACAGACCCTCATTAATATACTTAAGAGCATGCTTATCAGGATTTGAGTTAAAAATGTGTCTACCTTTATTTACTTTTAAATATTCAATACTAATTTTATGTTAAATTAATTGTAAAAGGAAAACAATAATTTTAGCCAACAGATGGCAGAATGTCATCTTCTGCCATCTGCTGGCTAAAATTATTATTTATTATTTAAAATGTATACTCAATGAAATTGTGTTCACAGGTTTCATCAATGGATGCATGATTTAACTTTATGAAGTCAGTATTATTATGTTAAAATAACATTTCGTCAATCATTCTGACGGTATCCGTTTTAACAGTCATGTGACATTCGAACATAGGATAAACATTTAAATAGGTTGATGAACTCTTAAAGGACACCAAGCATATGGAGATTGGTCATTTATTTCAAAGTCTTATTTCCTAACCCTGCCATTTCTGCTTCCGTGTGTAAATGCATGTATGTGTTTTAGCTTATTCTTCATCATTGCTGTGTTATAGATTAGCCATATGAGACCTATATCTCTATATCAGAACATCGTAGAGAAATTGTGGTGGGCTGTTTTGTCTCATGTTAACAATTTTTGAAACATTTTGTGTGACAAATCTTGCAACAGCATGCACCACATAATTTTCTCTTCAGAAAATTTACCTAATTGGTAACATGTTAGTATTTCATATTCTAAGTATATTTGATAACAATGCAGCAAATCTAAACAGGCATGCCCTTAAAGGTCTTAAAGGTTCATATAATGAGATTTTTTAAAGATGTAAAATAAATTGTTTGTGTACCCAGAGTGTGTATGTGAAGTGTTATCTCAAAATACTCCACAGATCATTTATTATAGCATGTTAAAATTGACACTTTGTAGGCCTGAGCAAAATTGTGCAGTTTTTGGGTGTTTCCTTTAAAATGCAAATGAGTGGATGAAATGCAAACACTGATCACAATGATGGTGGTTTGTTGTAATTGAAATTCAATTGTGCTCTCGATTATTTTATTTTTTATCTTTTTCATGTTTTCTAGGTTGATATAAGCACTGGGGACCCAGTAATAGCAATTACACTTGGAAAAAGTCAGATTTTCACGCTATGACCCTTTTAAGGTCCCAGATCGCTTGAACCCCGCTAATCGCTGCTTGCAGCTATATTTATTATTATTATTTTTCCGCCATAAAACGCGTCGCCCAGCACAAACCGTAAGTCGTAGAAACTTGCCACTTGGTCAACTGGTTGTATATTAGCAGGCTACTCAGATACAGTGAACCAGCCAAATCGGCCCATAGGTGGCGCTATAGCAATGCCCGACGCGTTTGGGCTCATAACTCCTAAACCGGCCATCATACACTCAAGTGTTTGATATCATTGTAATCCCTGGCTCCAAACTTAAAAAATGTATATCTCCGTTTTCATTTCCGTCATGAAAAATTTTCCGCTATTTTCGATTTTGTCGAAAAAATTAAAAACGAACTAGTCCTAGGTTTTTCGCCCGATCGGAATCATTCCAGTGCTAAAATGTTCCTTGGAGTTTGAATATCAATAATTATCAAAAAAAAGTTGAACTTTCGACTCACGGTCAACATGCCACGCCCACACGTCTGAATTGTGGGCAGGCACTAGAACATTATTGGCTATAACTGGGGACAGGAATGAAGTATCAACACGACACTTGGTACTTGTGATGAGAGTCATGGCCTGAGGTTTCATGCATCGTTTCGTCACAGCGCCACCTAGTGGTCATACGAATCGAATAATGCTTATAACTTCGGCTGAGTTTAACGTATTTTCATGCGACGTTTTTCCTTGGAGTCCTGAATTGTTGCCGAGTCCAATGATACCAAGCATGCCAGGTTTTGCTTTACGGTTGGTTCTGCACAGGAAAATAGCGCTTAAAAAACATGCGCGAATAACTCCGCGAGGGTTCCTCCGATCGACTCGAAACAACCATAGGAAGAATATTGTATTACCTTCTGAACAAAAAGTTCTATTGGCATTATGTTAAAATTTCCATCAGAAATGGCCGAAAATAGCAAAAAACGAAAAATTTACTCCAAATTTTGTGTTTTTTACACATAAATGGTTATAACTCCGCAACGAAATGATATTTTTTTACCAGATTTGATACGCTGATGTCTGAGCAGAGTCTGAGGCAATACAAAAAAATGGTATGCCTGCACCACTAGTTGGCCTCATAATTGAACAAATCCTTTGACGTTGAGCTAGCACAATGGTCATACAACAGTTTTTTTCACTAAACTTAAGTGTATAGCCATGATACTAGCTAGATGTAACACATTCATGACGTTGCATGCACAAGTTTTTCATAGCGCCACCTAGTGGTTATTTGTTATTTTGACTTAAAAATACTGCAACCTTATATCTAAAATCATGAGTCATCGTGGATTATGCCTTTCATGGCTTTGAGTATAATCATTGGTGGATTGCAATTCACTCCCTAGCAACCAATCAGAATACCCTAGCAACCATTTAGCAAGAGCTGTATCTTTGTATCAGAACATCGTAGAGATATGGGGTTCGGCTCGTTTGACTTTTTTACACTATTTTAACATTTTGTGACCCAAGTTTTGCCACTGTAAGCACCACAAACATTTCCTTCAGTGTTCTATTTGTCAATGCTTCGTGAGAAGAGAGGGAGACATTTCACTGAATGATAGCACCTTTTTTGCTGATGACTTTGAACAGGTGTGTGAGGTAGCTTATTTTTTATAATTTATTTTGTACAATTCAGCAAAACTACACAGGCATGCCCTGAAAGGTCTTAAGGTCCCAAATCGCTTGAACCCGACTCAATGGCCTTGTAATTCAACTAAACACGGCCATTTCTGAATTGTATTTTACGGTATAAATCTGAAAAACTAATTCTCGTTAACAAATTATCAGAATGACTTAACATTAAGGATGTGACATGTTTGTCCTATAGGTGCACCTGTGTGTAAGCTACATAGTCTGTCTGAACCGTTTCTGACCATCTCTTACGTTTTTCTGGATGCGATGTGGTGTATCAGCCTGGTCGACGACATCTGACATGTTGTATGTGCTTTAATGCTCGAAACCCGGTAAACGCTGCTTGCAGCTTTAATTAGGGTTTCGAGCACGAAGTGCTGAAAACCTATTGTATTTGTCTGTTTTATTATTATTATTAGGGGTTCAAGCACGAAGTGCTGAAACCCTATTGTAATTGCCAAGGTTTTTATTATTATTATTAGGGGTTCAAGCCCGAAGGGCTGAAACCCTATTGTATTTGTACTGATTTTTATTATTATTATTATTATTATTATTATTATTATTTTTATTATTTTTCTTCTGCCGTAAAACGGATCGTGCAGACCAAACCGTAAGGCCTAGAGACTTGAGACTTGGCCAAATGGTAGGTCTCATTCGTGCGCGAAGATGACAGAGTGTCATCCCAATCGGCCTATGGGGGGCGCTACAGCGATGGCAAACGCGTTGATGCTCATAACTTCGACAATTCTTGTCCAAATGTCAAGTGTCTTATATTCCTGGATTCCTTGCGTCAAGACGAACAAAATGTATATCTCCGATTTCATTTCCGTCATTAAAAATTTTCCGCTATTTTCGATTTTGTCGAAAAAAATAAAAACGAACTAGTCCTAGGTTTTTTGCTCGATCGGAATCGTTTCGGTGCTAAAATGTTCCTTGGAGTTCGAATATCAATAATTATTGAAAAAAAGTTGAACTTTCGACTCACGGTCGACATGCCACGCCCAAACGTCTGAAGTGTGCGCAGCCACTAGGGATTTATTGGATATAACTGCGGACAGGAATGAAGTATCAACACGACACTTGGTACTTGTGATGACAGTCATGGCCTGAGGTGGCATGCGTCGTTTCGTCACAGCGCCACCTAGTGGTCAGACGAATCATTTAAACGCTTATAACTTAGGCTGAGTTTAACATATTTTCATGCAACTTTTTTCTTTGGAGTCCTGAATTGTTGCCGAGTCCAACGATATCAAGCATGCCAGGTTTTGCTTTACGGTTGGTTCTGCACAGGAAAATAGCGCTTAAAAAACACGCGCGAATAACTCCGCGAGGGTTATTCCGATCGACTCGAAACGACCATAGGAAGAACATTGTATTACCTTCTGAACAAAAAGTTCTATTGGCGTTATGTTAAAATTTTCATCAGAAATGGCCGAAAATTGCAAAAAACGAAAAATTACCTCAAAATTTTGTGTTTTTACACATAAATGGTTATAACTCCGCAACGAAATGATATTTTTTCACCAGATTTGATACGCTGATGTCTGAGCACAGTCTGAGGCAATACAAAAAAAAATGGTATGCCTGCACCACTAGTTGGCCTCATAATTTAACAAAACCTATGACATTGAGCAAACCCTATGGTCAAACAACTGTTTTTTCAATAAACTAAAGTGTACAGCCATGATACTAGCTAGATGTAACACAGTCATGACCTGAGATTCCATGCACGAGTTTGTCATAGCGCCACCTAGTGGTAATTTGTTATTTTCACTTAAAAATACTGTAACCTTACCTTTAAAATCATGAGTCATCATGGATTATTCCTTTCATGGCTTTGAGTATAATCATTGATGGATTGCAAGTCACTCCCTAGCAACCAATGAGAATACCCTAGCAACCATTTAGCAAGCTGTATCTCTGTATCAGAACATCGTAGAGACGTGGGGTTCGGCTCTTTTGACTCATTAACCCTATTTTAACATTTTGTGACCCGAGTTTTGCCATTGCAAGCACCACAAACATTTCCTTCAGTGTTCTATTTGTCAATGTTCCGTGAGAAGAGAGGGAGACATTTCACTGAACGATAGCAATTTTTGCTAATAACTTTGAACACGTGTGTCTGGTATCTTATTTTTCATCATTTATTTTGTACAATGCAGCAAATCTACGCAGCCATGCCCTTAATGGTCTTAATGTCCCAAATCGCTTGAACCCCGGTAATCGCTGCTTGCAGCTATATTACCGTTTGTTTTTGTTAGGATGTTTATTTTTTTCTGCCATAAAACAGATCGTGCAGACCAAACCGTAAGGCCTAGAGACTTGAGACTTGGCCAAATGATAGGTCTCATTCTTGCGCAAACTTGACAGAGTATGAACCCAATCGGCCTATAGGTGGCGCTACAGCGATGGCAAACGCGTTTAGGCTCATAACTCCCACAATCCTTGTCCAAATGTCAAGTGTCTCATATCCCTGGATTCCTTGCATCAAGACGAACAAAATGTATATCTCCGATTTTATTTCCGTCATGAAAAATTTTCCGCTATTTTCGATTTTGTCGAAAAAAATAAAAACGAACTAGTCCTAGGTTTTTCGCCCCATCGGAATCATTCCAGTGCTAAAATGTTCCTTGGAGTTTGAATATCAATAATTATTAAAAAAAAGTTGAACTTTCGACTCACGGTCAACATGCCACGCCCAAAAGTCTGAATTGTGGGCAGGCACTAGAACATTATTGGCTATAACTGGGGACAGGAATGAAGTATCAACACGATACTTGGTACTTGTGATGAGAGTCATGGCCTGAGGTTTCTTGCATCGTTTCGTCACAGCGCCACCTAGTGGTCAGACGAATCAAATAATGATTATAACTTAGGCTGAGTTTAACGTATTTTCATGCGACTTTTTTCCTTGGAGTCCTGAATTGTTGCCGAGTCCAACGATACCAAGCATGCCAGGTTTTGCTTTACGGTTGGTTCTGCACAGGAAAATAGCGCTTAAAAAACACGCGCGAATAACTCCGCGAGGGTTATTCCGATCGACTCGAAACGACCATAGGAAGAACATTGTATTACCTTCTGAACAAAAAATTCTATTGGCGTTATGTTAAAATTTCCATCAGAAATGGCCGAAAATTGCAAAAAACGAAAAATTACCTCAAAATGTTGTGTTTTTTACACATAAATGGTTATAACTCCGCAACGAAATGATATTTTTTCACCAGATTTGATACGCTGATGTCTGAGCACAGTCTGAGGCAATACAAAAAAAATGGTATGCCTGCACCACTAGTTGGCCTCATAATTAAACAAAACCTTTGACATTGAGCAAGCCCAATGGTCATACAACTGTTTTTTCACTAAACTAAAGTGTATAGCCATTATACTAGCTAGATGTAACACAGTCATGACCTGAGATTCCATGCACGACTTTGTCATAGCGCCACCTAGTGGTAATTTGTTATTTTCACTTAAAAATACTGTAACCTTACATTTAAAATCATGAGTCATCACGGATTATTCCTTTCATGACTTTGAGTATAATCATTGGTGGATTGCAAGTCACTCCCTAGCAACCAATGAGAATACCCTAGCAACCATTTAGCAAGAGTTGTATCTCTGTATCAGAACATCGTAGAGACATGGGGTTTAGCTCTTTTGACTCATAAACACTATTTTAACATTTTGTGACCCGAGTTTTGCCAATGCAAGCACCACAAACATTTCCTTCAGTGTTCCATTTGTCAATGTTCCGTGAGAAGAGAGGGAGACATTTCACTGAATGATAACACTTTTTTGCTGATAACTTTGAACACGTGTGTCTGGTATCTTATTTTTCATCATTTATTTTGTACAATGCAGCAAATCTACACAGCCATGCCCTTAAAGGTCTTAATGTCCCAAATCGCTTGAACCCCGGTAATCGCTGCTTGCAGCTATATTACCGTTTGTTTTTGTTAGGATATTTATTATTTTTCTGCCATAAAACGGATCGTGCAGACCAAACCGTAAGGCCTAGAGACTTGAGACTTGGCCAAATGATAGGTCTCATTCGTGCGCAAACTTGACAGAGTATGAACCCAATCGGCCTATGGGGGGCGCTACAGCGATGGCAAACGCTTTTAGGCTCATAACTCCCACAATTCTTGTCCAAATGTCAATTGTCTCATATCCCTGGATTCCTTGCATCAAGACGAACAAAATGTATATCTCCGATTTTATTTCCGTCATGAAAAATGTTCCGCTATTTTCAATTTTGTCAAAAAAAATAAAAACGAACTAGTCCTAGGTTTTTCGCCCGATCGGAATCATTCCAGTGCTAAAATGTTCCTTGGAGTTTGAATATCAATAATTATTAAAAAAAAGTTGAACTTTCGACTCACGGTCAACATGCCACACCCAAACGTCTGAATTGTGGGCAGGCACTAGAACATTATTGGCTATAACTGGGGACAGGAATGAAGTATCAACACGACACTTGGTACTTGTGATGAGAGTCATGGCCTGAGGTTTCATGCATCGTTTCGTCACAGCGCCACCTAGTGGTCAGACGAATAAAATCATGCTTATAACTTAGGCTGAGTTTAACGTATTTTCATGCAACTTTTTTCCTTGGAGTCCTGAATTGTTGCCGAGTCCAACGATACCAAGCATGCCAGGTTTTGCTTTACGGTTGATTCTGCACAGGAAAATAGCGCTTAAAAAACATGCGCGAATAACTCCGCGAGGGTTATTCCGATCGACTCGAAACGACCATAGGAAGAACATTGTATTACCTTCTGAACAAAAAGTTCTATTGGCGTTATGTTAAAATTTCCATCAGAAATGGCCGAAAATTGCAAAAAACGAAAAATTACCCCAAAATTTTGTGTTTTTACACATAAATGGTTATAACTCCGCAACGAAATGATATTTTTTCACCAGATTTGATACGCTGATGTCTGAGCACAGTCTGAGGCAATACAAAAAAATTGTATGCCTGCACCACTAGTTGGCCTCATAATTGAACAAAACCTTTGACATTGAGCAAGCCCAATGGTCATAAAACTGTTTTTTCACTAAACTAAAGTGTGTAGCCATGATACTAGCTCGATGTAACACAGTCATGACCTGAGATTCCATGCACAAGTTTGTCATAGCGCCACCTAGTGATAATTTGTTATTTTCACTTAAAAATACTGTAACCTTACATTTAAAATCATGAGTCATCATGGATTATTCCTTTCATGACTTTGAGTATAATCATTGGTGGATTGCAAGTCACTCCCTAGCAACCAATGAGCATACCCTAGCAACCATTTAGCAAGAGCTGTATCTCTGTATCAGAACATCGTAGAGACATGGGGTTCGGCTCTTTTGACTCATTAACACTATTTTAACATTTTGTGACCCGAGTTTTGCCAATGCAAGCACCACAAACATTTCTTTCATTGTTCCATTTGTCAATGTTCCGTGAGAAGAGAGGGAGACATTTCACTGAATGATAGCACTTTTTTGCTGATAACTTTGAACACGTGTGTCTGGTATCTTATTTTTCATCATTTATTTTGTACAATGCAGCAAATCTACACAGCCATGCCCTTAAAGATATTAAAGCGTAACTAAACCCCTGGTCAGAGCCTGACTCCACCCACTGCAATATTTGAAAAATGCAAGAAAAGTGGGCAGATCCCAACGGAGATAGAGGGGACGAACTAAGTGTGTGGTGAGATCGTAACAAGGGCGTGGTGAGCTTGAACCTGCTTACGTCACGAGTCATTCCTTAGACCCAACATCCAATAGGAAAATTCAACTGCAGTAGCCACCGTTCAACCTCAAGAGGGCAGCACTCAGACATTTTTACACCATATATTGTAGTATTGAAACACTTTATATCCAAATGTCAAAAAACTTACTAAAATCAATCAACAGCACTAATAAAGCATCACTCTTACAGATCATTAACTAAAAAAAGTTGGTTTGGGGTTTAGTTACTCTTTAATGTCCCAAATCGCTTGAACCCCGGTAATCGCTGCTTGCAGCTATATTTAGTTATTATTATTCTGCCGTAAAACGGAACGTGCAGACCAAACCGTAAGGCCTAGAGACTTGAAACTTGGCCAAATGGTAGGACCCAATTTGGGGAGAGGTTGATAGAGTATCAACCCGATTGGCCCATAGGTGGCGCTATAGCGATAACAAACGCGTTGATGGTCATAACTTCCACAAATCTTATCCAAATGTCAAGTGTCTTATATCCCTGGATTCCTTGCGTCAAGACGAACAAAACGTATATCTCCGATTTCATTTCCGTCATGAATTTTTTTTCGCTCTTTTCGATTTTGTAAAAAAAAATAAAAACGAACTCGTCCTAGGTTTTTCGTCCGATCGGAACCGTTCCAGTGCCGTAATATTCCTTGGAGTGTGAATATCAAAAGTTATCAAAAAAAAGTTTAACTTTCGACTCGCCGTCGTCAAGCCACGCCCAAACGCCCCCAATGAGCGGAGCCTCTTGATCTTAAATGGCTATAACTTAGGAAGGGAAGGAGGTATCGACACACATATACAGGGGACTATTCTGAGGTCAGATGCAAAAAATTGCACCGCTTGACCACTAGTTGGCGCTATAACACCACCTCAACTTTGAAGGGCTGTAACTACGGAAATATGGGACCGATCAACTTGACATTTGACAGGTGTGCTCCTGGTCTGGGGTACTATCTATGTTTAAAAGGAATTTTGCGTAACTCAAAAAACATGGCCGCCATCGGCCAATCAATAAAAAGCAGCTATTAGACAGGGTTAACGGAGGCCGATCGAAATGAAACGCAGTGGGCCTGTTTGTCTCTTGGCCATGAAGGTCTGTGCAGAGTAAGAAAAAATTCGGACTCCGGAGGGCGCTATCACGTTTTTTCAGTGTTTAAGTGATTGTGTATTATGCAGTGTTTCAGATATCAACAAGATCCTCATATCATTTAATAGAGGTACTTAAAATGAACAACTTTTCCTCAAGCAGCACTTGTCTCAGTCGAATCGTTTGTTAGATATTCATCATTTTCTTTGAAACCTACTTTTGCGAACTAGTCCTAGGTTTTTTGACCGATCTGAACCGATCCAGTGCTGGAATAGTCCTTAGACACTGATTATCAATAACTATCAAAAAAAAGTTGAACTTTGCACTCATTGTCGCAACACCACGGTCAAAAGTACGAAGAGGCGGTGCCACAAATACTACAATGGCTATCATTTATGATAGGAATGAGATATCAACACGAAACTTGGTACACATATGTATAGACCCAGGCCAAGGTCACATGCAAAAAAATGCAGAGATTGTCCACTAGGTGGCGCTATAACCTAAGAAAAAATAACGATAATTATAGCATATGTATACAACACATAAATATTTGTCTGACCTACTTTTTATTTTGCACATAACATCTGCTTTCAGATTCTTATAAGGGTCTTTTAGGATAATTACATATCTTAGAAAACATGCCGACCAACAGCCAGCCAGCATTAACCATGTACGAGTCCAGCGTAATGGTGTGCCATTACAACTAAACTGATGGGCCTGTTTGTCTTATGTTCTCAAGTGTCTTTGATGATTTTTGGCTCATCATTCCGGAAATATTTGCATCTAGAACAACGGGAGTTACGTTAACTGTGCCCTAGATCAATGGTTCTCAAAATTATTCCTGGAGGCCCACTGCTCTGCACATATACGAAAGTCTTCTATTTTAAACAAATCTACTTAAATCATCAGTAGAGATTTGTATGAACTGAACTGATTGTGTCAGATGAGAGAAACATACAAAATGTGCCGAGCATTGGGTTTTGAGAAACCACTGCGGTTCACTGAGTTGAAAGTACTGCTCTAGATGTTTATGTTTATATGAAAAGCAATTTTATGAATTTGCTGTACTATCTGGGCAAATATCAATATGAAACATAAAATAAAATTTTGCCGTTGTATTACTGGATTTGATGTGATGTCACATATTGAGGTGGGCACCATTTGTAACCTGTATTCTTTATTTTATTTGTAGCTGCTGTTATGTTCCTTTTGTCCATGGGTTTGCATCTGCATGAAAATTATTATAAGATTTAATGATTTGCAGTCATTTACCTCATTAAAACTAAAAGACTTGAGGTAATCAATTCAAGCATTTTGAAATGTGACATTTTCAAAATGGGCCAGACTAAGTATATCTAACTAATTAACTAGTAATGTGAAGCTTATGACAAAATATTAACAGTTTTATTAAGATCAGACAATATATGTCTTTCCAAGACTAGGGCTGGTTGAATAAACATACAGTAGCCATTAAGTAAAGACTGTGTTTTAAGGACTAGTCTGAAGAACTAGTAGTTAGTTAGGGCTAATCAGTCTTACTATTTGGATTTAAATATAATTTAAATATTTTAAATATTTTTTCACATGATACTTAAAGCAGTTATGTTCAATCATGAAGACAAAAATGTATGACTAACTTTGAATACTAGTCTTAGAGATTCGTGTTACTGACCATTGGTTTAAGTGTAGTTACAGACTAAAATTAAGGCTTAAGTTTTAGTTATCTTACTTGAAAATAGCTTACACTGGCCTACCTTTAAATATATCTGGGCCATAGTTTTGTCTTAAGATGTACACCAGTAATGTTTTTTATAAGGTTTGTTTGTAAAAAGTACCTAAATGTTTTTACATAACTAATGGCTAGTCATGCATCAATTTAAACCTGTGGGAAACAACCCTATGAAGTTATAAAGCTTCAAATGTTGTCTTAGAATTCTTCAAATCCTAAAGGCCACTTCACACTGGTCAGACAGACTCCAACAGACGCGTCTGTTGGAGTCTGTCTGACCAGTGTGAAACCCCTGTTGGAAGTTGTTGGATCAAAGTAAATGAGACTATAGAATGTGGTTGTCTGTTGGTGTCTGTTGGAGTTGGTAGTTGTCTGACCAGTGTGAACTGGCCTTAAAGGTATGAAAAAGATTGCTGTAAATATGTGGATCCTTAAAGAACAATAATAGGCCAACATTAGAAATAATAACTAATAATCACACATAAAGAGAATATATATTTGGTTATCAGTAGCTTTAGTATTCTAATCTATTTTCCATAACATAAACACGTCATTCTGTGTCTTATAAAGTTTTCAATAATTGTTAATAGAATTATTGCAATGAAATTGTAATGTTATGATACACTTGGTTATTTTAAATATAAATGTTTACTGAAAACTTACTCTAGCACAGCACGTGTGTGAACACAAGGCAAGGCAAGGCAAGGCAAGGCAAGTTTATTTGTATAGCACATTTCATACACAGAGGTCATTCAAAGTGCTTTACATAGAAATGAGAAAACAATATATAAAAGAGAAAAAAGAAAATTTAAAAATAATAGATACACAATAAAATCACAATAAAAAAAGATACATGAGAATTTTGAATAACAATTAAAGAAAATGAATGTGATTTTAATAAAAACAGTTTAAAATGTTAAACAGAATAAAACAGGAGTAATAGTGGCTTGAGTTAAAGGTGCAGTCAGTGTAAAGCAGCACAGTGCTCATTCAGTAAATGCAGAGTTAAACAGATGTGTTTTTAATCTAGATTTAAAAGTTAGTATTCTAATCTATTTTCTATTTTCTATTTACAAATAAGTGCTTAATAGCAAATCTGACTGACATTTGCTTAATGACATCATATTTGTTATTAACTCCATTTGATATAAACAACACATCTGGATCAGTTATGTATGGACATAGCCAGTTGTTAAATATAAAAAATGTACAGCTTTAGTACTATTTTTAGGCCTACTATAATATGACAGAGGCTGTCATCTGAAAAACTTGTATGTTTGCACATCATATCTATGTCAAAGAATATATATGTTCTATAAGAACAATTACTTTTGTTTAAAAAATAGTCTAAAAGATTTAAACAAGCAACCATTTAGTAAGACCTAGATCTCTATGAATTAAAATGACTGTTTCAGATGAGAGAAACATACAAAATGTGCAGAGCATGTTTGTGTATATGTTCCTTTTGTCCATAAAGATATATACGGTTTAATAACTTGCATACCTCACTTTATTTACCTAACTAAAACAGAAAGCCTTCATGGTACTCGATTAAAGGACATGAACATGAATCTGCTAAATGAAATGATATTTGTTATTGACACAATTTAATAACACCATCCACCATTCAGATAACTTATCTGGTTTTGTTTTATTAAATTGTTTCAGTTCTTACACTCAACAACAGTAAAGCCAGTGCAGTACAATTTTCTCTACACTGTATAATACAAATACAAAAACAACTTTGCAGAAGTATAGCTATCACACAGTCATTTTGAAAACGGCCCTGACGAACGGCCCCTAAAGCTTATGACAAAGCATACAAGTATTATTGAGATCTGGCAATATACTCAAATTCCTTATTGTGATTTTTAGGTGCAATTTTCCGTTATGTCCACTAGATGGCTGTAGAGGATCAATCACTGGCTGAAATTTTTACACTCACAGAAAACCCAGAAGATGATTACTCTTTAACTAAGTCTACTATTAATATAACTCTGTACACATTTAAAGGTGCAGTGTGTAATTTTTAGAAGGATCTCTTGACGAAAATGCAACATTATATACAAAACTATATTATCAGGGGTGTATAAAGACCTTTCATAATGAACCGGTATGTGTTTATTACCTTAGAACGAGACCTTTTTATCTACATACACTGAGGGTCCCCTTACATAGAAGTCACCATTTTGTGCTGCCATTTTTCTACAGAAGCCCTTAACGGACACATTTTTTTACTAAGTTGTCTCCGACGATGACATGTTTGTCTGGTGGCGGCTACTGTAGCTTCTCTATGTGTTTCAAAAGCGAGGGGTGAGCAGTGGACTAAGCCATTGGTTGCAATTCGTGACCTCACCACTAGGTGCCGCTAAAATGTACACACTGCACCTTTAACTTCATGATTTGACTGTTATAATATTAAAATCACATTTAGTGAAAGACTACCACTTCAATTGTTCTGAGTTATCAGTTTTAACACTCATGTCATTTTATGATAGCTGTGAAACGTGAACATAATTTTGGAGGCACTTACACGACATTTGCAGTAAGAATTATATATTTTTTGTTTTTTATAAAAAAAACTACATACCAAATGAGTGTATAACCATGTCAATATTAAGTCTTGTTCTTTAACAGTCTTGTTTCTCCTTTCTCAGGTAAACGTGTGTGTGTACAATATACAATGCAGAATATCTATATGGCCATGTCCTTAAAAGTCTTGTGATCTAAATGGCTTGAACCCCGATAATCGCTGCTAGCAGCTATATTTAGGGGTTCAAGCCCGAAGGGCTGAAACCCTATTGTATTTGTACTGATTTTTAGGGGTTCAAGCCCGAAGGGCTGAAACCCTATTGTATTTGTACTGATTTTTATTATTAGGGGTTCAAGCCCGTAGGGCTGAAACCCTATTGTAATTGTTAAGATTTTTATTTATTATTATTATTTTGCCGTAAAACGGAACGTGCAGACCAAACCGTAAGGCCTAGAGACTTGAAACTTGGTCAAATGGTAGGACCCAATTTGGGGAGAGGTTGATAGAGTATCAACCCGTTTGGCCTATAGGTGGCGCTATAGCAATAACAAACGCGTTGAGGATCATAACTCCCACAAATCTTGTCCAAATGTCAAGTGTCTTATATCACTGGAATCATTGCGTCAAGTCGAACAAAACGTATATCTCCGATTTCATTTCCGCCATGAAAATTTTTTCGCTATTTTCGATTTTGTCGAAAAAAATAAAAACGAACTAGTCCTAGGTTTTTCGTCCGATCGGAACCGTTCCAGTGCTGTAATATTCCTTGAAGTGTGAATATGAAAAGTTATCAAAAAAAAGTGGAACTTTAGACTCGCCGTCGTCAAGCCACGCCCAAACGCCCCCAATGGGCGGAGCCTCTTGGACTTAAATGGCTATAACTTGGGATTGGAAAGAGGTATCAACACCAAATTTGGTACACATATACAATGGACTATTCTGGGGTCACGAAACAAAAATTGAGCCGCTTGACCACTAGCTGGCGCTATAAGACCACCTCAACTTTGAAGGTCTGTAACTACAGAAATGTGCGACCGATCAACTTGACATTTGGCACCGGTGCTCCTGGTCTACGGTACTATCTATGTGTAAAAGGAATTTCGCTTGGATCAAAAAACATGGCCGCCATCGGCCAATCAAGGAAAAGCAGCTGTTAGACAGGGTTAACGGAGGCCGATCGAAACGAAACGCGGTGGTCCTGTTTGTCTCTTGGCCATGAAGGTCTGTGCAGAGTAAGAAAAAATTCGGCCTCCGGGAGGCGCTATCACGTTTTTTCAGTGTTTAAGTGATTGTGTATTATGCAGTGTTTCAGATAGCAACAAGATCTTCATATCATTAAATAGAGGTACTTACAATGAACAACTTTTCCTCAAGAAGCACTTGTCTCAGTCGAATCGTTTGTTAGATATTCATCATTTTCTTTTAAACCTACTTTTGCGAACTAGTCCTAGGTTTTTTGACCGATCTGAACCAATCCAGTGCTGGAATATTCCTTAGACACTGAATATCAATAATTATCAAAAAAAAGTTGAACTTTGCACTCGTCGTCGCAACACCACGGTTAAAAGTACGAAGAGGTGGTGCCACAAATACTTAAATGGCTATCATTTATGATAGGAATCAGATATCAACACGAAACTTGGTACACATATGCATAGACCTAGGCCCAGGTCATATACAAAAAATTTCAGAGATTGTCCACTAGGTGGCGCTATAACATAAGAACAAGGAATGATGACTAAAGCATATGTATACGACACATAAATATTTGTCCGACCTATTTGTTATTTTGCACATAACATCTGCTTTCAGATTCTTATAAGGGTCTATTAGGATAATTACATATCTTAGAAAACATGCGACCAACAGCCAGCCAGCATTAACCATGTACGTGTCCAGTGTAATGGTGTGCGATTACAACTAAACTGATGGGCCTGTTTGTCTTATGTTCTCAAGTGTCTGTGAGGATTTTTGGCTCATCATTCCGGAAATATTTGCATCTAGAACAACAGGTGTTACTTTAACTGTACCCTAGATCAGTGGTTCTCAAAATTATTCCTGGAGGCCCACTGCTCGCACATATACAAAAGTCTTCTATTTTAAACAAATCTACTTTAATGATAAGTAGAGATTTTTATGAACTGAACTGATTGTGTCAGATGAGAGAATCATACAAAATGTGCCGAGCATTGGGTCTCGAGAAACCACTGCTTTTCACTGAGTTTGAAAGTACTGCTCTAGATGTTTATGTTTATATGAAAAACAATTTTGTGAATTTACTGTACTATATCTATTTTATTTTATAATCAAATCATCAAAATGTATTAAAACTGTTTTCTATTAAAAAAACAACAATAGTATTAAATGACAAATAATCGAGTAATAATTATAGTTGTCATCATCAAGACTTTTCACTGTATTATACATTTTATTTTGAATTCAAGTGAATGTGTCTATTAACTTGAAATAAAATCTAATTATCTCTACTTCTGTTATCAAATTAAAATATGAACAATTTATATATATTAGTTTTACAAACTCACTACTATATTATTACAATCAAATAGTTTAAATTAAAACTTGTTTAAAGGTTGAACTGGAGATTAGTATGGTTTACATCTAGGCAAATATTATTTCTACATTCATTTCTGTTCTTATAAAAAAGTTATAAAAAAATTTTTCTAGAATATTTACTCCATTAATACATAACTCAGTATTATGTAAGGAGTTACAATCATAAGATGTATAACATTGACAGAGTTGAATAAGTCCACTAGGTATGGCATCAAATACAACTGCAAAGTCCTTAGCAGTTACTGGAATCTTATAATGATTGAGGAATTCACAATAATTAAAGAGGTGACCATCATCTTTAAATAACTGCCTCACTAATATTATATTATTATCATACCAATTTCTATAAAATAAGGATCTGTTTCTTGTATAGAATATTCTTGTTATTCCAAATAACATATCTATGTGGAGAAAAGTTATGTTTATATATGAGCATCCAAGATAAACAAACCTGTTTATGGAAACCTGACAGTTTTATGGGAACCCTTGTTTATATCAAAATTGTATCGCAAAAACAATTCCAAACAACCCAATTTCTTTAAAATCTTTTCTGGTATGATGTTCCATATACTTCCTTTGCAACTTCAGTAACTTTTTATCCACTTATTTTTAAAAACACAGTTAGCAGTATTAAAATCTAGTAAAAAAATTGTATCCTCCTTTCTCAACTGGATTACATAGAATTGAATTATTAATGTAATGCGATCTGTTCTTCCATATGAAATTAAACAAAATAATATCCAACTCTTTTATAACTGATTGTGGGACTTCTAATGCAAGAGCTGTATACACTATAGTTGTTAAAAGCTTTCACTGCTGGGTCCGTCGTTCATACGTAGATTACTCAATTAGCTGGATTTCATTGTTGACGATTTAGCTTCATGTTGAATTATTTGTTTCTTCTAAGGTCATCCTAGAGTTGTTGTTATAGTAACATGTCCGTAAGGTTAAAACTGCTCGGGATTCAAATTCAACTCCTCATAAAAAATGATACATTTAATATTTTAGTAATGTTATTTTAAAAACTATATAATATAAAAAACATAATTAAGACTGTGTTTTAAGGACTAGTCTGAAGAACTAGTAGTTAGTTAGGGCTAATCAGTATTACTATTTGGATTTAAATATAATTTAAATATTTTAAATATTTTTTCACGTGATAATTAAAACAGTTATGTTCAATCGTGAAGATAAAAATGTATGACTAACTTTGAATACTAGTCTTAGAGATTACTGTTACTGACCATTGGTTTAAGTGTAGTTCCAGACTAAAATTTAGGCTTAAGTTTTAGTTGCCTTACTTGAAAATAGCTTACACTGGCCTACCTTTATATATATCTGGGCTATAGTGTTGTCTTAAGATGTACACCATTAATGTTTTTTAAAAGGTTTGTTTGTAAAAAAGTACCTAAATGTTTTTAAATAACTAATGGCTAGTCATGCATCAATTTAACCTGTGGGAAACAACCCAATAAAGTTATAAAGCTTCAAATGTTGTCTTAGAATTCTTCAAATCCTAAAGGTATGAAAAAGATTGCTGTAAATATGTGGGTTCTTAAAGAACAGGCCAACATTAGAAATAATAACTAATAATCATACATAAAGAGAATATTTATTTGGTTATAAGTAGCTTTAGTATTCTAATCTATTTTCCATGACATAAACATGTCATGATGTGTCTTATAAAGTTTTTAATAATTGTTTATAGAATTATTGCAATGAAATTGTAATGTTATGATGCAATTGGTTAATTTAAATGTAAATGATTTACTGAAAACTTACACTAGCACAGCGCATGTGTGAAAACAAATAAGTGCTTAATAGCAAATCTGACTGACATTTGCTTAATGACATCATATTTGTTATTAACTCCATTTGATATAAACAACACATCTGGTTCAGTTATGTATGGACATAGCCAGTTGTTAAATATAAAAAATGTAGAGCTTTAGTACTATTTTTAGGCCTACTATAATATGACAGAGGCTGTCATCTGAAATACTTGTATGTTTACACATAATATCTATGTCAAAGAATATATATGTTCTATAAGAACAATTACTTTTGTTTAAAAAAAATGTCTAAAAGATTTAAACAAGCAACTATTTAGTAAGACCTACAGAATAGATCTCCATGAACTAAAATGACTGTTTAAGATGAGAGAAACATACAAAATGTGCAGAGCATGTTTGTGTATATGTTCCTTTTGTGGACTAAGCCATTGGTTACAATTCGTGACCTCACCACTAGATGCCGCTAAAATTTACACACTGCACCTTTAACTTCATGATTTTACTGTTATAATATTAAAATCACATTTAGTGAAAGACTAACACTTTAATTGTTCTGAATTATCAGTTTTAACACTCATGTCATTTTATGATAGCTGTGAAATGTGAACATAATTTTGGAGGCACTTACACAACATTTGCAGTAAGAATTATATATATTTTTTTTTTTATAAAAAAAACTACATTCCAAATGAGTGTGTAACCATGTCAATATTAAAGCTCCCGTTCTGTCTGTGATTTTGAAGCTTTGATTGTGTTTATAGTGGGCAATATAACATGTGTTCATGTTTTTCACGTGTTAAAAAAACGCGGTAGTTTTCACACAATTTACTTATCTGTATAGCGCTGTTTTCACTGTCCTCAAAACGGGCTGATGTCTTCCTTGTTCTATGAAGTGCCTCCTTCAGAAATACGTATCAAGTTTTTATTGTGTAGTTTGTTAAGTGTGCTGTGATTCGATAGCAGCTAAGCTTAGCAGAGCCGTTTGAGCCAAAGCAGGTGACTGACGTATTCCTGTGGACGGAATTTAGTCAACTAACTGTTTTAGTGACGTCATTAAAGCAGGAAATAGAGAGCTGTAGTCCAAACCGCCCGTTCGTTGTAGGCTTTTAAAGAGGAATTCTATTGAAGAAAATGTATCGCCTGGCAGTGAACTTTGAGCTTTATCATTTTACAGGTATTATTTATGCTATTATAGCAACATTACACGCAAACTAGGGTTTAAAAAATGGTATCAGGAAGAACGTGACATTTAACCTTTAAGTCTTGTTCTTTAACAGTCTTGTTTCTCCTACAAAATACAATGCAGAATATCTATATGGCCATGTCCTTAAACGTCTTGTGATCTAAATGGCTTGAACCCCGGTAATCGCTGCTTGCAGCTATATTTATTATTATTATTATTAGGGGTTCAAGCCCGTAGGGCTGAAACCCTATTGTAATTGTTAAGATTTTTATTTATTATTATTATTTTGCCGTAAAACGGAACGTGCAGACCAAACCGTAAGGCCTAGAGACTTGAAACTTGGTCAAATGGTAGGACCCAATTTGGGGAGAGGTTGATAGAGTATCAACCCGATTGGCCTATAGGTGGCGCTATAGCGATAACAAACGCGTTGATGATCATAACTCCCACAAATCTTGTCCAAATGTCAAGTGTCTTATATCACTGGAATCCTTGCGTCAAGACAAACAAAACGTATATCTCCGATTTCATTTCCGTCATGAAATTTTTTTCGCTATTTTCGATTTTGTCGAAAAAAATAAAAACGAACTAGTCCTAGGTTTTTTGTCCGATCGGAACCGTTCCAGTGCTGTAATATTCCTTGGAGTGTGAATATCAAAAGTTATCAAAAAAAATTTGAACTTTCGACTCACCGTCGTAAAGCCACGCCCAAACGCCCCCAATGGGCGGAGCCTCTTGGACTTAAATAGCTATAACTTGGGATTGGAAAGAGGTATCGACACCAAATTTGGTACACATATACAGGGGACTATTCTGGTGTCACCTGCAAAAAATTGCGCCGCTTGACCACTAGTTGGCGCTATAACACCACCTCAACTTTGAAGGTCTGTAACTATAGAAATATGCGACCGATCAACTTGACCTTTGGCACCGGTGCTCCTGGTCTAGGGTACTATCTATGTCTAAAAGGAATTTCGCGTAGCTCAAAAAACATGGCCGCCATCGGCCAATCAAGAAAAAGCAGGTATTAGACAGGGTTAACGGAGGCCGATCAAAACGAAACGCGTTGGGCCTGTTTGTCTCTTGGCCATGAAGGTCTGTGCAGAGTAAGAAAAAATTCGGCCTCCGGGAGGCGCTATCACGTTTTTTCAGTGTTTAAGTGATTGTGTATTATGCAGTGTTTCAGATATCAACAGGATCTTCATATCATTTAATAGAGGTACTTATAATGAACAACTTTCCCTCAAGAAGCACTTGTCTCAGTCGAATCGTTTGTTAGATATTCATAATTTTCTTATAAACCTACTTTTGCGAACTAGTCCTAGGTTTTTTGACCGATCTGAACCAATCAAGTGCTAGAATATTCCTTAGACACTGAATATCAATAATTATCAAAAAAAGTTGAACTTTGCACTCGTGGTCGCAACACCATGGTCAAAAGTACGAAGAGGCGGTGCCACAAATACTTAAATGGCTATCATTTATGATAGGAATGAGATATCAACACGAAATTTGGTACACATATGTATAGTCCTAGGCCGAGGTAACATGCAAAAAATTTCAGAGGTTGTCCACCAGGTGGCGCTATAACCAAAGAACAAAGAACGATGACTATAGCATATGTATACAACACATAAATATTTGTCTGACCTACTTGTTATTTTGCACATAACATCTGCTTTCAGATTCTTATAAGGGTCTATTAGGATAATTACATATCTTAGAAAACATGCCGACCAACAGCCAGCCAGCATTAAGCATGTACGAGTCCAGCGTAATGGTCTGCGATTACAACTAAACTGATGGGCCTGTTTGTATTATGTTCTCAATTGTCTGTGAGGATTTTTGGCTCATCATTCCGGAAATATTTGCATCTAGAACAACGGGTGTTACGTTAACTGTCCCCTAGATCAGTGGTTCTCAAAACTAGTCCTGGATGCCCACTGCTCTGCACATATACAAAAGTCTTCTATTTTAAACAAATCCACTTTAATCATCAGTAGAGATTTGTATGAACTGAACTGATTGTGTCAGATGAGAGAATCATACAAAATGTGCCGAGCATTGGTCTCGAGAAACCACTGTGGTTCACTGAGTTGAAAGTACTGCTCTAGATGTTTATGTTTATATGAAAAGCAATTTTGTGAATTTGCTGTACATTTCTGGGCAAATATCAATATGAAACATAAAAAAAACTTTTGTATTCAAAGATTTGATGTGATGTCACATAGTGATGTGGGCACCATTTGTAACCTGTATTCGTTATTTAATTTTTAGATGCTGTTATGTTCCTTTTGTCCATGGGTTGCATCTGCACGAAAATTATTATAAGATTCAATGATTTGCAGTCATTTGCCTCATTAAAACTAAAAGACTTGAGGTAATCAATTCAAGCATTTTGAAATGTGGCATTTTCAAAATGGGCCAGACTAAGTATTTCTAACTAATGAACTAGTAATCTGGGCATAGCCAGTGGTTAAATATAAAAATATGCAGAGCTTTAGTGCTATTTTTAGGCCTACTATAATATGACAGAGGCTGTCATCTAAAATACTTGTACGTTTGCACATAATATCTATGTCAAAGAATATATATATGTTCTATAAAAACAATTACTTTTGTTAAAAAATAGTCTAATACATTTAAACAAGCAAACATTTAGTAAGACCTACAGAATAGATCTCTATGAACTAAAATGACTGTTTCAGATGAGAGAAACATACAAAATGTGCAGAGCATGTTTGTGTATATGTTCCTTTTGTCCATAAAAATATATACGGTTTAATAACTTGCATACCTCACTTTATTTACCTAATTAAAACAGAAAGCCTTCATGGTACTCGATTAAAGGACATGAACATGAATCTGCTAAATGAAATGATATTTGTTATTGACACGATTTAATAACACCATCCACCATTCAGATAACGTATCTGGTTGTTTTATTAAATGTTTCAGTTCTTACACTCAACAACATTAAAGCCAGTGCAGTACAATTTTCTCTACACTGTATAAATTAATTTATATATATTTATATATATCAAATACAAAAACAACTTTGAAAAAGTATAGCTATCACACAGTCATTTTGAAAATGTCCCTGACGAACGGCCCCTAAAGTTTATGACAAAGCATACAATGTATTATTGAGATCAGGCAATATACTCAATTTGTCCTTATTGTGGTTTTTAGGTGCAATTTTCCATTATGTCCACTAGATGGCAGAAGAGGATCAATCACTGGCTGACATTTGAACTCACAGAAAACACAGAAGATGATTACTCTTTAACTAATTCTACTATTAATAGAAATCTGTTCACATTTAAAGGTGCAGTGTGTAATTTTTAGAAGGATCTCTTGACAGAAATGCAAAATGATATACAAAACTATATTATCAGGGGTGTATAAAGACCTTTCATAATGAACCGGTATGTGTTTATTAGCTTAGAACGAGACCTTTTTATCTACATACACCAAGGTCCACTTACATGGAAGTCAACATTTTCTGGCGCCATTTTTCTACAGAAGCCCCTAACGGACAAAATTTTTACTAAGTTGTCTCCGACGATGACATGTTTGTCTGGTTGCGGCTACCGTAGCTTCTCTATGTGTTTCAAAAGCGAGGGGTGAGTAGTGGACTAAGCCATTGGTTGCAATTTGTGACCTCACCACTAGATGCCACTAAAATGTACACACTGCACCTTTAACTTCATGATTTTACTGTTATAATATTAAAATCAAATTTAGTGAAAGACTACCACTTCAATTGTTCTGAGTTGTCAGTTTTATCACTCATGTCACTTTATGATAGCTGTGAAACGTGAACATAATTTTGGAGGCACTTACACGACATTTGCAGTAAGAATTATATTTTTATGTTTTTTATTTAAAAAAAACTACATACAAAATGAGTGTGTAACCATGTCAATATTAAGTCTTGTTCTTTAACAGTCTTGTTTCTCCTTTCTCAGGTAAACGTGTATGTGTATAATATACAATGCAGAATATCTATTTGGCCATGTCCTTAAACGTCTTGTGATCCCAAATAGCTTGAACCCCGCTAATCGCTGCTTGCAGCTATATTTATTATTATTTTTATTATTTTTCTTCTGCCGTAAAACGGATCGTGCAGACCAAACCGTAAGGCCTAGAGACTTGAGACTTGGCCAAATGGTAGGTCTCATTCGTGCGCGAAGATGACAGAGTGTCATCCCCATCGGCCTATGGGGGGCGCTACAGCGATGGCAAACGCGTTGATGCTCATAACTTCGACAATTCTTGTCCAAATGTCAAGTGTCTTATATTCCTGGATTCCTTGCGTGAAGACGAACAAAATGTATATCTCCGATTTTATTTCCGTCATTAAAAATTTTCCGCTATTTTCGATTTTGTTGAAAAAAATAAAAACGAACTAGTCCTAGGTTTTTCGCTCGATCGGAATCGTTTCGGTGTTAAAATGTTCCTTGGAGTTCGAATATCAATAATTATTGAAAAAAAGTTGAACTTTCGACTCACAGTCGACATGCCACGCCCAAACGTGTGAAGTGTGCACAGCCACTACGGATTTATTGGCTATAACTGCGGACAGGAATGAAGTATCAACACGACACTTGGAACTTGTGATGACAGTCATGGCCTGAGGTGGCATGCGTCGTTTCGTCACAGCGCCACCTAGTGGTCAGATGAATCATTTAAACGCTTATAACTTAGGCTGAGTTTAACGTATTTTCATGCAACTTTTTTCCTTGGAGTCCTGAATTGTTGCCGAGTCCAACGATACCAAGCATGCCAGGTTTTGCTTTACGGTTGGTTCTGCACAGGAAAATAGCGCTTAAAAAACACGCGTGAATAACTCCGCGAGGGTTATTCCGATCGACTCGAAACGACCATAGGAAGAACATTGTATTACCTTCTGAACAAAAAGTTCTATTGGCGTTATGTTAAAATTTCCATCAGAAATGGCCGAAAATTACAAAAAACGAAAAATTACCTCAAAATTTGTGTTTTTAAACATAAATGGTTATAACTCCGCAACGAAATGATATTTTTTCACCAGATTTGATACGCTGATGTCTGAGCACATTCTGAAGCAATACAAAAACAATTGTATGCCTGCACCACTAGTTGGCCTCATAATTAAACAAAAACCTTTGACATTGAGCAAACCCAATGGTCATACAACTGTTTTTTTCAATAAACTAAAGTGTACAGCCATGATACTAGCTAGATGTAACACAATCATGACCTGAGATTCTATGCACGACTTTGTCATAGCGCCACCTAATGGTAATTTGTTATTTCACTTAAAACTACTGTAACCTTACATTTAAAATCATGAGTCATCATGGATTATTCCTTTCATGACTTTGAGTATAATCATTGGTGGATTGCAAGTCACTCCCTAGCAACCAATGAGAATACCCTAGCAACTATTTAGCAAGAGCTGTATCTCTGTATCATAACATCGTAGAGACGTGGGGTTTGGCTCTTTTGACTCATTAACACTATTTTAACATTTTGTGACCCGAGTTTTGCCAATGCAAGCACCACAAACATTTCTTTCATTGTTCTATTTGTCAATGTTCCGTGAGAAGAGAGGGAGACATTTCACTGAACGATAGCACTTTTTTGCTGATAACTTTGAACACGTGTGTCTGGTATCTTATTTTTTATCATTTATTTTGTACATTGCAGCAAATCTACACAGCCATGCCCTTAAAGGTCTTAATGTCCCAAATCGCTTGAACCCCGGTAATCGCTGCTTGCAGCTATATTTAGGGGTTCAAGCCCGAAGGGCTGAAACCCTATTGTATTTGTACTGATTTTTATTATTATTTATTATTAGGGGTTCAAGCCCGTAGGGCTGAAACCCTATTGTATTTGTATGGATTTTTATTATTCTAGTTATTATTTTTCTTCTGCCGTAGAACGGATCGTGCAGACCAAACCGTAAGGCCTAGAGACTTGAGACTTGGCCAAATGGTAGGACCCAATTTGGGGAGAGGTTGATAGAGTATCAACCCGATTGGCCTATAGGTGGCGCTATAGCGATAACAAACGCGTTGATGCTCATAACTCCCAGAATTCTTGTCCAAATGTCAAGTGTCTTATATCCCTGGATTCCTTGCGTCAAGACGAACAAAACGTATATCTCCGATTTCATTTCCGTCATGAAATTTTTTTCGCTATTTTCGATTTTGTCGAAAAAAATAAAAACGAACTAGTCCTAGGTTTTTTGTCCGATCGGAACCGTTCCAGTGCTGTAATATTCCTTGGAGTGTGAATATGAAAAGTTATCAAAAAAAAGTTGAACTTTATACTCGTCGTCGTCAAGCCACGCCCAAACGCCCCCAATGGGCGGAGCCTCTTGGACTTCAATGGCTGTAACTTGGGATTGGAAAGAGGTATCGAAACCAAATTTGGTACACATATACAGCGGACTATTCTGGGGTCACGTGCAAAAAATTGCATCGCTTGACCACTAGTTGGCGCTATAACACTACTTCAACTTTGAAGAGCTGTAACTAGAGAAATATGGGACCGATCAACTTGAGATTTGGCACGGGTGCTCTTGGTCTAGGGTACTATCTGTGTGGGAAAGGAATTTCGCGTAGCTCAAAAAACATGGCCGCCATCGGCCAATCAAGAAAAAGCAGCTATTGGGCAGGGTTAACGAAGGCCGATCGAAACGAAACGTGGTGGACCTGTTTGTCTCTTGGCCATGAAGGTCTGTGCAGAGTAAGAAAAAATTCGGCCTCCGGGAGGCGCTATCACGTTTTTTCAATGTTTAAGTGATTGTGTATTATGCAGTGTTTCAGATATCAACAAGTTCTTTATATCATTTAATAGAGCTACATTTAATGAACAACTTTTCCTCAAGAAGCACTTGTCTCAGTCGAATCGTTTGTTAGATATTCATAATTTTCTCTTAAACCTACTTTTGCGAACTAGTCCTAGGTTTTTTGACCGATCTGAACCAATCCAGTGCTGGAATATTCCTTAGACACTGAATATCAATAATTATCAAAAAAAAGTTGAACTTTGCACTCGTCGTCGCAACACTACGGTCAAAAGTACAAAGAGGCGGGGCCACAAATACTTAAATTGCTATCATTTATGATAGGAATGAGATATCAACATGAAACTTGGTACACATATGTATAGACCCAAGCTGAGGTCACATGCAAAAAATTGCAGAGATTGTCCATTAGGTGGCGCTATAACTTAAGAACAAATAACCATAACTATAGCATATGTATATGACACATAAATATTTGTCTGACCTACTTGTTATTTTGCACATTACATCTACTTTCAGGTTCTTATAATGGTCTATGAGGATAATTATTTATCTTTGAAAACATGCCACTCAACAGCCAACCAGTATTAACCATGTACGAGTCAAGCCTAATGGTGTGTGATTACAACTAAACTCATGGGACTGTTGGTCTTATGTTTCCAAGTGTCTGTGAGGATTTTTAGTTCATCTTTCTGAAAATCTTTGCATCTAACACAATGTGTGCAAAGTAAACAGTTCTCTAGATCAGTGGTTCTCAACACACCTGCTTCACATAATCAGCACAATAGTAGAGATCTCTATTAACTAAACTGATTGTGTCAGATGAGAGAAACATACAAAATGTGCAGAGCAGTGGTTCTCCAGAAACGGAGTAGAGAACCACTGCTCTATATGTTTATGTTTATATGAAAAAACTATTTTGTGAACTAATACTTGGTTTTTCACTCAACACCACTAAAGCCAATGCAATACAATTTCCTGTAGTCTGTGAGCAAATATGAATGCCAAATTGTTATCACCAATTGTACGTCTTATTCCTTTAGTTGTTTAGCTTTGAATTACAAAAACAACTTTTCAAAACTACTAGAATTTTTTCAGTCAACAACAATAAAATCAGCGCAGTACATTTTTCTGTCCTCTGTGTGTAAAGGTATATCAAATACAAAATGTAATGAATTTGAATACCTGCTTTTGTAAGCATATATTTCATGTGATGTCACACATTGGTGTAGGTGCCATTTGTACGACTGAATTGCAGCATGTGTGTTTAAAGGAACTCATAAAGATATGGATTAAAGTTTTTCATTATCTCCATTTATTTACATCAGTAGCATTAGGATTCTATTCTACCTTCCATGACATAAACGTGTCCTGACATGATGTATAATACAAAGTTGTTACATTTTTATATGTTATTTTTCAAATATTGCACCAAAAACTTCATGTGATAATGCAATTGGTTATTATTCACATAAATGACCTGCTAGAACCCAACTAAAAAGCAGCACTTTATGAAAGTAACACAGACAAATGCTCACCAGCAAATCTGCTGCAAATCTACTAAATAACATGACATTTGTTATTGACATAATTTGATATTGAAAACATATCTGGATCAGTTATTTATTGGCCCAGCCTAAAATCACATGAAAATAATTGCAGAGCTATACCACTATTTGACAATTTAACATGACAGAGCCTAAAAATGTTTCTATTAAAATATGTAACTTTGCTTTATTGTTTCCAAATCCATAAATTAGTATTCTCTTACAATAACACAATAAAAGGATTATATGAAAAATATATACTCTCTGTGTGAAACACAGACCCTCATTAATATACTTAAGAGCATGCTTATCAGGATTTGAGTTAAAAATGTGTCTACCTTTATTTACTTTTAAATATTCAATACTAATTTTATGTTAAATTAATTGTAAAAGGAAAACAATAATTTTAGCCAACAGATGGCAGAAGGTCATCTTCTGCCATCTGCTGGCTAAAATTATTATTTATTATTTAAAATGTATACTCAATGAAATTGTGTTCACAGGTTTCATCAATGGATGCATGATTTAACTTTATGAAGTCAGTATTATTATGTTAAAATAACATTTCGTCAATCATTCTTGACGGTATCCGTTTTAACAGTCATGTGACATTCGAACATAGGATAAACATTTAAATAGGTTGATGAACTCTTAAAGGACACCAAGCATATGGAGATTGGTCATTTATTTCAAAGTCTTATTTCCTAACCCTGCCATTTCTGCTTCTGTGTGTAAATGCATGTATGTGTTTTAGCTTATTCTTCATCATTGCTGTGTTATAGATTAGCCATATGAGACCTATATCTCTATATCAGAACATCGTAGAGAAATTGTGGTGGGCTGTTTTGTCTCATGTTAACAATTTTTGAAACATTTTGTGTGACAAATCTTGCAACAGCATGCACCACATAATTTTCTCTTCAGAAAATTTACCTAATTGGTAACATGTTAGTATTTCATATTCTAAGTATATTTGATAACAATGCAGCAAATCTAAACAGGCATGCCCTTAAAGGTCTTAAAGGTTCATATAATGAGATTTTTTAAAGATGTAAAATAAATTGTTTGTGTACCCAGAGTGTGTATGTGAAGTGTTATCTCAAAATACTCCACAGATCATTTATTATAGCATGTTAAAATTGACACTTTGTAGGCCTGAGCAAAATTGTGCAGTTTTTGGGTGTTTCCTTTAAAATGCAAATGAGTGGATGAAATGCAAACACTGATCACAATGATGGTGGTTTGTTGTAATTGAAATTCAATTGTGCTCTCGATTATTTTATTTTTTATCTTTTTCATGTTTTCTAGGTTGATATAAGCACTGGGGACCCAATTATAGCACTTACACTTGGAAAAAGTCAGATTTTCACGCTATGACCCCTTTAAGGTCCCAGATCGCTTGAACCTCGCTAATCGCTGCTTGCAGCTATA
Source organism: Paramisgurnus dabryanus (assembly GCF_030506205.2). NCBI lineage: Eukaryota > Metazoa > Chordata > Actinopteri > Cypriniformes > Cobitidae > Paramisgurnus > Paramisgurnus dabryanus. The sequence continues at coordinate 2,557,913 of NC_133337.1, forward strand.
TTTCTTTTTATTATTTTTCTTCTGCCGTAAAACGGATCGTGCAGACCAAACCGTAAGGCCTAGAGACTTGAGACTTGGCCAAATGGTAGGTCTCATTCGTGCGCAAAGATGACAGAGTGTCATCCCAATCGGCCTATGGGGGGCGCTACAGCGATGGCAAACGCGTTGATGCTCATAACTTCGACAATTCTTGTCCAAATGTCAAGTGTCTTATATTCCTGGATTCCTTGCGTCAAGACGAACAAAATGTATATCTCCGATTTCATTTCCGTCATTAAAAATTTTCCGCTATTTTTGATTTTGTCGAAAAAAATAAAAACGAACTAGTCCTAGGTTTTTTGCTCGATCGGAATCGTTTCGGTGCTAAAATGTTCCTTGGAGTTCGAATATCAATAATTATTGAAAAAAAGTTGAACTTTCGACTCACGGTCGACATGCCACGCCCAAACGTCTGAAGTGTGCGCAGCCACTAGGGATTTATTGGATATAACTGCGGACAGGAATGAAGTATTAACACGACACTTGGTACTTGTGATGACAGTCATGGCCTGAGGTGGCATGCGTCGTTTCGTCACAGCGCCACCTAGTGGTCAGACGAATCATTTAAACGCTTATAACTTAGGCTGAGTTTAACATATTTTCATGCGACTTTTTTCTTTGGAGTCCTGAATTGTTGCCGAGTCCAACGATACCAAGCATGCCAGGTTTTGCTTTACGGTTGGTTCTGCACAGGAAAATAGCGCTTAAAAAACACGCGCGAATAACTCCGCGAGGGTTATTCCGATCGACTCGAAACGACCATAGGAAGAACATTGTATTACCTTCTGAACAAAAAGTTCTATTGGCGTTATGTTAAAATTTTCATCAGAAATGGCCGAAAATTGCAAAAAACGAAAAATTACCTCAAAATTTTGTGTTTTTACACATAAATGGTTATAACTCCGCAACGAAATGATATTTTTTCACCAGATTTGATACGCTGATGCCTGAGCACAGTCTGAGGCAATACAAAAAAAATGGTATGCCTGCACCACTAGTTGGCCTCATAATTTAACAAAACCTATGACATTGAGCAAACCCTATGGTCAAACAACTGTTTTTTCAATAAACTAAAGTGTACAGCCATGATACTAGCTAGATGTAACACAGTCATGACCTGAGATTCCATGCACGAGTTTGTCATAGCGCCACCTAGTGGTAATTTGTTATTTTCACTTAAAAATACTGTAACCTTACATTTAAAATCATGAGTCATCATGGATTATTCCTTTCATGGCTTTGAGTATAATCATTGATGGATTGCAAGTCACTCCCTAGCAACCAATGAGAATACCCTAGCAACCATTTAGCAAGCTGTATCTCTGTATCAGAACATCGTAGAGACGTGGGGTTCGGCTCTTTTGACTCATTAACCCTATTTTAACATTTTGTGACCCGAGTTTTGCCATTGCAAGCACCACAAACATTTCCTTCAGTGTTCTATTTGTCAATGTTCCGTGAGAAGAGAGGGAGACATTTCATTGAACGATAGCAATTTTTGCTAATAACTTTGAACACGTGTGTCTGGTATCTTATTTTTCATCATTTATTTTGTACAATGCAGCAAATCTACACAGCCATGCCCTTAATGGTCTTAATGTCCCAAATCGCTTGAACCCCGGTAATCGCTGCTTGCAGCTATATTTATTATTATTTTTATTATTTTTCTTCTGCCGTAAAACGGATCGTGCAGACCAAACCGTAAGGCCTAGAGACTTGAGACTTGGCCAAATGGTAGGTCTCATTCGTGCGCGAAGTTGACAGAGTGTCATCCCAATCGGCCTATGGGGGGCGCTACAGCGATGGCAAACGCGTTGATGCTCATAACTTCCACAATTCTTGTCCAAATGTCAAGTGTCTTATATCCCTGGATTCCTTGCGTCAAGACGAACAAAATGTATATCTCCGATTTCATTTCCGTCATTAAAAATTTTCCGCTATTTTCGATTTTGTCGAAAAAAATAAAAACGAACTAGTCCTAGGTTTTTCGCTCGATCGGAATCGTTTCGGTGCTAAAATGTTCCTTAGAGTTCGAATATCAATAATTATTGAAAAAAAGTTGAACTTTCGACTCACGGTCGACATGCCACGCCCAAACGTCTGAAGTGTGCGCAGCCACTAGGGATTTATTGGCTATAACTGCGGACAGGAATGAAGTATCAACACGACACTTGGCACTTGTGATGACAGTCATGGCCTGAGGTGGCATGCGTCGTTTCGTCACAGCGCCACCTAGTGGTCAGACGAATCATTTAAACGCTTATAACTTAGGCTGAGTTTAATGTATTTTCATGCAACTTTTTTCTTTGGAGTCCTGAATTGTTGCCGAGTCCAACGATATCAAGCATGCCAGGTTTTGCTTTACGGTTGGTTCTGCACAGGAAAATAGCGCTTAAAAAACAAGCGCGAATAACTCCGCGAGGGTTATTCCGATCGACTCGAAACGACCATAGGAAGAACATTGTATTACCTTCTGAACAAAAAGTTCTATTGGCGTTATGTTAAAATTTCCATCAGAAATGGCCGAAAATTGCAAAAAACGAAAAATTACCTCAAAATTTTGTGTTTTTACACATAAATGGATATAACTCCGCAACGAAATGATATTTTTTCACCAGATTTGATACGCTGATGTCTGAGCACAAGCTGAGGCAATACAAAAAAAATGGTATGCCTGCACCACTAGTTGGCCTCATAATTTAACAAAACCTATGACATTGAGCAAACCCAATGGTCATACAACTGTTTTTTCAATAAACTAAAGTGTACAGCCATGATACTAGCTAGATGTAACACAGTCATGACCTGAGATTCCATGCACGAGTTTGTCATAGCGCCACCTAGTGGTAATTTGTTATTTTCACTTAAAAATACTGTAACCTTACCTTTAAAATCATGAGTCATCATGGATTATTCCTTTCATGGCTTTGAGTATAATCATTGGTGGATTGCAAGTCACTCCCTAGCAAGCAATGAGAATACCCTAGCAACCATTTAGCAAGAGCTGTATCTCTGTATCAGAACATCGTAGAGACATGGGGTTCAGTTCTTTTGACTCATTAACACTATTTTAAAATTTTGTGACCCGAGTTTTGCCAATGCAAGCACCACAAACATTTCTTTCATTGTTCCATTTGTCAATGTTCCGTGAGAAGAGAGGGAGACATTTCACTGAATGATAGCACTTTTTTGCTGATACTTTGAAGACGTGTGTCTGGTATCTTATTTTTCATCATTTATTTTGTACAATGCAGCAAATCTACACAGCCATGCCCTTAAAGGTCTTAATGTCCCAAATCGCTTGAACCCCGGTAATCGCTGCTTGCAGCTATATTTATTATTATTAGGGGTTCAAGCACGAAGTGCTGAAACCCTATTGTAATTGCCAAGGTTTTTATTAGGGGTTCAAGCCCGAAGGGCTGAAACCCTATTGTATTTGTACTGATTTTTATTATTATTATTATTATTATTATTTTTATTATTTTTCTTCTGCCGTAAAACGGATCGTGCAGACCAAACCGTAAGGCCTAGAGACTTGAGACTTGGCCAAATGGTAGGTCTCATTCGTGCGCGAAGATGACAGAGTGTCATCCCAATCGGCCTATGGGGGGCGCTACAGCGATGGCAAACGCGTTGATGCTCATAACTTCGACAATTCTTGTCCAAATGTCAAGTGTCTTATATTCCTGAGTTCCTTGCGTCAAGACGAACAAAATGTATATCTCCGATTTCATTTCCGTCATTAAAAATTTTCCGCTATTTTTGATTTTGTCGAAAAAAATAAAAACGAACTAGTCCTAGGTTTTTCGCTCGATCGGAATCGTTTCGGTGCTAAAATGTTCCTTGGAGTTCGAATATCAATAATTATTGAAAAAAAGTTGAACTTTCGACTCACGGTCGACATGCCACGCCCAAACGTCTGAAGTGTGCGCAGCCACTAGGGATTTATTGGATATAACTGCGGACAGGAATGAAGTATTAACACGACACTTGGTACTTGTGATGACAGTCATGGCCTGAGGTGGCATGCGTCGTTTCGTCACAGCGCCACCTAGTGGTCAGACGAATCATTTAAACGCTTATAACTTAGGCTGAGTTTAACATATTTTCATGCAACTTTTTTCTTTGGAGTCCTGAATTGTTGCCGAGTCCAACGATACCAAGCATGCCAGGTTTTGCTTTACGGTTGGTTCTGCACAGGAAAATAGCGCTTAAAAAACACGCGCGAATAACTCCGCGAGGGTTATTCCGATCGACTCGAAACGACCATAGGAAGAACATTGTATTATCTTCTGAACAAAAAGTTCTATTGGCGTTATGTTAAAATTTTCATCAGAAATGGCCGAAAATTGCAAAAAACGAAAAATTACCTCAAAATTTTGTGTTTTTACACATAAATGGTTATAACTCCGCAACGAAATGATATTTTTTCACCAGATTTGATACGCTGATGTCTGAGCACAGTCTGAGGCAATACAAAAAAAATGGTATGCCTGCACCACTAGTTGGCCTCATAATTTAACAAAACCTATGACATTGAGCAAACCCTATGGTCAAACAACTGTTTTTCAATAAACTAAAGTGTACAGCCATGATACTAGCTAGATGTAACACAGTCATGACCTGAGATTCCATGCACGAGTTTGTCATAGCGCCACCTAGTGGTAATTTGTTATTTTCACTTAAAAATACTGTAACCTTACATTTAAAATCATGAGTCATCATGGATTATTCCTTTCATGGCTTTGAGTATAATCATTGATGGATTGCAAGTCACTCCCTAGCAACCAATGAGAATACCCTAGCAACCATTTAGCAAGCTGTATCTCTGTATCAGAACATCGTAGAGACGTGGGGTTCGGCTCTTTTGACTCATTAACCCTATTTTAACATTTTGTGACCCGAGTTTTGCCATTGCAAGCACCACAAACATTTCCTTCAGTGTTCTATTTGTCAATGTTCCGTGAGAAGAGAGGGAGACATTTCACTGAACGATAGCAATTTTTGCTAATAACTTTGAACACGTGTGTCTGGTATCTTATTTTTCATCATTTATTTTGTACAATGCAGCAAATCTACACAGCCATGCCCTTAATGGTCTTAATGTCCCAAATCGCTTGAACCCCGGTAATCGCTGCTTGCAGCTATATTTATTATTATTATTATTAGTTATTATTATTCTGCCGTAAAACGGAACGTGCAGACCAAACCGTAAGGCCTAGAGACTTGAAACTTGGCCAAATGGTAGGACCCAATTTGGGGAGAAGTTGATAGAGTATCAACCCGATTGGCCCATAGGTGGCGCTATAGCGATAACAAACGCGTTGATGGTCATAACTTCCACAAATCTTATCCAAATGTCAAGTGTCTTATATCCCTGGATTCCTTGCGTCAAGGCGAACAAAACGTATATCTCCGATTTCATTTCCGTCATGAAATTTTTTTCGCTATTTTCGATTTTGTCAAAAAAAATAAAAACGAACTCGTCCTAGGTTTTTCGTCCGATCGGAACAGTTCCAGTGCCGTAATATTCCTTGGAGTGTGAATATCAAAAGTTATCAAAAAAAAGTTGAACTTTCGACTCGCCGTCGTCAAGCCACGCCCAAACGCCCCCAATGAGCGGAGCCTCTTGATCTTAAACGGCTATAACTTAGGAAGGGAAGGAGGTATCGACACCAAATTTGGTACACATATACAGGGGACTATTCTGAGGTCAGGTGCAAAAAATTGCGCCGCTTGACCACTAGTTGTCACTATAACACCACCTCAACTTTGAAGGGCTGTAACTACGGAAATATGGGACCGATCAACTTGACATTTGACAGGTGTGCTCCTGGTCTGGGGTACTATCTATGTTTAAAAGGAATTTTGCGTAACTCAAAAAACATGGCCGCCATCGGCCAATCAAGAAAAAGCAGCTATTAGACAGGGTTAACGGAGCCCGATCGAAATGAAACGCGGTGGGCCTGTTTGTCTCTTGGCCATGAAGGTCTGTGCAGAGTAAGAAAAAATTCGGACTCCGGAGGGCGCTATCACGTTTTTTCAGTGTTTAAGTGATTGTGTATTATGCAGTGTTTCAGATATCAACAAGATCCTCATATCATTTAATAGAGGTACTTAAAATGAACAACTTTTCCTCAAGCAGCACTTGTCTCAGTCGAATCGTTTGTTAGATATTCATCATTTTCTTTGAAACCTACTTTTGCGAACTAGTCCTAGGTTTTTTGACCGATCTGAACCGATCCAGTGCTGGAATAGTCCTTAGACACTGATTATCAATAACTATCAAAAAAAGTTGAACTTTGCACTCATTGTCGCAACACCACGGTCAAAAGTATGAAGAGGCGGTGCCACAAATACTACAATGGCTATCATTTATGATAGGAATGAGATATCAACACGAAACTTGGTACACATATGTATAGACCCAGGCCAAGGTCACATGCAAAAAATTGCAGAGATTGTCCACTAGGTGGCGCTATAACCTAAGAAAAAATAACGATAACTATAGCATATGTATACAACACATAAATATTTGTCTGACCTACTTTTTATTTTGCACATAACATCTGCTTTCAGATTCTTATAAGGGTCTTTTAGGATAATTACATATCTTAGAAAACATGACGACCAACAGCCAGCCAGCATTAACCATGTACGAGTCCAGCGTAATGGTGTGCCATTACAACTAAACTGATGGGCCTGTTTGTCTTATGTTCTCAAGTGTCTTTGATGATTTTTGGCTCATCATTCCGGAAATATTTGCATCTAGAACAACGGGAGTTACGTTAACTGTGCCCTAGATCAATGGTTCTCAAAATTATTCCTGGAGGCCCACTGCTCTGCACATATACGAAAGTCTTCTATTTTAAACAAATCTACTTTAATCATCAGTAGAGATTTGTATGAACTGAACTGATTGTGTCAGATGAGAGAAACATACAAAATGTTCCGAGCATTGGGTCTTGAGAAACCAATGCGGTTCACTGAGTTGAAAGTACTGCTCTAGATGTTTATGTTTATATGAAAAACAATTTTATGAATTTGCTGTACTATCTGGGCAAATATCAATATGAAACATAAAATAAAATTTTGTCGTTGTATTACTGGATTTGATGTGATGTCACATAGTGAGGTGGGCACCATTTGTAACCTGTATTCTTTATTTCATTTGTAGCTGCTGTTATGTTCCTTTTGTCCATGGGTTTGCATCTGCATGAAAATTATTATAAGATTTAATGATTTGCAGTCATTTACCTCATTAAAACTAAAAGACTTGAGGTAATCAATTCAAGCATTTTGAAATGTGACATTTTCAAAATGGGCCAGACTAAGTATATCTAACTAATTAACTAGTAATGTGAAGCTTATGACAAAATATTAACAGTTTTATTAAGATCAGACAATATATGTCTTTCCAAGACTAGGGCTGGTTGAATAAACATACAGTAGCCATTAAGTAAAGACTGTGTTTTAAGGACTAGTCTGAAGAACTAGTAGTTAGTTAGGGCTAATCAGTCTTACTATTTGGATTTAAATATAATTTAAATAATTTAAATATTTTTTTCATATGATACTTAAAGCAGTTATGTTTAATCATGAAGACAAAAATGTATGACTAACTTTGAATACTAGTCTTAGAGATTCATGTTACTGACCATTGGTTTATGTGTAGTTACAGACTAAAATTAAGGCTTAAGTTTTAGTTATCTTACTTGAAAGTAGCTTACACTGGCCTACCTTTAAATATATCTGGGCCATAGTTTTGTCTTAAGATGTACACCAGTAATGTTTTTTATAAGGTTTGTTTGTAAAAAGTACCTAAATGTTTTTACATAACTAATGGCTAGTCATGCATCAATTTAAACCTGTGGGAAACAACCCTATGAAGTTATAAAGCTTCAAATGTTGTCTTAGAATTCTTCAAATCCTAAAGGTCACTTCACACTGGTCAGACAGACTCCAACAGACGCGTCTGTTGGAGTCTGTCTGACCAGTGTGAAACCCCTGTTGGAAGTTGTTGGATCAAAGTAAATGAGACTTTAGAATGTGGTTGTCTGTTGGTGTCTGTTGGAGTTGGTAGTTGTCTGACCAGTGTGAACTGGCCTTAAAGGTATGAAAAAGATTGCTGTAAATATGTGGATCCTTAAAGAACAATAATAGGCCAACATTAGAAATAATAACTAATAATCACACATAAAGAGAATAAATATTTGGTTATCAGAAGCTTTAGTATTCTAATCTATTTTCCATAACATAAACACGTCATGCTGTGTCTTATAAAGTTTTCAATAATTGTTTATAGAATTATTGCAATGAAATTGTAATGTTATGATACAATTGGTTATTTTAAATATAAATGATTTACTGAAAACTTACTCTAGCACAGCACGTGTGTGAACACAAGGCAAGGCAAGGCAAGGCAAGTTTATTTGTATAGCACATTTCATACACAGAGGTCATTCAAAGTGCTTTACATAGAAATGAGAAAACAATATATAAAAGAGAAAAAAGAAAATTTAAAAATAATAGATACACAATAAAATCACAATAAAAAAAGATACATGAGAATTTTGAATAACAATTAAAGAAAATGAATGTGATTTTAATAAAAACAGTTTAAAATGTTAAACAGAATAAAACAGGAGTAATAGTGGCTTGAGTTAAAGGTGCAGTCAGTGTAAAGCAGCACAGTGCTCATTCAGTAAATGCAGAGTTAAACAGATGTGTTTTTAATCTAGATTTAAAAGTTAGTATTCTAATCTATTTTCTATTTTCTATTTACAAATAAGTGCTTAATAGCAAATCTGACTGACATTTGCTTAATGTCATCATATTTGTTATTAACTCCATTTGATATAAACAACACATCTGGATCAGTTATGTATGGACATAGCCAGTTGTTAAATATAAAAAATGTACAGCTTTAGTACTATTTTAGGCCTACTATAATATGACAGAGGCTGTCATCTGAAAAACTTGTATGTTTGCACATCATATCTATGTCAAAGAATATATATGTTCTATAAGAACAATTACTTTTGTTTAAAAAAATAGTCTAAAAGATTTAAACAAGCAACCATTTAGTAAGACCTAGATCTCTATGAATTAAAATGACTGTTTCAGATGAGAGAAACATACAAAATGTGCAGAGCATGTTTGTGTATATGTTCCTTTTGTCCATAAAGATATATACGGTTTAATAACTTGCATACCTCACTTCATTTACCTAACCAAAACAGAAAGCCTTCATGGTACTCGATTAAAGGACATGAACATTAATCTGCTAAATGAAATGATATTTGTTATTGACACAATTTAATAACACCATCCACCATTCAGATAACGTATCTGGTTTTGTTTTAATAAATTGTTTCAGTTCTTACACTCAACAACAGTAAAGCCAGTGCAGTACAATTTTCTCTACACTGTATAATACAAATACAAAAACAACTTTGCAGAAGTATAGCTATCACACAGTCATTTTGAAAACGGCCCTGACGAACGGCCCCTAAAGCTTATGACAAAGCATACAAGTATTATTTAGATCTGGCAATATACTCAAATTCCTTATTGTGATTTTTAGGTGCAATTTTCCGTTATGTCCACTAGATGGCTGTAGAGGATCAATCACTGGCTGACATTTGCACTCAAAGAAAACCCAGAAGATGATTACTTTTTAACTAAGTCTACTATTACTTGGAGAAACTTGTGCATGCTTTCATCACCAGCAGGGTGGATTATTGTAATGGCCTCCTCACTGGCCTCCCCAAAAAGACCATTAGACAGCTTCAGCTCATTCAGAACGCTGCTGCCAGGATTCTGAGCAGAACCAGAAAATATGAACATATCACACCAGTCCTCAGGTCTCTACACTGGCTACCAGTTACATTTAGGATTGATTTTAAAGTATTATTAATGGTATATAAATCACTCAGTGGACTAGGACCTCAATACATTGCTGATATGCTCATTGAATATAAACCCATCAGATCACTCAGATCATTAGGATCACATCAGCTAGAAATACCAAGGGTTCACTCAAAGCAAGGAGAGTCAGCTTTTAGCTATTATGCCAGTCGCAGCTGGAACCAGCTTCCAGAAGAGATCAGATGTGCTCCAACAGTAGTCACATTCAAATCCAGACTCAAAACACATCTGTTTAGCTATGCATTTACTGAATGAGCACTATGCTGCGTCCGAACTGATTGCACTATATTATATATGCACTATTTTAATTATTTTTCTCTTGATTTTATTCTTAATTTTTAACTGTTTTATACTTTTATTCCTGTTTTATTCTTTTTCACACATTTAAACAGTTTTTATTAAAATCACATTTATTTTCTTTTAATTGATATTTTAAATTCATGTATCTTTGATTTTTGTTTTCTCATTTCTATGTAAAGCACTTTGAATGACCTTTGTGTATGAAATGTGCTATACAAATAAACTTGCCTTGCCTTGCCTTGCCTTGCCTTGCCTACTATTAATAGAACTCTGTACACATTTAAAGGTGCAGTGTGTAATTTTTAGAAGGATCTCTTAACGAAAATGCAAAATTATATACAAAACTATATTATCAGGGGTGTATAAAGACCTTTCATAATGAACCGGTATGTGTTTATTACCTTAGAACGAGACCTTTTTATCTACATACACTGAGGGTCCCCTTACATAGAAGTCACCATTTTGTGCCGCCATTTTTCTACAGAAGCCCTTAACGGACAAATTTTTTTACTAAGTTGTCTCCGACGATGACATGTTTGTCTGGTGGCGGCTACTGTAGCTTCTCTATGTGTTTCAAAAACGAGGGGTGAGCAGTGGACTAAGCCATTGGTTGCAATTCGTGACCTCACCACTAGGTGCCGCTAAAATGTACACACTGCACCTTTAACTTCATGATTTTACTGTTATAATATTAAAATCACATTTAGTGAAAGACTACCACTTCAATTGTTCTGAGTTATCAGTTTTAACACTCATGTCATTTTATGATAGCTGTGAAACGTGAACATAATTTTGGAGGCACTTACACGACATTTGCAGTAAGAATTATATATTTTTTGTTTTTTATAAAAAAAAACTACATACCAAATGAGTGTATAACCGTGTCAATATTAAGTCTTGTTCTTTAACAGTCTTGTTTCTTCTTTCTCAGGTAAACATGTGTGTGTACAATATACAATGCAGAATATCTATATGGCCATGTCCTTAAACGTCTTGTGATCTAAATGGCTTGAACCCCGATAATCGCTGCTAGCAGCTATATTATTATTATTATTATTATTATTATTATTATTATTATTATTTATTATTTTTCCGCCATAAAACGCGTCGCCCAGCACAAACCGTAAGTCGTAGAAACTTGCCACTTGGTCAACTGGTTGTATATTAGCAGGCTACTCAGATACAGTGAATCAGCCAAATCGGCCCATAGGTGGCGCTATAGCAATGCCCGACGCGTTGGGGCTCATAACTCCTAAACCGGACATCCTACACTCAAGTGTTTGGTATCATTGTAATCCCTGGCTCCAAACTTAAAAAATTTATATCTCCGATTTCATTTCCGGTATGCAAATTTTTTCGCTAATTTGCATAATATGCATTTCAAGCCAAACTGAACTAGTCCTAGGTTTTTCGCCCGATCGGAATCGTTCCAACGCAGGAGAAATCTGTGGAGTGAGTAGGTAAATAATTATCGAACAGAATGTGTAATTTCGCTTCAGTGTCACTAAGGGGCGCCAAAATTCAATACCGGAAGTAGACTATCTCCAGGAAAATGGCTATAACTCGTGAACGTTTAGAGATATCTTAACGCGGTTTGGTACACGTGTGTATCAGCTCACTCCGGGGTCACAGGAAAAAATACGCGGATTTTGGCCACTAGGTGGCGCTATAATAAGCTTGAGGGTCGAAAATGGCTATCACTACACAACCGTAAGCCCAATACACTTCATATTTGGTATGGTGTGTCTTTGTGCAATGTACCATGAGGGTCTAGAAGGACATTGGCGTATCTGCAAAAACATGGCCGTCATCGGCCAATGAAGTGTGAGGGCTGATTTGACAGGGTTAACGAAGGTCGATCGGAACGACACTCACTGTGCTTGTTCGTGTACTGCTCCATAAGGTCTGTAAGAATTATGGTGTCATTTGGCCACTAGGGGGCGAAATACCGTATTTCGGTGCCTGTATCACGTGACGTTTGACATACATACACAAACATGACATCATATGATAGATCGGTTCATGACGAAAAACTTTGCCTCTTGAAGCGTTGCTGTCAATCAAACGGTTCGTTAGTTATTGGCGATAACGTTCAAACCTACTTTTGCGAACTAGTCCTAGGTTTTTCATCCGATTTGAACCTAACGAAAGCTGATTGATTCTGTGGAGTGGGAATATGAATAATTATCGAAAAAAAGTTGAAATTTGTATTCAAACACGCAAGGAGTGGCCAAAAACCGAACTGGGCGGAGCTTAAAACATTTAAACGGCCATAACTCGAGAGGCGTTTGAGATATCATCATGGGGCTTGAATCATATGTGTAGGCCATCGGTCTAAGGTCGTCATATAAAAAGCTTGCTGATCGGACAATAGGTGGCGCTATACCGGGAAAGATGGCATTAAATACTGTGATTATCCAACGGTTACACTTTATAAGCCTATAACTCTATCTGTGATCAACGAATTTCCATGGGAGTTGCTTTTGTATGATCCTGAACTGTTTTCGAATCCTACGATACCAAGCATGCCAGGTTTCGAATTACGGTTCGATCAGAACTACGTTTTCCCACATAAAAAACAATCACTAATAGCTTCGTAACCGTAACTCCTATCGATTCGAAAACACCATAGGAAGAAGAATGCAATAGCTTCTGAACAAAAAAGTATATTGGCGTTATATTAAAATTTCCATCAGAAATGGCGTAAATTGTGAAAAACCAAAATAGTCCTATAGGTGCACGTGTGTTTAAGAATACATAGTCTGTATGAACCGTTTCTGACCATCTCTTTTGTTTTTGTGTGATGCTGGATCAGCCTAATCGACGACGTGTGACGTCTTTGACGTGCCTTAATGCTCGAAACCCGGTAAATGCTGCTTGCAGCTTTAATTAGGGTTTCGAGCACGAAGTGCTGAAAACCTATTGTATTTGTCTGTTTTTTTATTATTATTATTATTAGGGTTTCGAGCACGAAGTGCTGAAAACCTATTGTATTTGTCTGTTTTATTATTATTATTATTATTATTATTATTATTATTATTATTTTTCCGCCATAAAACGCGTCGCCCAGCACAAACCGTAAGTCGTAGAAACTTGCCACTTGGTCAACTGGTTGTATATTAGCAGGCTACTCAGATACAGTGAATCAGCCAAATCGGCCCATAGGTGGCGCTATAGCAATGCCCCACGCGTTGGGGCTCATAACTCCTAAACCGGACATCCTACACTCAAGTGTTTGGTATCATTGTAATCCCTGGCTCCAAACTTAAAAAATGTATATCTCCGATTTCATTTCCGGTATGCAAATTTTTTCGCTAATTTGCATAATATGCATTTCAAGCCAAACTGAACTAGTCCTAGGTTTTTCGCTCGATCGGAATCGTTCCAACGCAGGAGAAATCTGTGAAGTGAGTAGGTAAATAATTATCGAACAGAATGTGTAATTTCGCTTCAGTGTCACTAAGGGGCGCCAAAATTCAATACCGGAAGTAGACTATCTCCAGGAAAATGGCTATAACTCGTGAACGGTTAGAGATATCTTAACGCGGTTTGGTACACGTGTGTATCAGCTCACTCCGGGGTCACAGGAAAAAATACGCGGATTTTGGCCACTAGGTGGCGCTATAATAAGCTTGAGGGTCGAAAATGGCTATCACTACACAACCGTAAGCCCGATACACTTCATATTTGGTATGGTGTGTCTTTGTGCAATGTACCATGAGGGTCTAGAAGGACATTGGCGTATCTGCAAAAACATGGCCGTCATCGGCCAATGAAGTGTGAGGGCTGATTTGACAGGGTTAACGAAGGTCGATCGGAACGACACTCACTGTGCTTGTTCGTGTACTGCTCCATAAGGTCTGTAAGAATTATGGTGTCATTTGGCCACTAGGGGGCGTAATACCGTATTTCGGTGCCTGTATCACGTAACGTTTGACATACATACACAAACATGACATCATATGATAGATCGGTTCATGACGAAAAACTTTGCCTCTTGAAGCGTTGCTGTCAATCAAACGGTTCGTTAGTTATTGGCGATAACGTTCAAACCTACTTTTGCGAACTAGTCCTAGGTTTTTCATCCGATTTGAACCTAACGAAAGCTGATTGATTCTGTGGAGTGGGAATATGAATAATTATCGAAAAAAAGTTGAAATTTGTATTCAAACACGCAAGGAGTGGCCAAAAACCGAACTGGGCGGAGCTTAAAACATTTAAACGGCCATAACTCGAGAGGCGTTTGAGATATCATCATGGGGCTTGAATCATATGTGTAGGCCATCGGTCTAAGGTCGTGATATAAAAAGCTTGCTGATCGGACAATAGGTGGCGCTATACCGGGAAAGATGGCATTAAATACTGTGATTATCCAACGGTTACACTTTATAAGCCTATAACTCTATCTGTGATCAACGAATTTCCATGGGAGTTGCTTTTGTATGATCCTGAACTGTTTTCGAATCCTACGATACCAAGCATGCCAGGTTTCGAATTACGGTTCGATCAGAACTACGTTTTCCCACATAAAAAACAATCACTAATAGCTTCGTAACCGTAACTCCTATCGATTCGAAAACACCATAGGAAGAACAATGCAATAGCTTCTGAACAAAAAGTATATTGGCGTTATATTAAAATTTCCATCAGAAATGGCCGAAAATTGTGAATTGTGTTTAAGCATACATAGTCTGTATGAACCGTTTCTGACCATCTCTTTCGTTTTTGTGTGATGCTGGATCAGCCTAATCGACGACGTGTGACGTCTTTGACGTGCCTTAATGCTCGAAACCCGGTAAATGCTGCTTGCAGCTTTAATTATTATTATTATTATTATTATTTTTCCGCCATAAAACGCGTCGCCCAGCACAAACCGTAAGTCGTAGAAACTTGCCACTTGGTCAACTGGTTGTATATTAGCAGGCTACTCAGATGCAGTGAATCAGCCAAATCGGCCCATAGGTGGCGCTATAGCGATGCCCGACGCGTTGGGGCTCATAACTCCTAAACCGGACATCCTACACTCAAGTGTTTGGTATCATTGTAATTCCTGGCTCCAAACTTAAAAAATGTATATCTCCGATTTCATTTCCGGTATGCAAATTTTTTCGCAAATTTGCATAATATGCATTTCAAGCCAAAATAAACTAGTCCTAGGTTTTTCGCCCGATCGGAATCGTTCCAACGCAGGAGAAATCTGTGGAGTGAGTAGGTAAATAATTATCGAACAGAATGTGTAATTTCGCTTCAGTGTCACTAAGGGGCGCCAAAATTCAATACCGGAAGTAGACTATCTCCAGGAAAATGGCTATAACTCGTGAACGGTTAGAGATATCTTAACACGGTTTGGTACACATGTGTATCAGCTCACTCCGGGGTCACAGGAAAAAAAATACGCGGATTTTGGCAACTAGGTGGCGCTATAATAAGCTTGAGGTCGAAAATGGCTATCACTACACAACCGTAAGCCCGATACACTTCATATTTGGTATGGTGTGTCTTTGTGCAATGTACCATGAGGGTATAGAAGGACATTGGCGTATCTCCAAAAACATGGCCGTAATCGGCTAATGAACGTTGAGGACTGATTTGACAGGGTTAACAAAGGTCGATCGGAACGAAACGCACTGTGCTTCTTTGTGTACTGCTCCTGAAGGCCTGTAAGAATTACGGTGTCATTTGGCCACTAGGGGGCATAATACCGTATTTTGGTGCCTGTATCACGTGACGTTTGACATACACACACAAACATGACATCATTTGATAGATCGGCTTATGACGAAAAACTTTGCCTCTTGAAGCATTGCTGTCAATCAAACGGTTTGTTAGTTATTGGCGATAACGTTCAAACCTACTTTTGCGAACTAGTCCTAGGTTTTTCGTCCGATCTGAACCTAACCAAGGTTGATTGACTCTGTGGAGTGTGAATATGAATAATTATCAAAAAAAAGTTGAAATTTGTATTCATACACGCAAGGAGTGGCCAAAAACCGAACTGGGCGGAGCTTAGAACATTTAAACGGCCATAACTTGAGAGGGGTTTTAGATATCATCATGGGGCTTGAATAATATGTGTAGGCCATCGGTCTAAGGTCGTGATATAAAAATCTTGCCGATCGGAAACTAGATGGCGCTATAACGGGGAAAATGGCACTAAATACTGTGATTATGCAATGGTTACAACTTTTACGCCTATAACTTTATCTGTGGTCAAGAGATTTTCATGGGAGTTGTTTTTTAGCATCCTGAATTGTTGCCGAGTCCAACGATACCAAGCATGCCAGGTTTTGCCTTACAATTAGTTCTGCACAGGAAAATAGCGCTTACAAAACACGCGCGAATAACTCCGCGAGGGTTATTCTGATCGACTCGAAACGACCATAGGAAGAACATTGCATTACCTTCTGAACAAAAAAGTCTATTGGAATTATGTTAAAATTTTCATCAGAAATGGCCGAAAATTACAAAAAACGAAAAATTACCTCAAAATTTGTCGTTTTTTTACACATAAATGGTTATACCTCCGCAACAAAATGACTTTTTTCACCAGATTTGATACGCTGATGTTTAAGAAGAGTCTGGGGCAATACAAAAAAAATGGTATGCCTGCAGTTGGCCTCATAATTGAACAAAACCTTTGACGTTGATCGAGCCCAATGGTCTTACAACTGTTTTTTACTAAACTAAAGTGTGCAGCCATGATACTAGCTAGATGTAACAAAGTCATGACCTGACGTTGCATGCACAATTTTGTCATAGCGCCATCCTGTGGTTATTTGTTATTTTCACTTAAAAGTGAGTAGAGAGCGGAGAGATTTCACTGAATGAGAGCCGTTTTTTGCTGATAACTAATGTATTTAAGGTTGTATCTTCGCCAAACGTATGCATAATGACACGGTACTTGCTAATTCTGATGGCAGTCAGGGCCTGAGGGAGCCTGCAGTTTCGTTGCACCGCCACCTAGTGGTCGGACGCATATTTTACACGCCTAGAACTTTGGCTGCAGTCACCGTATTTTCATGAGACTTTTTTCACAGGAGTCCTGAATTGTTGCAGAGTCCAACGATACCAAACATGCCAGGTTTTGCCTTATGCTTAGTCCTGGACAGTGTTCGAATTATGTCAAAGCTTATGGGGGGTCCCCTAGCTAAGCCCCACCCCCGGCTAAGCTCCACCCCCCTCATTATAGGGTCGCTGTGATTTCACAACGTAAGATGTGATCGTCCTTGATCAACAATCATCTGATCCTGGTTTTAATCAAAGAAACCCCAAATTACCCTTAACTCAAACTCTAAAAAAATGTTTACCCCTCAAATTAGTGTGAAACACTGGCAAGGGCAGAACTTTTAAACAGAATAGGGGTGAAATAGGGTGGACTCATTCTTAAATTACATAATTTCACTATATAGTAGTGGTTAAATTGATGATTACATTGCGTTTTTTGAGTCATAGATCGAATAATTTTCGGAAATTATGAGCATATAAAAATAGAAAAGAACAAAGTTACAAATAAAGCAAGATCTTATAGTATTTAGGTACATAAATAGAATCAAATGAATAATAACACTGTTTTCTTCACTGTATAAATTAAATATAATTAATCTTTTTAAAGATACATAATTTTAAAGATAGTTATCATGCCACCAGGTTCAAGGTTGCTGTCCCCAGCACTCACAGCAGCCCCACTCGCGTAATTTGCGGGTGGTATACGTCCCCACCGCTTTATGACCAAGTTGATTGTGCCCCAACTTCCGATCACGAAGTAATTCTTGCGTTCATAATCATAATTAGGGTCCATATTCATTTAAAACGCATGGACAACGCATGACGCGCCGCCGCCTTCTGCTTTTCAAAGCGGTCGCCTGTGAACACGAGTTTTGTTTTAGACGCGTCTATATTTGAGTGCACTTGCCGCACGTTTAGATTTAAAATAAACTTGAGCGCAACTTGATTCGAACGGCCTCTAAAAGGTAAACGTCGTATTTTTTATATCTACCGGTAAGTTATATATGTAACAATGATTAATCTATTAATAGTTATTCTTCATCTATTTCATGCAAAACTCTAGGGGAAAAAATATAGGGGAAAACATTTGTTCCCTTTCAGCAGTTTTTGAATAAGATTAATTGAATAATATTAAAATACCTTATGGTAGGGCTGCACGATTATGGCAAAATCATAACTGTTTTAGACTATTTGCATTGAATTGGAAATTATATTTTTGGAAAATATATTAATTGCAAGGCTGCAAAGAATAGTGCACTGAGGATTTAATTATATTATTTTAATATAGTCAGTGGTGAACTAAAGTGGGCCGGTCTAAGATATGAAACTCCAGGGCTGAAAATGAGTCCCACTTCGGCCATGCGACATTTTTCAAAGGTTTAAAAAAACACATGCAAAAGATACTTTCTACAAATTATTTATTTCTGAAAGATGCGTAGTTGAGCGATAGGCTAAGTATTAAAGAGACTATCATTTATTATCATTTAAGCGTGATTTCTTCTGCTTTCCCAATAAAATATTTTGTGTGACTAGGTTGACCAGCCGTCAGTCTGAGTGAATAGCTTTGCCACTGTTATGAAATAATTGTTTGAGAAGATTTTTTAAAAAACCCTTAAACCTAAAGATTACTAAAGATTCTTACCGCAACTGAGATAAAAAATACTCCACACGCAGATAGAGACATTAACTCGTCTGTCAATTCCTCCAGAAAACAGCATGAGGCGCACTTGCGAGTTTCTATATTTCAGACAGAAGTCATTTGAATTATTTTATTGCGAAATTGGGACAAATAACGGACAGTATCGCTTTGTGACACGCAAAATGAGGATTTTAAATTTATGTAGTATTTTAATTTTAATAAAAACCAGGGGACCCCCCTAATTTATATTTTTGTGCTTTATGGGGGGTCCCTTAAGGCTTATAGGAGGTCCGGGACCCCCCCAGACCCCCTTCAATTCGAACACTGGTCCTGGAGTTATCAGAACACAATCAAGGAGGACATTAAATAAGTCAAGCATTATCTTTCCAGCTGTGTTTGCTGTCCACTGTAGGTCCTTGCGGTTTGTTGCGTTGCTGTGTGTGTGCCTTATGTGCACGTCTGCAGTCTGTTTACACCATTGCACCATACCACGACTCAATGGCCTTGTAGTTCAACTAAACACTGCCATTTCTGAATTGTAAGTTACGGTATAAATCTGATAAACTTATTCTCGTTAACAAATTATCGGAATGACTTAACATTAAGGATGTGACCTATTTGTCCTATAGGTGCACCTGTGTGTAAGTATACATAGTCTTTAGGAACCGTTTCTGACCATCTCTTTCGTTTTTCTGGATGCGATGTGGTGTATCAGCCTGGTCGACAACGTCTGACGTCTCTGATGTGCTTTAATGCTCGAAACCCGGTAAATGCTGCTTGCAGCTTTAATTATTATTATTAGGGTTTCGAGCACGAAGTGCTGAAAACCTATTGTATTTGTCTGTTTTATTAGGGTTTCGAGCACGAAGTGCTGAAAACCTATTGTATTTGTCTGTTTTATTATTATTATTATTATTATTTTTCCGCCATAAAACGCGTCGCCCAGCACAAACCGTAAGTCGTAGAAACTTGCCACTTGGTCAACTGGTTGTATATTAGCAGGCTACTCAGATACAGTGAACCAGCCAAATCGGCCCATAGGTGGCGCTATAGCAATGCCCGACGCGTTGGGGCTCATAACTCCTAAACCGGACATCCTACACTCAAGTGTTCGGTATCATTGTAATCCCTGGCTCCAAACTTAAAAAATGTATATCTCCGATTTCATTTCCGTCATGAAAAATTTTCCGGTATTTTCGATTTTGTCGAAAAAAATAAAAACGAACTAGTCCTAGGTTTTTCGCCCGATCGGAATCATTCCAGTGCTAAAATGTTCCTTGGAGTTTGAATATCAATAATTATCAAAAAAAAATTGAACTTTCGACTCACGGTCAACATGCCACGCCCACACGTCTGAATTGTGGGCAGGCACTAGAACATTATTGGCTATAACTGGGGACAGGAATGAAGTATCAACACGACACTTGGTACTTGTGATGAGAGTCATGGCCTGAGGTTTCATGCATCGTTTCGTCACAGCGCCACCTAGTGGTCATACGAATCGAATAATGCTTATAACTTAGGCTGAGTTTAACGTATTTTCATGCGACGTTTTTCCTTGGACTCCTGAATTGTTGCCGAGTCCAATGATACCAAGCATGCCAGGTTTTGCTTTACGGTTGGTTCTGCACAGGAAAATAGCACTTAAAAAACATGCGCGAATAACTCCGCGAGGGTTCATCCGATCGACTCGAAACAACCATAGGAAGAATATTGTATTACCTTCTGAACAAAAAGTTCTATTGGCATTATGTTAAAATTTCCATCAGAAATGGCCGAAAATTGCAAAAAACGAAAAATTTACTCCAAATTTTGTGTTTTTTACACATAAATGGTTATAACTCCGCAACGAAATGATATTTTTTTTACCAGATTTGATACGCTGATGTCTGAGCAGAGTCTGAGGCAATACAAAAAAAATGGTATGCCTGCACCACTAGTTGGCCTCATAATTGAACAAAACCTTTGACGTTGAGCTAGCACAATGGTCATACAACAGTTTTTTTCACTAAACTTAAGTGTATAGCCATGATACTAGCTAGATGTAACACATTCATGACGTTGCATGCACAAGTTTTTCATAGCGCCACCTAGTGGTTATTTGTTATTTTGACTTAAAAATACTGCAACCTTATATCTAAAATCATGAGTCATCGTGGATTATGCCTTTCATGGCTTTGAGTATAATCATTGGTGGATTGCAATTCACTCCCTAGCAACCAATCAGAATACTCTAGCAACCATTTAGCAAGAGCTGTATCTTTGTATCAGAACATCGTAGAGATATGGGGTTCAGCTCGTTTGACTTTTTTACACTATTTTAACATTTTGTGACCCAAGTTTTGCCACTGTAAGCACCACAAACATTTCCTTCAGTGTTCTATTTGTCAATGCTTCGTGAGAAGAGAGGGAGACATTTTACTGAATGATAGCACCTTTTTTGCTGATGACTTTGAACAGGTGTGTGAGGTAGCTTATTTTTTATAATTTATTTTGTACAATTCAGCAAAACTACACAGGCATGCCCTTAAAGGTCTTAAGGTCCCAAATCGCTTGAACCCGACTCAATGGCCTTGTAAACTCAACTAAACACGGCCATTTCTGAATTGTATTTTACGGTATAAATCTGAAAAACTAATTCTCGTTAACAAATTATCAGAATGACTTAACATTAAGGATGTGACATGTTTGTCCTATAGGTGCACCTGTGTGTAAGCTACATAGTCTGTCTGAACCGTTTCTGACCATCTCTTATGTTTTTCTGGATGCGATGTGGTGTATCAGCCTGGTCGACGACATCTGACATGTTGTATGTGCTTTAATGCTCGAAACCCGGTAAACGCTGCTTGCAGCTTTAATTATTATTATTATTATTATTATTATTTTTCCGCCATAAAACGCGTCGCCCAGCACAAACCGTAAGTCGTAGAAACTTGCCACTTGGTCAACTGGTTGTATATTAGCAGGCTACTCAGATACAGTGAATCAGCCAAATCGGCCCATAGGTGGCGCTATAGCAATGCCCGACGTGTTGGGGCTCATAACTCCTAAACCGGACATCCTACACTCAAGTGTTTGGTATCATTGTAATCCCTGGCTCCAAACTTAAAAAATGTATATCTCCGATTTCATTTCCGTCATGAAAAATTTTCCGCTATTTTCGATTTTGTCGAAAAAAATAAAAACGAACTAGTCCTAGGTTTTTCGCCCGATCGGAATCATTCCAGTGCTAAAATGTTCCTTGGAGTTTGAATATCAATAATTATCAAAAAAAAGTTGAACTTTCGACTCAGGGTCAACATGCCACGCCCAAACGTCTGAATTGTGGGCAGGCACTAGAACATTATTGGCTATAACTGGGGACAGGAATGAAGTATCAACACGACACTTGGTACTTGTGATGAGAGTCATGGCCTGAGGTTTCATGCATCGTTTCGTCACAGCGCCACCTAGTGGTCATACGAATCGAATAATGCTTATAACTTAGGCTGAGATTAACGTATTTTCATGCAACGTTTTTCCTTGGAGTCCTGAATTGTTGCCGAGTCCAACGATACCAAGCATGCCAGGTTTTGCTTTACGGTTGGTTCTGCACAGGGAAAATAGCGCTTAAAAAACATGCGCGAATAACTCCGCGAGGGTTCATCCGATCGACTCGAAACAACCATAGGAAGAATATTGTATTACCTTCTGAACAAAAAGTTCTATTGGCATTATGTTAAAATTTCCATCAGAAATGGCCGAAAATTGCAAAAAACGAAAAATTTACTCCAAATTTTGTGTTTTTTACACATAAATGGTTATAACTCCGCAACGAAATGATATTTTTTTACCAGATTTGATACGCTGATGTCTGAGCAGAGTCTGAGGCAATACAAAAAAAATGGTATGCCTGCACCACTAGTTGGCCTTATAATTGAACAAAACCTTTGACGTTGAGCTAGCACAATGGTCATACAACAGTTTTTTTCACTAAACTTAAGTGTATAGCCATGATACTAGCTAGATGTAACACATTCATGACGTTGCATGCACAAGTTTTTCATAGCGCCACCTAGTGGTTATTTGTTATTTTGACTTAAAAATACTGCAACCTTATATCTAAAATCATGAGTCATCGTGGATTATGCCTTTCATGGCTTTGAGTATAACCATTGGTGGATTGCAATTCACTCCCAACCAATCAGAATACCCTAGCAACCATTTAGCAAGAGCTGTATCTTTGTATCAGAACATCGTAGAGATATGGGGTTCGGCTCGTTTGACTTTTTTACACTATTTTAACATTTTGTGACCCAAGTTTTGCCACTGTAAGCACCACAAACATTTCCTTCAGTGTTCTATTTGTCAATGCTTCGTGAGAAGAGAGGGAGACATTTCACTGAATGATAGCACCTTTTTTGCTGATGACTTTGAACAGGTGTGTGAGGTAGCTTATTTTTTATAATTCATTTTGTACAATTCAGCAAAACTACACAGGCATGCCCTTAAAGGTCTTAAGGTCCCAAATCGCTTGAACCCGACTCAATGGCCTTGTAATTCAACTAAACACGGCCATTTCTGAATTGTATTTTACGGTATAAATCTGAAAAACTAATTCTCGTTAACAAATTATCAGAATGACTTAACATTAAGGATGTGACATGTTTGTCCTATAGGTGCACCTGTGTGTAAGCTACATAGTCTGTCTGAACCGTTTCTGACCATCTCTTACGTTTTCTGGATGCGATGTGGTGTATCAGCCTGGTCGACGACATCTGACATGTTGTATGTGCTTTAATGCTCGAAACCCGGTAAACGCTGCTTGCAGCTTTAATTAGGGTTTTGAGCACGAAGTGCTTAAAAACCTATTGTATTTGTCTGTTTTATTATTATTATTATTTATTATTTTTCCACGGTAAAACGCGTTGCCCAGCCCAAACCGTAAGTCGTAGAGACTTGCCACTTGGTCAACTGGTTGTATATTAGCAGGCTACTCAGATACAGTGAATCAGCCAAATCGGCCCATAGGTGGCGCTATAGCAATGCTCGACGTGTTGGGGCTCATAACTCCTAAACCGGACATCATACACTCAAGTGTTTGGTATCATTGTAATCCCTGGCTCCAAACTTAAAAAATGTATATCTCCGATTTCATTTCCGGTATGCAAATTTTTCCGCTAATTTGCATAATATACATTTCATGCCAAAATGAACTAGTCCTAGGTTTTTCGCCCGATCGGAACCGTTCCAATGCAGGAGAAATCTGTGGAGTGAGTAGGTAAATAATTATCGAACAGAATTTGAAATTTCGCTTTATGGTCACTAAGGGGCGCCAAAACTCCATACAGGAAGTAGCCTACCATCACTGAAATGGCTATAACTGGTGAACGGTTTGAGATATCTTAACGAGGTTTGGTACACATGTGTACTAGCTCAGTCCGGGGTCACAGTAAAAAAGATGCCGATTTTGGCCACTAGGTGGCGCTATAACAGGCTTGAGCTCGGGAATGGCTATTACTACACAACCGTTAGCCCGATACACTTAATATTTTGTATGGTGTGTCTTTGTGCAATGTACCATGAGGGTCTAGAAGGACATTGGCGTTTCTCCAAAAACATGGCCGTCATCAGCCAATGAATGTTGAGGACTGATTTGACAGGGTTAACGGAGGTCGATCGGAAGGAAACGCACTGTGCTTCTTCGTGTACTGCTCCTGAAGGCCTGTAAGATTTGTGGTGTAATTTGGCCACTAGGGGGCGTAATACCGTATTTCGGTGCCTGTATCACGTGACGTTTGACATACACACACAAACATGACATCATATGATAGATCGGCTCATGACGAAAAACTTTGCCTCTTGAAGCATTGCTGTCAATCAAACGGTTCGTTAGTTATTGACGATAACATTCAAATATACTTTTGCGAACTAGTCCTAGGTTTTTTGCCCGATCCGAACCTAACCAAGGCTGATTGATTCTGTGGAGTGTGAATATGAATAATTATCGAAAAAAAGTTGAAATTTGTATTCAAACATGCAAGGAGTGGCCAAAAACCGAACTGGGCGGAGCTTAAAACATTTAAACGGCCATAACTCGAGAGGCGTTTGAGATATCATCATAGGGCTTGAATCATATGTGTAGGCCATCGGTCTAAGGTAGTGATATAAAAATCTCGCCGATCGGACACTAGATGGCGCTATAACGGGGAAAATGGCACTAAATACTGTGATTATGCAATGGTTCCAACTTTCACGCCTATAACTTTATCTGTGGTCAAGAATTTTTCATGGGAGTTGTTTTTTAGCATCCTGAACTGTTTACGAGTCCTACGATACCAAGCATGCCAGGTTTCGCCTTACAGTTAGTTCTGCACAGGAAAATAGCGCTTAAAAAACACGCGCGAATAACTCCGCGAGGGTTATTCCGATCGACTCGAAACGACCATAGGAAGAACATTGCATTACCTTCTGAACAAAAAAGTCTATTGACGTTATGTTAAAATTTTCATCAGAAATGGCCGAAAATTACAAAAAACGAAAAATTACCCCAAAATTTGTCGTTTTTACACATAAATGGTTATACCTCTGCAACGAAATGACATTTTTTCACCAGATTTGATACACTGATGTCTGAGCAGAGTCTGAGGCAATACCCAAAAAATAATATGCCTGCACCACTAGTTGGCCTCATAATTGAACAAAACCTTTGACATTGAGCGAGCCCAATGGTCTTACAACAGTTTTTTCACTAAACTGAAGTGTTTAGCCATGATACTAGCTAGATGTAACAAAGGTATGACCTGACGTTGCATGCACAATTTTGTCGTAGCGCCACCCTGTGCTTATTTGTTATTTTCACTTAGAAGTGAGTAGAGAGCGGAGAGATTTCACTGAATGAGAGCCGTTTTCTTGCTGATAACTAATGTATTTAAGGTTGTATCTTCACCAAACGTATGCGTAATGACATGGTACTCGGTAATTCTGATGGCAGTCAGGACCTGAGGGATCCTGCAGTTTCGGACGCATATTTTACATGCCTACAACTTTGGCTGCAGTCACCGTATTTTCATGGGACTTTTTTCACAGGAGTCCTGAATTGTTGCAGAGTCCAACGATACCAAACATGCCCGGTTTTGCCTTGTGCTTAGTCCTGGGGTCAAGGCCGCCTTAATGCACGGGCTTACCTGGGCTGAAGCCCAGGGGCCTCCCAAGTTCAAGGGCCTCCCAAGTTTGCGTTCATGATGAGCTGAAAAGGTCATATTGTTTTGTAACTTGTCAGGTTTTCTGTCAATCACTCTAATTGCATGTTACATGGCTGCTGATTGGTCCGTTGTAACTTAACGTGAAATAAAATGTTAGACGTAACATATTTTTTATTCCGCGTGATGTAATTAAGTGCGCATTGTCAACTTGACATTCCTGCATGTTAGACTGAGTGTGACAGAGAAACGGGAAATAATCCACCAACAAATGAAAGAGTAATTTCTGAAATTTCATAATAAGCACTGAGGTGCAGGTCTCTCTCTCTTTCGCGAGCGCGCTCGCTCGTTTGCTCTCTTTGTGCTCGTGCAGCTGTCTGAGTCTCTGGCATGCAGAAGTCTCTCCAAACGTGCACAAGAAACTGTGCCGCTAAATAAAGAAAGGAGTTCCCGCACATAATGCTGTTAGTTGTTATAAAGTTTAAGTTTACTCGCGTTTATATCAGTGACGCGTGCGCAGCTGGAGCGATGTTTGACGCGACGTTAGCTCACAGTACACACATCTGTTGGTTTAGAAAGACGAGAAAGAGACGCAACGGTAAAGGTGCAAGTCTAAGAAAGTAAAGAGCGACTAGACCATCTCAAATGATCATCCCCTGATAGCACCATTATAATCTCATTATCTTAAGATCTTATATACAGGTATGTTCCCTGTCTGTCTTGTGCATATTCATACTTGGTCGTTTTACATGCTTATGTATGCATAAATACTAAATACAATGCATACTATATCTTCAATAGCCTACAAAATAAATAACTGATTAAAAAACAAGATTCTGTCTAAAGACTTATCTTTTGTTATCATTAATGCATTTAACAAGATTCTGTCTATAAAGACTTATCTTTTGTTATCATTAATGCATTTTCACTTTAAAACTAACTTTAACTTATTATATTTTTAAAACTGTGGTGAGCATTTAGTTGTGAGTGGCAATTTTCTGCAAATTTGTATTTTCCAAAAACTATATAAATATAAAGCTTATAAACATATATACTTTCACACATTTTGGTTTTATTATCACCACATGTTGCTGTGTGTGGTTGTTAAATAAAGTGTCTTGTGTTTATGCTCAAGTGGGCTCAGTGATATGTTTATAACAATATTATGGTGTTTTCTGTCTCAAAGAGGGAAAACTCACTGTTGTATGTCTCGAAAGAAACTAATGCATTTTGTGATGTACCTAGATATTACACTTAAAAAAAAATTAGACTATAAATCGAGGGCAAAGGGGGCCTACAAAACCTCTTAGCCCCGGGGCCTCACATTAGGTTAAGGCGGCCCTGCCTGGGGTTATCATAACACAATTCAGGAGGACATTAAATAAGTCAAGCATTATCTTTCCAGCTGTGTTTGCTGTTCACTGTAGGTCCTTGCGGTCTGCTGCGCTGCTGTGTTTGTTTCTTATGTACACTTGTGCAGTCTGTTTGCACCATTGCACCATACCACGACTCAATGGCCTTGTAGTTCAACTAAACACGGCCATTTCTGAATTGTATGTTACGTTATAAATCTGAAAAACTAATTCTCCTTAACAACTTATCCTCATAACGTCACATTTAGGACATTACATGTTTGTCTTATAGGTGCACCTGTGTGTAAGCATACATAGTCTGTATGATCCTTTTTTGACCATCTCTTTCATTTTCTGAAGCGAGGTGGTCTAACATTCATTGTGGCTGTGTTCGGGTTTAACTGCTCAGCCTGGTAAGCGAAGTGTGAGGTTTTTGACGTTGCCTTAAAGCTCGAAACCCGGCAATTGCTGCTTGCAGCTATATTTATTATTATTATTATTATTTTTCCGCCATAAAACGCGTCGCCCAGCACAAACCGTAAGTCGTAGAAACTTGCCACTTGGTCAACTGGTTGTATATTAGCAGGCTACTCAGATACAGTGAACCAGCCAAATCGGCCCATAGGTGGCGCTATAGCAATGCCCGACGCGTTTGGGCTCATTACTCCTAAACCGGCCATCATACACTCAAGTGTTTGATATCATTGTAATCCCTGGCTCCAAACTTAAAAAATGTATATCTCCGTTTTCATTTCCGTCATGAAAAATTTTCCTCTATTTTCGATTTTGTCGAAAAAAATAAAAACGAACTAGTCCTAGGTTTTTCGCCCGATCGGAATCATTCCAGTGCTAAAATGTTCCTTGGAGTTTGAATATCAATAATTATCAAAAAAAAGTTGAACTTTCGACTCAGGGTCAACATGCCACGCCCAAACGTCTGAATTGTGGGCAGGCACTAGAACATTATTGGCTATAAATGGGGACAGGAATGAAGTATCAACACGACACTTGGTACTTGTGATGAGAGTCATGGCCTGAGGTTTCATGCATCGTTTCGTCACAGCGCCACCTAGTGGTCATACGAATCGAATAATGCTTATAACTTAGGCTGAGATTAACGTATTTTCATGCAACGTTTTTCCTTGGAGTCCTGAATTGTTGCCGCGTCCAACGATACCAAGCATGCCAGGTTTTGCTTTACGGTTGGTTCTGCACAGGAAAATAGCGCTTAAAAAACATGCGCGAATAACTCCGCGAGGGTTCATCCGATCGACTCGAAACAACCATAGGAAGAATATTGTATTACCTTCTGAACAAAAAGTTCTATTGGCATTATGTTAAAATTTCCATCAGAAATGGCCGAAAATTGCAAAAAACGAAAAATTTACTCCAAATTTTGTGTTTTTTACACATAAATGGTTATAACTCCGCAACGAAATGATATTTTTTTACCAGATTTGATACGCTGATGTCTGAGCAGAGTCTGAGGCAATACAAAAAAAATGGTATGCCTGCACCACTAGTTGGCCTCATAATTGAACAAAACCTTTGACGTTGAGCTAGCACAATGGTCATACAACAGTTTTTTTCACTAAACTTAAGTGTATAGCCATGATACTAGCTAGATGTAACACATTCATGACGTTGCATGCACAAGTTTTTCATAGCGCCACCTAGTGGTTATTTGTTATTTTGACTTAAAAATACTGCAACCTTATATCTAAAATCATGAGTCATCGTGGATTATGCCTTTCATGGCTTTGAGTATAACCATTGGTGGATTGCAATTCACTCCCAACCAATCAGAATACCCAAGCAACCATTTAGCAAGAGCTGTATCTTTGTATCAGAACATCGTAGAGATATGGGGTTCGGCTCGTTTGACTTTTTTACACTATTTTAACATTTTGTGACCCAAGTTTTGCCACTGTAAGCACCACAAACATTTCATTCAGTGTTCTATTTGTCAATGCTTCGTGAGAAGAGAGGGAGACATTTCACTGAATGATAGCACCTTTTTTGCTGATGACTTTGAACAGGTGTGTGAGGTAGCTTATTTTTTATAATTTATTTTGTACAATTCAGCAAAACTACACAGGCATGCCCTTAAAGGTCTTAAGGTCCCAAATCGCTTGAACCCGACTCAATGGCCTTGTAATTCAACTAAACACGGCCATTTCTGAATTGTATTTTACGGTATAAATCTGAAAAACTAATTCTCGTTAACAAATTATCAGATTGACTTAACATTAAGGATGTGACATGTTTGTCCTATAGGTGCACCTGTGTGTAAGCTACATAGTCTGTCTGAACCGTTTCTGACCATCTCTTACGTTTTTCTGGATGCGATGTGGTGTATCAGCCTGGTCGACGACATCTGACATGTTGTATGTGCTTTAATGCTCGAAACCCGGTAAACGCTGCTTGCAGCTTTAATTAGGGTTTCGAGCACGAAGTGCTGAAAACCTATTGTATCTGTCTGTTTTATTATTATTATTATTATTATTATTTTTCCGCCATAAAACGCGTCGCCCAGCACAAACCGTAAGTCGTAGAAACTTGCCACTTGGTCAACTGGTTGTATATTAGCAGGCTACTCAGATACAGTGAATCAGCCAAATCGGCCCATAGGTGGCGCTATAGCGATGCCCGACGCGTTGGGGCTCATAACTCCTAAACCGGACATCCTACACTCAAGTGTTTGGTATCATTGTAATCCTTGGCTCCAAACTTAAAAAATGTATATCTCCGATTTCATTTCCGGTATGCAAATTTTTTCGCTAATTTGCATAATATGCATTTCAAGCCAAACTGAACTAGTCCTAGGTTTTTCGCCCGATCGGAATCGTTCCAACGCAGGAGAAATCTGTGGAGTGAGTAGGTAAATAATTATCGAACAGAATGTGTAATTTCGCTTCAGTGTCACTAAGGGGCGCCAAAATTCAATACCGGAAGTAGACTATCTCCAGGAAAATGGCTATAACTCGTGAACGGTTAGAGATATCTTAACGCGGTTTGGTACACATGTGTATCAGCTCACTCCGGGGTCACAGGAAAAAATACGCGGATTTTGGCCACTAGGTGGCGCTATAATAAGCTTGAGGGTCGAAAATGGCTATCACTACACAACCGTAAGCCCGATACACTTCATATTTGGTATGGTGTGTCTTTGTGCAATGTACCATGAGGGTCTAGAAGGACATTGGCGTATCTGCAAAAACATGGCCGTCATCGGCCAATGAAGTGTGAGGGCTGATTTGACAGGGTAAACGAAGGTCGATCGGAACGACACTCACTGTGCTTGTTCGTGTACTGCTCCAGAAGGTCTGTAAGAATTATGGTGTCATTTCGCCACTAGGGGGCGTAATACCGTATTTCGGTGCCTGTATCACGTGACGTTTGACATACACACACAAACATGACATCATATGATAGATCGGTTCATGACGAAAAACTTTGCCTCTTGAAGCGTTGCTGTCAATCAAACGGTTCGTTAGTTATTGGCGATAACGTTCAAACCTACTTTTGCGAACTAGTCCTAGGTTTTTCATCCGATCTGAACCTAACGAAAGCTGATTGATTCTGTGGAGTGGGAATATGAATAATTATCGAAAAAAAGTTGAAATTTGTATTCAAACACGCAACGAGTGGCCAAAAACCGAACTGGGCGGAGCTTAAAACATTTAAACGGCCATAACTCGAGAGGCGTTTGAGATATCATCATGGGGCTTGAATCATATGTGTAGGCCATCGGTCTAAGGTCGTGATATAAAAAGCTCGCCGATTGGACACTAGATGGCGCTATAACGGGGAAAATAGCACTAAATACTGTGATTATGCAATGGTTGCAACTTTCACGCCTATAACTTTATCTGTGGTCAAGAGATTTTCATGGGAGTTATTTTTTTAGCATCCTGAATTGTTTCCGAGTCCTACGATACCAAGCATGCCAGGTTTCGCCTTACGGTTAGTTCTGCACAGCAAAAATAGCACTTACAAAACATGCGCGAATAACTCCGCGAGGGTTATTCCGATCGACTCGAAACGACCATAGGAAGAACATTGCATTACCTTCTGAACAAAAAAGTCTATTGGCGTTATGTTAAAATTTCTATCAGAAATGGCAGAAAATTGCAAAAAACGAAAAATTACCTCAAAATTTTGTGTTTTTTACACATAAATGGTTATACCTCCGCAACGAAATGACATTTTTTCACCAGATTTGATACGCTGATGGCTGAGCAGAGTCTGAGGCAATACCCAAAAAATAATATGCCTGCACCACTCGTTGGCCTCATAATTGAACAAAACCTTTGACATTGAGCGCCCAATGGTCTTACAACTGTTTTTTTCACTAAACTAAAGTGTTCAGCCATGATACTAGCTAGATGTAACAAAGTCATGACCTGACGTTGCATGCACAATTTTGTCGTAGCGCCACCCTGTGGTTATTTGTTATTTTCACTTAAAAGTGAGTAGAGAGCAGAGAAATTTCACTGAATGAGAGCTGTTTTTTTGCTGATAGCTAATGTATTTAAGGTGTATCTTCGCCAAACGTATGCGTAATGACACAGTACTTGGTTATTCTGATGGCAGTCAGGACCTGAGGGAGCCTGCAGTTTTGTTGCACCAACACCTAGTGGTCGGAAGCATATTTTAGAAACGTAAATCTTTGGCTGCAGTCACCGTATTTTCATGGGACTTTTTTCACAGGAGTCCTGAATTGTTGCAGAGTCCAACGATACCAAACATGCCAGGTTTTGCCTTATGCTTAGTCCTGGAGTTATCAGAACACAATTAAGGAGGACATTAAATAAGTCAAGCATTATCTTTCCAGCTGTGTTTGCTGTCCACTGTAGGTCCTTGCGGTTTGCTGCGCTGCTGTGTGTGTGTTTTATGTGCACGTCTGCAGTCTGTTTACACCATTGCACCATACCACGACTCAATGGCCTTGTAGTTCAACTAAACACGGCCATTTCTGAATTGTATGTTACGGTATAAATCTGAAAAACTAATTCTCGTTAACAAATTATCTGAATGACTTAACATTAAGGACGTGACATATTTGTCCTATAGGTGCACCTGTGTGTAAGCATACATAGTCTGTATGAACCGTTTCTGACCATCTCTTTCGTTTTTCTGCATGCGATGTGATGTATCAGCCTGGTCGACGACGTCTGACGTCTCTGACGTGCTTTAATGCTCGAAACCCGGTAAATGCTGCTTGCAGCTTTAATTAGGGTTTCGAGCACGAAGTGCTGAAAACCTATTGTATTTGTCTGTTTTATTATTATTATTATTAGGGGTTCAAGCGCGAAGCGCTGAAACCCTATTGTAATTGTTAAGATTTTTATTATTATTATTCTGCCGTAAAACGGAACGTGCAGACCAAACCGTAAGGCCTAGAGACTTGAAACTTGGCCAAATGGTAGGACCCAATTTGGGGAGAGGTTGACAGAGTATCAACCCGATTGGCCTATAGGTGGCGCTATAACGACGGAAATCACGTTTATGCTCATAACTCCCAGAAATCTTGTCCAAATGTCAAGTGTCTTATATCACTGGAATCCTTGCGTCAAGACGAACAAAACGTATATCTCCGAATTTATTTGCGCCTAGAATTTTTTTTCGCTATTTTCGATTTTGTCGAAAAAAATAAAAACGAACTAGTCCTAGGTTTTTCGACCGATCGGAACCATTCCAGTGCTGTAATATTCCTTGGAGCGTGAATATCAAAAGTTATCAAAAAAAAGTTGAACTTTCGACTCACCGTCGTAAAGCCACGCCCAAACGCCCCCTATGGGCGGAGCCTCTAGGTCTTAAATGGCTATAACTTGGGATTAGAAAGAGGTATCGACACCAAATTTGGTGTATATATACAGGGTACTATTCTGGGCTCACGTTCAATTAATTGCGCCGCTTGACCACTAGTTGGCGTTATAACACCACCTCAACCTTTGAAGGGCTGTAGCTACAAAAGTGTGGGACCGATCAACTTGAAATTTGGCACGGTTGCTCTTGGTCTAGGGTACTATTAATGTCTAAAAGGAATTTTGCATGGCTCAAGAAACATGGCCGCCATCGGCCAATCAAGAAAAAGCAGCTATTAGACAGGGTTAACGAAGGCCGATCGAAACGAAACGCGGTGGGCCTGTTTGTCTCTTGGCCATGAAGGTCTGTGCAGAGTAAGAAAAAATTCGGCCTCCGGGGGGCGCTATCACGTTTTTTTAGTGTTTAAATTATTGTGTATTATGTAGTGTTTTAGATATCCACAAGATCCTCATATCATTTAATAGAGGTACTTACAATGAACAACTTTCCCTCAAGAAGCAACTGTCTCAGTAGAATCGTTTGTTAGATATTCATCATTTTCTTTTAAACCTACTTTTGCGAACTAGTCCTAGGTTTTTTGACCAATCTGAACCAATCCAGTGCTGGAATATTCCTTAGACATTGAATATCAATAATTATCAAAAAAAAGTTGAACTTTGCACTCGTCGTCGCAACACCACGGTCAAAAGTACGAAGAGGCGGTGCCACAAATACTTAAATGGCTATCATTTATGATAGGAATGAGATATCAACACGAAACTTGGTACACATATGTATAGACCTAGACTGAGTTCACATGCAAAAAAATAGCAGAGATTGTCCACTAGGTGGCGCAATAACCTAAGAACAAAGAACAATGACTATAGCATATGTATACGACACATAAATATTTGTCTCACCTACTATTTTGCACATAACATCTGCTTTCAGATTCTTATAAGGGTCTATTAGGATAATTACATATCTTAGAATACATGCCGACCAACAGCCAGCCAGCATTAACCATGTACGAGTCCAGCGATTACAACTAAACTGATGGGCTTTTTTGTCTTATGTTCTCAAGTGTCTGTGAGGATTTTTGGCTCATCATTCCGGAAATATTTGCATCTAGAACAATGGGTGTAACGTTAACTGTCCCCTAGATCAGTGGTTTTCAAAAGTATTCCTGGAAGCCCACTGCTCTGCACATATACAAAAGTCTTCTATTTTAAACAAATCCACTTTAATCATCAGTAGAGATTTGTATGAACTGAACTGATTGTGTCAGATGAGGGAATCATACAAAATGTGCTGAGCATTGGGTCTGGAGAAACCACTGTGTTTCACTTAGTTGAAAGTACTGCTCTAGATGTTTATGTTTATATGAAAAACAATTTTGTGAATTTGCTGTACTATCTGGGCAAATATCAATATGAAACATAAAATAAACTTTTGCCGTTGTATTCCTAGATTTGATATGATGTCTCACAGTGATGTGGGAACCATTTCTAACCTGTATTCGTTATTTCATTTGTAACTGCTGTTATGTTCCTTTTGTCCATGGGTTTGCATCTGCATGAAAATTATTATAAGATTCAATGATCTGCAGTCATTTACCTCATTAAAACTAAAAGACTTGAGGTTATCAATTCAAGCATTTTGAAATGTGACATTTTCAAAATGGGCCAGACTAAGTATATCTAACCAATTAACTAGTAATGTGAAGCTTATGACAAAATATTTAATAGTTTTATTAAGATCAGACAATATAGGTCTTTCCAAGACTAGGGCTGGTTGAATAATTAAGTTAAAACTGTGTTTTAAGGACTAGTCTGAAGAACTAGTAGTTAGTTAGGGCTAATCAGTCTTACTATTTGGATTTAAATATAATTTAAATAATTTAAATATTTTTTTTCACATGATACTTAAAGCAGTTATGTTCAGTCATGAAGACAAAAATGTATGACTAACTTTTAAGACTAGTCTTAGAGATTAATGTTACTGACCATTGGTTTAAGTGTAGTTACAGACTAAAATTTAGGTTTATGTTTTAGTTGTCTTACTTGAAAATAGCTTACAATGGCCTATCTTTAAATATATCAGGGCCATAGTTTTGTCTTAAGATGTACACCAGTAATGTTTTTTAAAAGGTTTGTTTGTAAAAAGTACCTAAATGTTTTTAAATAACTAATGGCTAGTCATGCATCAATTTAAACCTGTGGGAAACAACCCAATAAAGTTATAAAGCTTCAAATGTTGTCTTAGAATTCTTCAAATCCTAAAGGTATGAAAAAGATTGCTGTAAATATGTGGATCCTTAAAGAACAGGCCAACATTAGAAATAATTACTAATAATCACACATAAAGAGAATATATATTTGGTTATCAGTAGCTTTAGTATTTTAATCTATTTTCCATGACATAAACATGTCATGATGTGTCTTATAAAGTTTTTAATAATTGTTTATAGAATTATTGCAATGAAATTGTAATGTTATGATATAATTGGTTGTTTTAAATGTAAATGATTTACTGAAAACTTACTCAAGCACAGAACATGTGTGAACACAAATAAGTGCTTAATAGCAAATCTGACTGACATTTGCTTAATGACATCATATTTGTTATTAACTCCATTGGATATAAACAACACATCTGGATCAGGGAAGCGTTTTCTCTTAATTGACGAGATATCTCGTCAATGGCGGGGAAAGAGTTAAATATAAAAATATGTAGAGCTTTAGTACTATTTAGCTTTTTTCATTATTCATTTCAAGAACAAGAACATTGCATACATACAAGAGGATTACAATGTGCTTATTTAACATTTAACATAACAATGGATCAAATAAAATAAAAATAAAAAAATAAATTAACAATAACATGGGGATATTCTACAATAATTCAATAAAACAAAAGGTTTCAAAAATGTTATATATTTGCTTTGCTTTTTTTGACTTTTAACAGTTTCAAAATAATTTCTTAATTCCGTTCTAAATAAAATGCTATTGGGTTTATTATTTGCCCATTTTTGTTTATGGATGTGAAATTTTCCATATATAATCAATAAGTTGATTAACAAGTCTTTCTCCACACATTTACTTTTATAATACAAAAATATATCCTTACCAGATAACCGAATTATTATTTTGTGAGTTTAAATATCAAGCATTCCACATCAATCCAAAAAGATTGAGTAAATATACATTGATAAAATAAATGTTTTATGGATTCTACTTCCAAATTGCAAATACAAGTAACCTCCATATCTCTTAAGAATCTGGAGACTACTTGTTTAACTGGATACATTAAATGAACCAATTTATAAGTAATTTGTCACGGTGGAATCCGTGTCATGTTTTGTGTCTGTTCCGATTGTCGTCACCTGGACTCTTGTTAATTAATTACCTGCCTCATCACACCTGTGTATCGTTAGTCTGTTTGTATATATACCCCTGCCTGTTGTATGTTCACTTGCCGGATGATTGTCGCTGATTCCCTGTCTGTTCCTGTGTTCTACGTTTTAGTGTTCCTGTGTTTATTTACCTGCCTGTTGTTTGATTCTAGTGTTTTGTTTCTTGGTTATTATTAAATGTTATTTATTCATCTCGAACTCTGCACATGCGTCCAATTCCTGATCTCATGTTCCTGGTCGTGACATAATTTCTCTAACCTTATTCGTGAGACAGTATATATTTAATAAACTCCAAACCTCTTTCCATACAAGTTGACGATATAAGGAGTTCCAGTATGGTTTACATCTAGGCAAATATTCATTTCTACATAGTGTTCTTATAAGTTATTAAATTTTTTTTCTAGAATATTTACTCCATTAATACATAACTGAGCATTATGTAAGGAGTTACAATCATAAGATGTATAACCTTGAAAGAGTTGAATAAGTCCACTAGGTATGACATCAAATACAACTGCAAATTCCTTAGCAGTTACTGGAATCTTATAGTGATTGAGGAATTTCACAATAATTAAAGAGGTGACCATCATCTTTAAATAACTGCCTCACTAATATTATATTATTATCATACCAATTTCTATAAAATAAGGATTTGTTTTTGTATAGAATATTCTTATTATTCCAAATAACAGATCTATGTGGAGAAAAGGTTTATATATTTATATATGAGCATCCAAGATAAACAAACCTGTTTATGGAAACCTGACAGTTTTATGGGAACCTTGTTTATATCAAAATTGAATCGCAAAAAAAATTCCAAACCACCCAATTTCTCAAAAATCATTTCTAGTATGATGTTCCATATACTACCTTTCCAACTTCAGTTACTTTTTATCCACTTATTTTTAAAAACAGTTTTTAAAATCTAGTACATTTTAACCTCCTTCCTCAACTGGATTGCTTAGAATTGACTTTTTAATGTCAATACATAACTAATGGCTAGTCATGCATCAATTTAAACCTGTGGGAAACAACCCAATAAAGTTATAAAGCTTCAAATGTTGTCTTAGAATTCTTCAAATCCTAAAGGTATGAAAAAGATTGCTGTAAATATGTGGATCCTTAAAGAACAGGCCAACATTAGAAATAATAACTAATAATCATACATAAAGAGAATATATATTTGGTTATCAGTAGCTTTAGTATTCTAATCTATTTTCCATGACATAAACATGTCATGATGTGTCTTATAAAGTTTTTAATAATTGTTATAGAATTATTGCAATGAAATGCGACGTCACGTCTGTCATGGCAGCTCACGCTACTGTCCTTACTGTTACTGTTACTGTACTGTCTTGGGTTTGTCTAGTTTCTCGTCATCTGTGCGAGTTATTTGTTATTTAGTTTTTGTTAAGTGTGTCTGGTGAAGTTAAGCAACGACATAATGCTGAAACTGCTGTGGATTACCCTTGTGATTTTGTGGATGATCGAGAATGGTACAGCGCTCACGCCATTACAGTCAGATGTTACTGCATTACTCACATACAGCCGGGATGAGCTTCTGCGACTCCGGTCATCTGTTCTCTGTAACGAAAAACCGGCTGACATCCCTCCGGAGATCCGACCGAGGAAAAGGGGTAAACGTGGTGGTATCCGTGCCCGGTTACGAAGGCGTCCTTTCAGACCTCCGTTACCCTCTGTCATATTGGCCAATGTACGTTCCCTTCGGAATAAGATGGATCAACTTCATGCCAAGTGTCACGGGGAAAGACTCTTCAGGGACGCATGCATCATCGCATTAACTGAATCCTGGCTCGATGAATCCATATCTGACTCTGAGATCAGCCTGGACAACTTCTTGATGGTCCGGGCTGATAGGACCCGTCAGTCGGGGAAGGAGAGGGGTGGAGGACTATGTGTCTTTATAAACAAGCGCTGGTGTACTAACATAAAAATACACAGCATCATATGCACACCGGACGTAGAGATATTAACATTATCATTACGCCCCTTTTATCTTCCAAGAGAATTCCCCACTGTGGTTTTTGGGTGTGTTTACTGTCCACCAGATGCTAACATAAAAACAGCAGCAGAGCTAATAGCGGAGAATGCTAACGCAATGCTAAGTAAATACCCCCAAGCCCCGGTGTTCTATATGGGCGATTACAACAACTGCAGTCTTGACAGCGTACTGCCTTCCTTCCATCAGTATGTTCATTGTCCCACAAGGAAGGGAAATGTCTTGGATCTGTGTTACGGGAATGTTTTGGATGCATTTACTGTCCGGGCTCATCCTCCACTGGGCTCTTCGGACCATAATGTTTTGGTCTTTCTCCCGGGTTACAGACAGGAACTGAAGCGCATCAAGCCACAAGTCCACAGCGCCCCACAGTGGTCGGCGGATGCAACTGCATGTCTACAAGGCTCTCTGGCATGCACTGACTGGACCGTTTTTAACGGCACTTTGGATGAGAGACTGTCAGTTACAACGGACTATATAAAGTTTTGTATGGATACCTGCATACCAACAAAAACCTATAAGACTTTCCCCAACTCCAGGCCTTGGATTACCCCACAGATTAAACGAAAACTTGTTGAAAAACACAAAATATTTAAACGTAAGGATTGGATTTCACTTAAAATAATAGACAGACAGATAAAAAATGACATTATTACAGAAAAACTTAAATACAAAGAGAAAATAGAACATGAGTTTTCTACAATGAACACAAAACAAGCCTTCAAGAAAATAAAAATATTGACAGGACAGGATGTGAAACAAGATTATAGCACAATCACTGACCCCATGACCTTTGCAAACAGCCTAAATACTTTTTATTCTAGATTTGACATCACTGACTACTCAGCTGTCTGTAGTGAGCTACTAAATGCTATCCCTTTTGATCCATCAACATCTCCTCCCTTTACAGAGGTAGATGTTCGACAGGAGCTGAGTAGGTGCAAAGTTGGCAAGGCCATGGGGCCGGATGGCATCCCTGCCAGGGTGCTCAAGCTTTGTGCAATGGAACTCTCCCCGATTTTTTATTCAATAATGCATGAGTCATACAGTACAGCATGGTGGCCCACCCTATGGAAAATCTCTACCATCAT
This sequence comes from Paramisgurnus dabryanus, assembly GCF_030506205.2. NCBI lineage: Eukaryota > Metazoa > Chordata > Actinopteri > Cypriniformes > Cobitidae > Paramisgurnus > Paramisgurnus dabryanus. The sequence continues at coordinate 2,597,696 of NC_133337.1, forward strand.
TCCTCTACCAAAGAAACCCCGCCCGTCAGAGTTCAACCATTACAGGCCTGTTGCTCTCACACCCATAGTAAGCAAATGCTATGAAAAACTGATTCTCCGCAACATCTTGTCAACTGTCAATCCACAGCTGGACAAATATCAGTTTGCCTACAAAGCCAGGCGAGGGACGGAGGATGCTGTTGTATGTCTCCTTCATACCCTCCTTCAACATCCGGAAACATCTGGTAACTCTGCTGCAGTTCTCTTTGTGGACCTAAGCTCAGCCTTCAACACAATCCAACGTCATCAGATGATTAGAAAACTACACCAACTCAATGTTGCACCTAATTACATCCATCTGATTCACAGTTTCTTGAGCAACAGGCCACAGGCAGTGAGGATAGGGTCTGTCATATCGAACACCATTATAATTAACACTGGAGCTCCTCAAGGCTGTGTCTTCTCTCCCTTCCTCTACACGCTCTACACCAATGACTGTATTAGTCCTTCACCCATCACAACATACTACAAATACTTCGATGATACTGCAATTCTGGCTCTTCTCAATGATCATACCACCGTTGCTGCTTACCACGATACAATATCACACTTCACACACTGGTGCATAGACAATTTTCTCCATCTCAATGTTGAGAAAACAAAAGAACTGGTCTTTAACGCACCCAGTCTCAGTCAGATATCCATTCATGACAACATCATAGAACAGGTGGAGAAATTCAAATACCTTGGACTCACCCTGGACAACAATCTCACTTTTGACCATCACATAACAGACATCCAAAAACGCTCACAACAACGTCTGCATGTTCTACGAAAACTCAGCTCCCTTTGCATTGCCCCTCGTCTTCTGTTACTTCTGTATATGAGCATCATCCAGCCCATTTTGTTATACTGCTCCACCAGTTTTTACACTATGCTGTCGGTCACTAACAAAAACAAACTCAGTAAAATCACACACATAGCTTCAAAAATAATACATTCCTCTACACCTAACATTTCAGAACTTAATGACAGAGCAATAGCCCGCCTTGCCCAATCTATAACAACGGACCCAGAGCACCCCCTCAACTTCAACTTCACTCTCCTGCCCTCAGGCCGCAGGTATAGGACCCTGAAATGGAGAAGGGCTCGTTTCAAAAAGAGCTTTGTACCATCGGCAATCTCAATCCTGAATAAGTTACAAAGCTGAACATTCACCATCTTGTGTTTTGCTGTTGTTGTTTTTGTGTATATATGTTTGTACTATCTGCGTGTTCTGTATGACAGTTTGTGAAAACGAATTTCCTGTTTACAGGACAATAAACTATCTATCTATCTATCTATCTATCTATCTATCTATCTATCTATCTATCTATCTATCTATCTATCTATCTATCTATCTATCTATCTATCTATCTATCTATCTATCTATCTATCAATTGGTTGTTTTAAATGTAAATGATTTACTGAAAACTTACTCTAGCACAGCACATGTGTGAACACAAATAAGTGCTTAATAGCAAATCTGACTGACATTTGCTTAATGACATCATATTTGTTATTAACTCCATTTGATATAAACAACACATCTGGATTTGTTATGTTTAGGCCTACTATAATATGACAGAGGCTGTCATCTGAAATACTTGTATGTTTGCACATAATATTTATGTCAAAGAAAATATATATTCTATAAGAACAATTACGTTTGTTAATAAAAAAAATAGTCTAAAAGATTTAAACAAGCAACCGTTTAGTAAGACCTACAGAATATATCTCTATGAACTAAAATGACTGTTTCAGATGAGAGAAACATACAAAATGTGCAGAGCATGTTTGTGTATATGTTCCTTTTGTCCATAAAATATATACGGTTTAATAACTTGCATACCTCACTTTATTTACCTAATTAAAACAGAAAGCCTTCATGGTACTCGATTAAAGGACATGAACATGAATCTGCTAAATGAAATGATATTTGTTATTGACACGATTTAATAACATCATCCACCATTCAGATAAAGTATCTGGTTATGTTTTATTAAATTGTTTCAGTTCTTACACTCAACAACAGTAAAGCCAGTGCAGTACAATTTTCTCTACACTGTATAAATATATATATATATATATCAAATACAAAAACAACTTTGCAGAAGTATAGCTATCACACAGTCATTTTGAAAACGGCTCTGACGAACGGCCCCTAAAGCTTATGACAAAGCATACAATGTATTATTGAGATCAGGCAATATACTAAAATTCCTTATTGTGGTTTTTAGGTGCAATTTTCCGTTATGTCCACTAGATGGTAGAAGAGGATCAATCACTGGCTGACATTTGCACTCACAGAAAACACAGATGATGATTACTCTTTAACTAAGTTTACTATTAATAGAAATCTGTTCACATTTAAAGGTGCAGTGTGTAAATTTTAGAAGGATCTCTTGACAGAAATGCAAAATGATATAAAAAACTATATTATCAGGGGTGTATAAAGACCTTTCATAATGAACCGGTATGTGTTTATTACCTTAGAACGAGACCTTTTTATCTACATACACCGAGTGTCCCCTTACATGGAAGTCACCATTTTGTGGCACCATTTTTCTACAGAAGCCCATAACGGACATTTTTTTTACTAAGTTGTCTCCGACGATGACATGTTTGTCTGGTGGCGGCTACCGTAGCTTCTCTATGTGTTTCAAAAGCGAGGGGTGAGCAGTGGA